>NC_063214.1:33281315-33584346 GCF_020740725.1 Corvus hawaiiensis
TGCTGGAGCAACCCTTTCTTTCTTGTGGGTGCAGGACCCTAAGAACAACCAGATAGAGCGGTGGCAGAATGTGGTGCCTCAGGATGGCATTGCAGACCTGTCTTTCCAGCTGAGTGACGAGCCCCTGCTGGGAATGTACGTCATCAACGTGACCAGTGCCAGAGCCTACGGCAGCTTCTCTGTTAAGGAGCATGGTATGAGCACGTGGGGGTTTGTCTGAGCTGCAGAGAGGACCTTGCACTCCTGGTCCAGGAAGCAGGGTGTTTATTCCTTGCTAGCCATCCTAGGAGCAAATGGGAAAAGTAGTAGCATCTGTCATAGAAAAGAGTCTGAGCTGAGCTCTGGAGAGGAGACCATTTTGAGACCTGGGCTCACTGTGTGGGAAGAGTGTTGTGCATGGCCCCAGACCTTTGACACAGCTGATTCCTATGGATCTCGGAGTCAGATAAAACAAGGCAATTTAGGATGGACTTTTCCAGAGAATATGAAGTCTGGTGCCCTCTCACCTCAATTTTATTACCTAATCAATTGTGTTGGGAGGCCAGTCTTCTGAAAACAGCTGTCAAAAGTGCAGGGACATGGGCATGTTTGGTTTTAGTTTGGGAAGGAGCAAATCATCCAGGGCCTACACACAAATCTGTTAAAGATACATGGAAAATTTTCCCTTTCCCCTTCTCACCACCTTCCTTCTCTATTTCCTGCACCTTATTCCACCATAGTCTGCCTTCATGTTAATTCTCTGTGAAGGCTGTCCCTGGCCTGTGTTTCCTACAGTTCTCTGTTTTTCTCTTCCAGTGCTGCCAAAATTTGAAGTGATCTTTGAGGCACCAAATCAGATTTATGCACTAGATACAACCTTCCCGCTCCGGGTATGTGGCAGGTGAGGACTCTGACTGGAGGGACGGCCATGTGTTAATTTCTGGCCTGAAGTGCACAGGCTGGCTGGGTAACCATGAGAAGCTAAGGGCAAGTTTGCTACACTTCAGTACAGGAAGGCAGAATCTTCCATGGCAGCTGTCTGCACCCTGGGGCAACACAAAACATTCCTGTAACTATCATTCTGATACTCTACTCTTTTCTAAAAACACTCCACAAACCTCTACAAACAAAACCTGGGGGAACAGCCTACCCTTTGACAAGCACCCATTTGTGGGACAGGACATGGCAGATAATTGGTGTTCATCTCCCTGAAGAACAAGCTCATGGGAAATGAAGGGAAGCTTTTCCTGATTATGTTCAAATGGAAACTAGAGGGAGGCAAAAAGGAATTGCCTCAGGTGTAGTCCAAGGACAACACTAGAGGCAGCCCCATGTAAAGGTGATTTCTTAATAAAAGGTACTTTCTTAATCACCCATGTTTCTGCTAATAAGATGATGAATGCCTCCAGCACATCCTGGGTGTATTGCAGGTGATGCTGATGTATAGTGCAGTCAGAACCTGCAACACTCTAGTTACCTCAAATAATTTAGTTTGGTGCTAATGATATCAGATCTCCCATCATCCCCCATCACTGCAGAGCCCTGGCTTGACCCTGCTTACTGGGTCAGGACTCCTGGGCCTGCTGTATGGCTGCCACTCTTGTGCTATACTGTGACTATCTGGCAGTGAGTGGTCTCTGGGGCTGTGCAAAACAATCCATGAGTTCTCCTACTGTGTGTGACTGTCTCTGCCTTTCTCTGCTCCCCCAAACAGATACACCCGTGGGAAAAGCGTCCAGGGGATGGTTCACGTGAGCCTTTGTCAGAAGATAGCCCCGTTCCTGCCCAGTGCTTCCAAACCTGATCTCTGTCACAAATTCAGCAACCAGGTGAGGTGCTTAGGAAGAGCTGAACCATATTCAGAGATATTTGTGCTCAGCCTCAGGGTAAGACAAGGCTGCTGGGTGATTTAGCTGAAATAATAGCGATGTTAACCCATTGATTTGGCTGCTTGGCCACTGCTACTGGTGCTGCCTCTCAGCAGCTGTGTCTGATGATTGTGACTGGGCCTCTTATCCTGTGCCTGCTCCACATCCTGAGCTGCGATGCCAAAAGGCAAAGCTCTCTGAGAGCAGGGGTTTTGCACCACTGTTCCTGTGCTACTTCTGTAACTTCTAACCCAAGTGCCTCACCTTGTTTCTTCCCTTTGTACTTTCAGACAGATGAGGCAGGCTGCTTCTTCACAAATGTGAGCCTGTCCTCCTTCAGCCAAGACTTTCGGTACTATCGGGACAGCATAGTTGCAGAGGCCTCGCTGGTAGAGGATGCCACAGGTAACTCTGGAATTTCTGATGCCTGGAAAGAGGCATGTGAAGATGTGCTAATCTTACCAAAAGCACTGGAGACTTTCAGGCTAGCAAGGGACCTGAGCCTTCTGAGCCCATTGGGGCCTGCTATCTAACTTCACAGATAGAGACAGAGCCAGAAGCTCCTGATGGCATGACACACTCACTCAGAGTGCCTGCGGTGTCAGATGATGAAGCTCTCTAAAAGCCAGAAGTTAAGTGGGAGGAAAACCAGATACCCAGAGTCTTGGGCAGGTCACCATTGTGATGTGAAATGTGTGTGCAGCTGAACATGTCCATCAGTATTACCAGGGGGTCACTCTGCAGGGAAATTGCTGAGGACTGCTTGGTTTTCTTGCTCCCTCTCTCATGTTTCTGTCTCGCTGCTTTCATTCAGAGATACAGGTCAATGCTTCCCACAAATTACTCATCTCCAGGATTGGTGGGATGGCCTTGTTTGATGATGTGAATTCTTACTACCACCCTGGACAGATGTACAGAGGAAAGGTAATTCCCAGTTTCAGTCCTTTGAAGGGGAGAGCGTAAGCAATACTTTCACAGTGATTGCTACCTACTGTCTTTTCTGACCTCGTCTCTAGCCAGAGGCTTGGGAGGGCACAAATGACTCCCAGACACAAAACTCTTGAATTGCAAGATGTGAGATTAACACCCAAGACTGCCATTTACCAAATAACCCATGAGGGGGAGCAGCTATAGGCATTAATATGTGGGGCACAAACCCAAACATTTGGAATTTCAGCAGCCAGGATGCCTCCTGCTGTGGAGTGGACCACATGACCCACTGTGACCCCTTCCAACCTTACCCATTCTGTGATTCTGTGATTCTGTGAATGAACATGGCAGTGCAAGTGGTAATATGGCAGGACCAGTAGCAGTGCTGATAAAATTGTTAGTGACTGAAAGAGTGATCTTGTCCTTGGAAACACTGCCCCTGAATTGGGGAAGCCAGAAATTCTGTCTGCTGATTGGACTCTTCTGTACCTCTCTTGCTCCTCATGATGTTCTCAGATGAAAGTAATTGATTACCAAGGCAAGGCACTGAAGAACAAAGAAGTCCTCCTCTTAGTAAACTGTGGTGAGCACCAATTTAGGCAGAAGTACATCACTGGGGACTCTGGGACAGCTTCATTTAGCCTGGATACATCTGCCTGGAATAGAACCTTGGCCTCCCTGGAGGTAAGTGAGGAAGGGTGTGTCTTGTGGCAAGGGTATGCGTGCGTGTCAGAGCCATTTACTGCCCCACAGACATCTTCCTTGTTCCTTCCTGAGGGACAGTAACTCAAACCTAAAAAACTTCAGCATGTCCTGGATCTTGTCTCCCTCTGAGAGCTCATTCTCCAGGTCCCAGTTGCTTTCCTCATGAGCCCTCCACACAGAGACCTGTCCTTTGGTGTTGTTCACATCATCGTACCAAAGTGATTTGCAGCTGACTTGCTTAACTAGAGAAATTAACTGGTTTGGTTTTTTTGTCTCACCAGGCAAGTGTCCTACATCAAGATTCGGATAGAGAGCCTGGGACAGTTGATTTAAGTTACCAGAGAGCCTCTTTTTTCATACGTCCATTCTACAGCACCAGCAGGAGCTTCCTCTCTATTGCCCGTGTGCCAGAAACGATGCCCTGTGGCAAAAAGCAGTCTGTCCAGGTGGACTTCAGAATTTATGAGGAAGACCTGGAACATGGGCCCAAGCGTGTCATATTCTCCTACTTTGTGAGTTTCTGGGGAAGTGCTAGTGGGTGACAGCTGAAGGCCCAAATCGGCATCTCTTAGAGGTTCAAGCCTGATATTTAATAGATTTGGCTCAGGCCAGGATGGGGAGTTCATCCAGTCACCATGGGGCTGGATCCCAATTTCAATTCTGGGACTGCAGTAATAGCAAGGAAGGCAGAACCTTTCTTTTAGGCTCTGCACAAGTGCAGGGCAGGTACTGGCCTTACCTGTCCTCCCCCACATCACTGCATCCCTGTGCTCTCCTTACTAGCTGAGAGCAAATAAAGCCAATATCCCTTGCCCCACCCCCATTTAATCTCCCCATTTAAGTTCAGGGTTACTTTGATCATCATAGTGATCTCAAAGGCTATGTGACTATCCCTTTCTGTGCTCTTCCCTAGGTCACAGGGAAAAGAGGGATAGTCCACGCAGGTCAGCAGACTGTTTGGGCTGGGCCGCCACAGCGTAAGTGCACTCCCCAGTGCCATGTCTAGCAAGAACTCAGTGGTCTGTGGCATCCACTCTTATTTGGATAAGTGGCATAAGCCTCCCTGCAACATAGGGGTGGCTCACCACTTGTGTGCTGCCTCAGAGCACTGTGCCTTTCCAGATTTTATGCTCCCTTTGCCCTCCTGCTCTGTACCAAGAGAAGAATATTCAGCATTTCCTAGCCCATAGACTCATCCTCTGTTGTCTTCAAAGTCTCCTTTTGTTTCTGCTCCTGCAAGCAGCATGAAACTGTAGCCTTACCTTCCATGCAGCTGTGTCTACAAATAATGTGGGTCATTAGGATGCCACAGCTTATAATTTTGATGTCTGTTCACCCACTGTTGCCTAATTCTCCAGCTCTTGTTTTTTAAAACCTGAATTATAAGTGTTTTGGCACAAGGTCACCTCTTTGCTGGTGATGGGATGGGAGATGTTGGGTGAGAGGAGGCTTTGAAAGACATCTGACACTCTCACTCTTAGTGGAGCCAAGCTTGAGCTCCAAAGTACTGTTTTGTGTCCTCAAGGCAATAAACAGAAAATTCTTTTGCTGGTCTTGGATCCAGATCCAGAGATATATTGATTGTTTCAGTAGTCTCCAGAAATCTCTTTGGTCTTGAAAGACTTCAGTAAAGGAGGAAAGGATTTCAACAGGCACATGCAGAATGGCAAAGCTGATCAGACTCTATTTTCACTACCAAATCTACTTCCTCTTATTCCCTCTCTTCTCCATCTAGTGCTGGAGGGCTTCTTCTCCATCCCTCTTACGTTCAGCTTGACCTATGCCCCAGCTCCAAGACTTGTTGTTTATGTTATCTTCCGCAACGGAAAAATCATTGCTGATTCTGCCATCTTCAGCATCTCGGAGTGTTTCAGAAACAAGGTAGGGTTTGTGTCTGAGGCTGTGCCTGAATGTGTCTGCTGCAACACAGGAGAGCTGTGTAGCTGTGTGCAGCTGATCCTGTGTGGGATGCTGTCACATGAGCTGCAGTTTGTGATTGGTGAGCTGTGCTGGGCTGTTTGGAGCAAGTGTGTGCTCAGCATTGTGGGGGCTGCTGCAATGTTTCGGAAAGGCAGAGAATTGCTGTCTGTCTCCATAGGCAACTGCAGCCTGGTAGGATCAGAGATAATCCAGCCCAGCACAGGTCATTCGTGTGGTTCTCAGGAGAGCTCAGGGCTGCAGTTGTGCTGCAGCAGACACTTAGAATTGTTAGTATGTGGTGTTGGGATGACATCTGGAAGTGGATGATGGAAGAAGTGGATTTTACCTGCCATCCAGAAAGGGCTGAGTGCATCTGGTCATTGTGGCATCCCTGGGAATCTGCTTTCTTGGCTGTGTCTTGCACTCCAAAGTTGAACTTCAGAGAGGGCATTACCCCTGTTTCACAGCTCCACAGCTGTTCGTCTGCCACAGACAGTCAGATTCAAGCAAGAACAGGAAGAGTTTCAGGAAACTGGGTCCAATCCCACAAAGAGCCTGGAGATAAGCACTAGGCTTATTTTTGATCTGGGGCTCTGGAAGAAGGGGCTCCATAAGTGTGAGGTGTGTGACCATGGCTGGCTGGTTTGCTGGTAAAGAAGAGAGAACAGCACTCTGACATGAGAATGTCTCCATGTGCACACTGATGGCTCCCCCTCTGCCATCTTTCCTGTTAGAACCTCTGTGTGGTTTTAAAATACCTTCTCGGGGTCCTTGGGAGGTTCCTTGGGTCTCTGTCCAAGGCAGGTCTTTGGAAACTCTCTTCATGTAGGTCCCTTCCCTGCTCGGGAAGTGGTAGGGGGGCCACCCTCAGAAATGTCACTCAGGCATTGCCTGCATTCTTCCCATGCAGGTGGAGCTCGGCTTCTCAGCGCTGGAGACTCTTCCTGGCTCACAGGTCGGCCTTCGCCTGCAGGCAGCTCCTGGGTCCACGTGTGCTGTCTGGGCTGCTGATCCAAGCGCCTTTTGGGTGAAGCCAGGAAGAGAACTGAGCAGCCACTCGGTGAGTGAGCTTGCTCTGAATTCTTCCCTCCACTACTGAAAATGAGGCAGGAAGGAGGCCACTGCACCTGTGCAGAGCTTACCTCCAGGAAACTCAAAGCACGGCTGGCCCGGAGGGATCAGCAGCGCTCCCAGTGTGGATGGGCAGGGATTAGGGACTGAGGAAGAGGTTGAGCATCACTCAGTGGTAAAACAGCTTCTGTGCGGGCACTATCAGAGGAGGGCCTGGGAAGACTGTCAGCGATCCTGGGCTTTCTGGCACATGTTCATACACAGTAGCCAGAGGCAACTCAAACAGCCCTTGGATGTGTGAGAGGAAGGGAATGCCAGGTTTAATTTGCACTGATTTTTTTTTTTTTTCTTTTTCTTGCTTTCCCAGATCTATGGGCTGTTCTCATCTGTTTATAACTCCAGGTATCCTCACCAAGTGTCTGAAGATGATCGTTCATGCAGGTTCCTAAATTCTGATGAGCCTGATGTGTTTACGGCATTCCGGGTAAAAATGGTTGATTGGGTGGGTTGAGATAATTCATGAGGGAAGTGTGGCCCCTGACTTTACCAATATCCAAGGGATGCCACTGCAGATAGGATAGCGAACAGGTGCAGTTTAGGCTCTTGTAACTCACTTGTTATTTGAATAAGTGACTTGAAATGTATAAGGAAAAATCTTTGTGTGGTTGCCACACTTGGGTTGCATGACTCAGGATGCCAAGGATTATTCATTACTTTAATTGGATTTCACACAAATTGTTTAATCTTCATAGCATGAGCAATTGCACCCTGCAAGCTGAGAAGGCATAGTACCCAAATGACCATGTGTTTGAAAAGGACTATATTTGGCTGACTCAGACCAGATGAGTTACCTTAGAAGACCTTGTTTGCCCATTGCTGGGGATCTGAATTATTCCCTCTTAAAATGAAGCAAGAGAACACAGAGGACAGCCAAGCCCCCACTGTGTGAGGGGACAGGAAGGCACAAGGGCAGAGGGCAGAGAGGAGAGGACAATCTTCTGGTGATTAATTTTTTCCTACAGGAAATGGGGTTGAAAATTATGTCCAACACCAATATCAAGAAACCCAGAGTGTGTCCAACCACTGCACTGACAACTGTGCTGCGGGAAACAGGAATGTTTATTTCCAGGCCCATGTTGATGTTTGCCCAGCCCCATAAAGTGTATAACAGTAAGCATTTGCCAGCTGTTTCTTCTTACATGGGAGGCTTAGTCTTTCATGTGAAAGCAGTCCTGGGTTTGAGCCAAGAGGCAGCGCTTGCTGTAAGTGCAAATGGAGGAGAAAGAAGGTTTCCTGTCCCTAAACCTGTTGGGCTGATGTGAGGGCTGTTAGTGGGATGTCTGGATCCCAGGTTTTATCTCTGAAGTGAGGGAAAGGTTGCCTGTCCCATGGTGCCTCCACATGCAAGTAAAGCCCAAAGCACCTCTGACATTTGAAATGAGGCCAGAGATTTTAAAATTTGGGACAGCACCCTTTGTTCTGTTGCCATGCTTCCCAAGAGCTGACTCAATTTGCTGCAGCCTGAGCTGTGCTGGAGCTCCTCTGCTCTTAACCAGGACCCGAGGACACTGTGGTGACTAGGTCTTTGCTGTTTCCAACAGAGCACCTGACATCAACCTTTCAGCCCACTATGTTTCCACCTTTTTCTTCAGCTGAAGAGAAAGTACACAAGCATTTCCCCCAAACTTGGCTATGGGATTTGTATTCTGTGGGGTGAGTAAACTGAGCAGTGGGGCTTTAGTCTGGGTCATTTTGTGTGGCTGGGAGTGGCAGCAGGGGCAATTGAGTTTAGATCATAGGCATCTGTGCAAGAAACTTAAGGACATATGTCATGGGCTCACACCTGTCAGGCTGTTCGTTACTGGAGCTGATGTATGCATTTAAGGCATTTGCTTCTACTAGAAGTGGTGGCCGTCCATGAGAGGTGTCTGGCATAGAAAGATAGGAAAGCTGGTGAGGTGCAGCAAAACAGCTTAGTTTACTGCCTACACTCTGGTTTTGGTAGCCCTGTGGGCTTGCATTTCCCCAAATGCGCTCACAGATGTATCATGGTATCCAGGGGAAGCTGATGTCCATAGAAGTCCTTCATAGGACTGAAAATTGTGTCCTGTGAGAAAGGCTCAGTGTGTACACAGGGTCTGCTGAGAGAGCTTTTGGAGATTTTTCATCTGAGACTTCAAGATTTTCTTGTCTGTTCTCTTAAGACTGAAATGCTCAGGCCAGATCCTCCCACATCTGCCCTCTCCCACCTCCACTGTCCTCACAAATACATCCATCTCTTCATCCCCAGCAGCAGCTATTTCCTCTGTGACTTGTTCACCAGGCTGATCTGAGCCACCAAAAGGTTTCTGTGTTGTGTATATTGCCTTCCTGTACATGCATGACAAAATAAGCCAAATAGTACCAGTATCTTTAGCTAAGGCTGCTTTTTATGTCGGGTGTGGTGGCAGCTGCAGAACAGTCTGCTCCACTCAAAAGCTGTGACATGTGCACAGGACAAGTCTCTGCCCTGCCCTCATGTTGGGCTTTAAGCTGTCAGTGTCTCACAGGACAGTGAATGGCTGGATCAGCCTCATCTGTTAAGCCCTACTGCTGCTAGTCCTGTTGCTCTTCTGGTTTCTGGTTCTCCATCTCTAGGCCAAGAGGAATAAAACTGCTGATACCTGTAAGCCATTTTTAGACGTGCAAAGGGCAAGTGCTGTCTGTGATTGATGGCATCTTGCAGCCATGTGACCTATTGACCCAAGTGTTCTGTCGATATGAGCACCTGAGGCAGGGGTCCCTGCCCCACAAGGACTTTCTGGCAACCCTAAAGGGCTGTAAGTTCAGTAGGGGTTAGGCTGAGGTGAGGGGATGGGGTGCTCTGCAGAGAAGGACACAGAGCAGGTCACCCGGTGTGGAACAGCATCATTCAGTTAAACGCTTCTGTCGCCATCTACTTCTCTGCAGTCCCAGTGGGAACAAGAGTGTCACTGTCACTGTGCCTGACACCATCACAGAATGGAAAGCAGGAATGTTCTGCACAGGACATAATGGCTTTGGATTTGCTCCAGCCTCCCGGCTGATTGTTTCCAAGCCCTTTCTTGTGGAGCTCCCACTGCCATCTTCTGTGGTCCAGGGTGAGACCTTCAACTTGAAGGCCACAGTCTTCAACAACCTGCAGCAATGCATGAAGGTAGGTGAGCCCTGATGGCCTCTGCAAGAAGAGTGGGACATGGCTGACACCTGTGGCCTGTGATCATAGAATTACAGGGGAAGGGGCCTTAAAGATCATCCAGTTCCAAATCCCCTTTCAGAAGTCATGGCAGTCCAGTGACATTCCCGCTGACTGGAAAAGGGAAAACATAACCCCCATTTTTAAAAAGGGAAATAAGGAAGCACCTTTGGCAGGCTTGACAGCTGGGCCTGTGCAAACCCCATGAAGTTCAGCAAGGCCAAGTGCAAGGTCCTGCACCTGGGTTGGGGCAATCCCAAGCACAAACACAGACACACTTGTTGCCCTTGATAACCCTGGCCAGGTTGCCAGGGCTTTGGCTTTTCCAGCCTGATCCCTGTCTGTTCAAACAATCTGTGTGTATTCCCCTCAGGCTGTGCCCCTGCTTCCACCCTCAGTAGGCTTCCTTTTTGTGTTGTTCATGTTTATTTATTGCCATCCCTGCTGCCCCTTCAGATCCAAGTGACCCTGGAGGAGTTTGCACACTTCCAGCTGGAGCCATGCAAAGACTGTGTCTACAGCAGCTGCTTGTGTGCTGGGGAAGCCAAGACCTTCCAGTGGAATATCACAGCTGAGCAACTGGGTGAGAAGCACAGGAAGGTGGGGTGGTGGAACTGGGAAGGGGTGGGACCAAGGTGGGGATGTTTTGTAAGGGCTGACATAGAGTGAGGAGCTGTTAGCTCTGTTACCCAGAGAGTACTTCTTTGCACTTTTCCTGTGGTCATGGTTACTCACAAGCCTGTGCTAGGAGGCACAGGAACGTATAAGGCTGTGATCCAATTTCTTCTTGTCAGCAGGTGATGTCTGTTGTATTAATGGGAAGTGTTTCCTCAGAGGGTGTCATGCACCTAAATGTGTGTTATTTTCAGGGCTCATGAACATCAGCCTTAGCACAGAGGCTGTGGCCACCAAAGAGCTCTGTGGTGAAGAGATACCATTCGTCCCAAAACAAGGACAGAAAGACACAATCATCAAACTCATTCAAGTCCGGGTCAGTCAAGCTGTTCTGTTACTTAAGCCTCAAAGTAGGCTTTGTGCAAAGCCCAAATTTTGTGCATGTTAATTTTGGGAGTTACCCCTTGCTATTCAAAATGTGTAATTATCATCTCAGGGCCTGAGCTGGGCCAGACCGTGAGAGCTGATGGACATAAGAGGTAGAGGGGTGTCCTCCACTTCATACCATAGAAAACTTTAAACACTCTTTTATGTCCTTGCCTCCTGAGTTCTCTGATGAATCTTACAGCACCATTTTCACAGGCATTCAGAAGTTAGGATATTCTGAAAATGCATGCTGGTTTCTGATCTGAAGTGAAAATGATTTGCATTTTTGTGTGATAATGATGATACTCCAGTTGACTGTCCACCCCAAACCAGGATTCTGAACATACCTTCTTCTAATCCACTTGTAATCCCGTTTCTCTCCTGGGTGCTCATTACAATGCTACTTTTATGTGCTCCAACAGCCAGAGGGAGTGTTGGTAGAAAAGGCTCACAGCTCCATCCTGTGTCCTGAAAAAGGTAGATGGATTGTTTTCTTCTTTCACCCTGTTCATCCCCCTCTTCCTGCCTAACCACCTTCTGGGTATTTCCACTTGTTGAACTATTTTCTCTGTCCACATGATGAAGCTACAGAAGCATACTCCAATTGTGGTACCAGCTAGGGCTTTTCCCTAGGCAAAGATGGGGGGAGGTCTGGTCTTTTTCCATCAACATCCCTGGCGCTAATGTGACAGCTTGAGGCCTTTTTCACCTGTGGAAATAAAACCACACTACTGAACATGGTGAGGCTGGAGGACATGGCTTAGGATTGCTGTTCCTGTATTGAATTTCATGGTGTATGATGGGGCCATCAGATGATTTTGAGAGCATGAGGTGCATTGAGAACACAAGCCTGCAACTGAAATCTAAAACGAGATGGAGTAACTTCTGTAGAGAAGAACAGGTGGCTTTGATCCCTGAGGGTTTCCAGGAGTAAATCTTCTTTATAAAGAAGGCTGTTAGGACAGCACAGTCACCGTGAGGTGGATGGAGGAAGCTAAGGGTGGAACGGGACATGGATTTTGAAGTGATGTACAGCCTCTGTGACGGGAAAATGGGAAGTTATCACAGAAGCCTTGAACAGTTTCTGGGGATTTTGAAAGCTGTTTTAATCAGAATCTCTTTCTTTTTGTCCTCTCCACATCTTATCCAACTGGTGTCAGGGAGTCCAGCACAGGAGTCTGTGTCCCTGGTGCTGCCTGTAAATGTGGTTGAAGGTTCAGTCAGAGCCACCGTCTCGGTCACCGGTAAGGAATGAAGCTATGGTAGTACCTTTGCAAATCCCATATCTCTGAGTTTAGCCCTAGGAAAGCCCAAACCCAAACTCCCCCACACTCCTTCTGAGATTTCCAAGGCTCCACTGCCATGCTCTTCCCATGCGTGTGGCTGTGTTTCCTGATTACTGACAACCTAAAACATTCAGCAAGGGAGAGAGTGTTGTGTTAATGAGCTTCCCTGCCAGGGTGGGAATGGGTACAGTTCATATGAGAGGCACAGTGGAACTGGTAAGGTGGCAGGACAGAGGTGTCCCCGCACTGCTGTGCTGGGGCCTACCTAGCTTGGTGCACTGCTGGGAACTGGTCACAGGTAGGAGGAGGTGAATCCTACTGCCCAGGAGGTGGTCAGGGTGCTTACGTTTTGTCTCAGGGGACCTCATGGGGACGGCACTGCAGAACCTGGGCCACCTGGTGCAGATGCCCCACGGCTGTGGGGAGCAGAACATGGTGCTGTTTGCCCCCGTTGTCTATGTGCTGCAGTACCTGGAGAAGACAAGGCAGCTGAGCCCTGAGATCAAGGACAGGGCTACAGGATTCCTGCGCAGTGGTGAGTACCACAGACCCACCTTGCCCCTCTGCCTTCCTCTGTGTCCAACAGTCCCAGGTGCCTACTCCCCTTCCACCTGGAGCACTCAACCACCCCATTCCTTCACAGTGATTTCATTGCAAATACCACTGTGAGCACTCATGTCCTATCCCGCTTCCCAGGGTACCAGATACAGCTGCAGTATCAGCACCCTGATGGCTCCTATAGTGAATTTGGTATCAAGGATGAGTATGGCAATACTTGGTAAGCTGTGGGCTCTCTCCCTGCTGTCTACCTGCTCTCTGACAGCCAGGAGGTGGGCAGCTTTCTGCTTCCAGCATTAAACCCTTGCTGTCCTATTGGATCCAAAGTGTTCCAGAAGCTTTGTGGACTAGGGCATCCCATGGGTAGGCAGCTGTCCTTGGGATGAACTGACCTCGGACCAGCACATTAGAAACAGCACAATAGGTAAAGAGAGACCCACCAGCTTCAAACTCCCACTTTTTTTCTTTTTCCTCAACTTCTGCTTAGATTCTTTCTTTCCACTCGTTCTTCCTGCTCTTTCATGATCTCTCTCTGATTCTCTCTTCCTTCTTTCATGCCTTTTTTTTCTGTTCTCAATCAGGCTGACTGCATTTGTGGTTAAATGCTTTGTCCAAGCTAAGCCATACATTTATCTGGACAACCGGATTATCCAAGCTGCTCTCACCTGGCTGGAATTCCACCAGCTGCCCAGTGGTTGCTTCAAAAATGTGGGCCAACTTTTCCACACATACATGAAGGTAGGAGCCAGTGCACCTTGGAGGACAACACCAAGCAGTTCTTTCCAAATGTGCTGGTAATTGTTTAAATTCACTTTCCTATGTTGTTGTGCTTTCTTGTGAGGGAGCAAGCCTGGGATAGGTGAGACCTCTCCTAAAAAGCTTCAGTATTTGCCTATTTAACTTTCCCAGCTTTTTGGATGTCTATGCTTTTTTTAGGGAGGCATAGATGGAGAAGTCCCCTTGGCTGCCTACATCACTGCTGCATACTTGGAGGCAGGAGAAACACCAGAGGTAAATACTGGGATTCTTTGCCATGCTCTTGCCTTAAGATCGGAATCCTAAAGAGCTTAGTGGTAACACTGGGGGAGGCAACAGAGCACCTTGGAGGGACTTGTGGGCAAAGTAATAGAGTGGGTGAGGAAGATTTTACAACTTCTCAGGAAGAACACTCTCTTGAGGAGGACATTGCTGCCGGGGAGAAGGTGAGGTTAAACTGCTGGGGACCATTGGACTTCACGGCTCGATACTGTGTTGGCCATTTCCCAGGAATTAGCTGTCCATTCCTGCTCCCCTCACCTCCCATCCCCTTGCCGGTCCCGCACAGCTGAAGGCTGATTGTGAGGTGGGTGGAGCTGCTCTCATGTAAATCGTCAAGTAAATAGACATAATGTAACTCCTAAGAGGGTTTAGCTTCACAAAAAAAGCAGAAGTCTGGGAAAGCAGTGCTGTAGGGCAGCTGGATCTGCACGCTTAGGTAATAACAAGAAGGAGCTCTTACAAGTGCTAAGGATTGTAGCTAGTTACTAGGCTGTGGTACTGGCAAGTAAAACACCAATTAACTTGATGGAGAAACACAGTTGTAGACACTAAGAAGTGAAGTTCTCTGGAAATCAGAAAAGTGAAAAAGCAGTGCTTTTCAGTGGAACTGAAAGCAGTGCGCTTAGGCAAGAAAAGGAAGACAGGTGGAAATTAACCTTCTTTCTGGCAATAGCTGTCCTTCAGGTGGCCTTTTTTTCACCATTAGTGCAATTATTCACCGTGAAGGTGAATTAAACACAGTCACCCTGCTCAGCAGGCTGTGTGTACGCACTTGCAGTTGTGTGGTTTCGCTGTTGTGTTTGGACTGGGAAAGTAAGACGTGGCGATGCTATTCCAGCAGCAAAGGTGTTCATTTCAGTGAGAGAGCACTGAAATGCTCTCTCTTTGCTGAAGCCCAAACCCAGCTCAGGGGGGAGGTCTGTCAAGCACCTTGCACCAAGGGCTGGAGATGCTGCTGGTGGTGCTGCATGGGTGCAGAGAGTGCAGCTCTGTGCACAGAGTCCCCTGAGTGAATGAGCGGGGTGCTCTCCGTGCTGGCACGTGCCAGTGCATGCTTCTCTCGGTGTCGCAGTGTCTGCCTGCCTCGCAGGGGCTTGTGTGTGACCAGCAGCATGTGCCTCTCTCCTGCAGAGCCCGGTGGTGCGCAGGGCTCTGGGCTGCCTCGCTCCTGCCCTCCCCAAGGCTGCCAGCACTTACACCCAGGCCCTGCTGGCCTACACCTTCGCCCTGGCTAAGGACTCTCAGCGCGCCCAAGAGCTCCTTGATGTGCTTGAGCGAAAGGCGATCAGAGCAGGTACGGGGACCTCAGTGCCAGGGGAACGTCAGAGAAGGGACTGGTGACCTTTCTGAGCGCTTTGTTGCCTGCAGCTTGGGAGGAGCAGAGCCTTACCCTCTAGGCCTTTCACCAAAGAGAGTTTTTAGACATCCAGTGTATGAGCTCATGGCGTGTGCTGGCAGCACTGTGGGGTGGGTGCTGATTTCCTTCAAATCTCTTACCCTTTTCCAGTACCTGAAGTGGAGGTTGGGGTTTGGGAGACCTGGGCTTTCCTGCGCGGGACTGTAAAATGTCAGAGAGGAAAGCAAGCTGCCCCATGTCTCTGACCCTCAGGGCTGGCCAGTGGACAGCTAGCTAGTATCAGGTAGTTAAGTGGACCTGGCAAACAGGACAATGCAGAATTTGGACAACTGGGAGGTAATGCATATGCAGATTATTGGCGTATTAGTTTTTGTATGTCACCTTGGTGTGGAATATGGAGTGCTGGGTATTGCAAAATACATCGGTTTTCAGCTGACCCAGTGATGTGATGACCCAGCCAAAAGGTGTTTACCCAATGGTCTCTGCAGATACAAGCCACTGTGTCTAGGCGGCTAGGCCACAGGATTTCTTTCCTGATATCCCTCAAGATTCCCTCTACTACCTTCCTTTCCCAGATGGGCAGATTCACTGGAGTCAGACCTCATCCAAGCCCAGAACCAGCACCAGCCCTTGGTCACAGCCTGTGTCTGTGGATGTGGAGCTGACAGCCTACATCCTCCAGGCCCTGCTCTCCAAGCCAAATGTCACAGAGTCTGACCTCACCACGGCCTCTGGCATCGTGGCCTGGCTCACCAGGCAGCAGAATGCCTATGGAGGCTTTGCCTCAACACAGGTAACTCATGGCCAGGGAAGGGGATGTTTCTTGAGGAAGAACCTCTGCGAGATCTGCACACAATGTATGAGAGTGTAAATGCTTTGGGGAGAGGAGCCCTTGGATATGGAGGTCCTCAGGACGCCGATTTCAGGTGTCTTTGGATGTCAGAGCTGCACATGTAATTGCGTTTTCCTTTTCAGGACACAGTAGTGGCCTTGCAGGCATTGGCTAAGTATGCAGCACTGACATACAGCACGCAAGGGGATGCAGAAGTGAGGGTGAGGTCCCATGGAGGCTTTGGGAAGAAGTTCCAAGTCTCCTACCGGAACCGGCTGCTGGTACAGGAGGCGGCACTGACAGAGGTTCCGGGCAAGTTCTTGGTGCAGGCCCACGGCAGCTGTTGTGTCTTTACTCGGGTAGGTTCCCACACACTCTGCTGTGACCACCCTCCTCTCCTCATCTTGGAAAAACCAAAACTCTCTGTTGCACCTCTGTGGAAGGAAGTGTGCTTTGATCTCAGCCTGGTGCCAATGCAATAACCCTGTGTGTGGGAGGAAACAGAGACAGAACCTGTCCAAATATGAGGACAATGATGCTTCCACGGCTTTCAAGAGTCCTGGAAGATGAAGATGTTTTGTAGTGGCCTTACTGCTGTGTGCCTGACTTGCACAGTCACAATTGAAAGTTTGAGAAGGAGCCCATGGAAGGATTGCAATCTGAATGACCTTTATTTGGGGTACTGGGATGAGTGTGCATTTGTCCGTTCCAATCTTGAGGAGTAGAGTAGCCAGTGGAAAAAACGGTGATAGATTATATTGAACTAATTATCCCTGTCTTAGTCTGTCTTTTTGTCTCTCCCTGCAGATGGTGCTGAGGTACAACACACCCTCTCCACAAGACTCAACATCCTTTGTCTTGCAAGTGAAAACTGAGCCAGTCAATTGCACCAAGGACAATACACTCTCTGTTACTGTGCATGTTGATGTCAGGTGACTCTAAAGATCTCGTCCCACTTGGGAAGGAAAGCTGGGCATGGCTGGAGAGCCCGGGGTGCTTCTTGGCTGCAGTGGAGGCACCAGCAGTTTCAGCAGGAGGGCCAGATGGAGAGCCTTAGTTCCTGCTGGAGAGAGGAGTGCAGTAGTCAGCTCAGACTGGGGATGCTTAGTGCAGTGCAGCCATCCTCTGCCCCTGTGAGAGGGAGCAGTGACTGCCTGGGCCCCTGGCTGGGCTGCCTGGCTCAGGGCACTGCACAGAGGGGATGGTGGTGGAGGGAAGGGGAAGCTGGGAGAGACTATTTTTTTAATCTTCTCCCCCAGGTACAATGGGAAGAAATCCACTTCCAACATGGTGATTCTGGAGGTGTCCCTACTGACTGGATTTACCCTGGCTCCGGGATCCGGGATGTCTGTAAGAAGTGTGGAATCAGGATGGGGGTGTGGTGTCAGTGGGACCATCCATGCCCCAGGAGAGGGGAAGGTTGCATAGGAAGGTGTTGCCTGTCTCTCTCTTGAGCAATCTCACCATCCCTTCCCCTCTGCCACACAACAAACTTGAACACATACTGTTGGCTCTTTCTTTGGGTCTTGAGGATGGTGATACTGCTGGCCCAATCTGCTCAGCATGTCCCTGTCAGCTAAGTAGCCTAGGCTCCTGTCCTTGGGGTTTGCAGGAGCTGAGTGGCCCTGCAGGGAAATCAGCCTGAAGGGATAAGAGTCCAAAATGCATTTGGAAGTGAGTGAAGGAGAATCTGCTCACTTAAACTTAGATAAACCTTGTCAGGATGTCTCACACTTACCTTTCAAAAGACAAAACTAAATTGCTTCCTCTGCTCTCCTGTCCTAGCTGCAGCATGGGCACTCTGTGAGAAGAACTGAGAAAACACAAGGAGGTGTTGCCATCTACTTGGACAAGGTAATGTCTGTGCTGCTAGAGAAGCTGCAGGAGTGGAGGTCACTGCCAGAGTTGTTGGGAGAATCCAGGACCAGAGCTAGCAGAGCAGGATACTCAAGATTCATCTTGAAGTCCAGTGTTTGAGTCTACAGAATTATTATTGTCATTTAGTAGGATCAAATTCAGGTGGGGAATAAAAAGAACAGCTCATAAGTGAACTGTCATTTATTTTCTTTCCCAGCTGAGCCATATCTCTGACACTTATGTCCTGCATCTGGAGCAGGAGATTGAGGTGACCAACCTGAAGCCAGGCCATGTCAGGGTCTATGACTACTACAACCCAGGTCAGTGTGGAGCCATGGGGTGCCAGGGCTGCCTGGGTGTTTGCACTTGGCTCTGTGCAAGGATAACTTAGATCTGTCCTGTTCTGTTGCAGAGGAGCAGGCCCTGGCTGACTATAATGTCTTCTGCGTCTGAGGTAGGTGCAAATCCCTGCTTCAGCCCCCTGTACAGACCCCATACAGCAGCCTTGTGTGCTTCCTCTGCACCCCAGCCACCTCTCTCTGTCCCCCTGGAGCCCTATGTATCTCTGATTCAGCATGTTCCCTTCATCTAGGACTGTATCTGAAACTCCCTAAGCAGAATTCATGGTACTAGTTTCAGCTTACTATGTTTGGGAATGGAGAGTTTCTCTTTCTGGGGAGGGGCTGAGGTAAAATGAGGATACTGGATCAAACCAGAGAAACCCTTTCCTTTAGAGCCCTTACTGAGAGCCTGTGCTCCCTAGCTGTTAGCATACCAAAGTTACTAATTTGGGTCATATTATTTGCTCTCTGGGTTACTCTCTCTTCTGCTCTCATTTCTCCAGGAACTTGGACTGCTTCCTTCCTGTCCACTGCTTCAGCTCACAGGGATCCCACTAGTGCAAGATGCCCTTGGACAGGGGGAGTGCTGTATTATTGCTCCTGGTGTAATGAGATGTGTCACCTGGAAAGTCACATCTCAGTGCTCGGGATACTGGTGCTGGGACATGTCTCAGATTGGATTTCAGGACTACCTCCAGCTTAACCTCTGCTTCTCATCCTGACAGCCATTACCTGGTGAATTCTTTGGGGTGTCTGATTAATTCTGATTGTTTTAATCCAGGTATTTTCTTGCTTGTAAAAAGAATGAAAATAAAGTACAAATCACAAATCTGGGTACTGTGATGTGTGTTTGGACTCTGTGACAGCATTCACCTGGGAGGAGTGAGCAGAAGCAAACTCTGTATCTGAGCTGTGTCACTGGCATTCCTTTCCTCCAGCACTGGATTGTCCTCCAGCAGCATTGTGCCATCACCAGTATGGGGTGAGAACTCAGAGCCCTGCATGGAGACTGATTCCTCTGAGCATCATCTACTGCACACAGGTGTAGCTGAGCCATAAGGTCTTGGCTGACTGTGCACTTTATGTGGACGTAAATCTACCCTGCTGTGTATCTCACAGACTGGCTCTGTCCTTCTGGCATAGAATGCAGAAAGGGAGTGATTTTAGTTTCTGCACCTCCTGTGGAGCTGGATCTTGCACAGGACAGTTCAAACATGAGTTGTCAGGAAGGGGTGGTGCCCTGGGGTTGAATCCCCTGCTGATGAGCGAGTGAGCAGGGTCTTTGTCACATTACAAGGAGCTGGACAGGCAATTCAACAATCAAAGGGTATGTGATAATTCAACATCTATCATTGCTTTTTAAAATCAGACCTCATGATTTAGGTGGTGGTGATCATGGATCTTTTAGCTTGACAGTGACATATCTCTGTCTAAACAGGTAGATCTCCACAGACTTAGAGCTGGCTGTAAGCGTGCAATGGTTAAGCACAAAGGCAGGCTTTAGAGTGGAAGGTGTGGAAGACAGGTGAAGGTTGAGGGTCAGAGTTTGGTTACAGCCCTGAAAGCTCTCCATAATCTGCAACAAGGGTGGGATTTGTGATGGTTTAAAGGGAAGGATTTGGAAAACGTGTTTAAATTCTAACTATGAAGCTCCAGGGTAACCTTGAAGACTCAACAAGTCCTGTCCATGAGACAAAGATAAGAGCATTTCAAGTTCTTTTGGTTTGGAGTGAACACACCGAGGAGATCTGCCAGCAAGACAGGCTGCTGACAGCCTGCCCTGTGCTTCATGTGCAGTTTAACAGGGCCAGAATGAAAGCATGAGCTCAGCACAGCAGTTGGGTGGTAGCAATACCTTGTGCAGCACCAGAAGTGGCTGAGCTGACGTTGCAGGTGTCACTTTCTCCTCTTGCATCTTTGTTTAAAAAGGAGCTCTCCCCCTTTATTCAATTTCCTCAGTAGTCCATGAGCAATGCAGGTCTCAACTCTGCAGAACAGAATATTTATTACTTTCTTTGAAACTTTTTAAAAACACTCTGCAAATATTTCCGCTTCCTTTGCAAATGTCTTCTCTCTCCCTTGCCTTTACCTCTGGTGAAGTCTGTCTTTGCTAATATCAAAAAGCAGAACTGGAGCCAGTTAGGCCTGCAGCTGGTACTGGTACTTGGAGAGCACCACTGGCTAGAGCTTGGAGTCTAGCAAAGAGGGAGGGACTCCACCTATCACTGCCAATGCCACCATGTTATTATAATCTGTTTTGCAGGGCTTAGCAAAGCACAAGTCTGAGAAAAATCCCCAGAACAGAGGTTTATTGGGAAAACAACTGCTGTGGTGGTCATACACACACGGGAATCCAACCTACCCCTTACTGACACCATGAGGGGTAGCTTATGCATGAGCCCATTGTTGCAGAAGGAGTTCACACACAACTCCTCGCTTCTCCTATGCGTATGTGTACACACACACTGTGTAAAAATTACACAGTGTCACTTTGGACTCAATATCCATTGTAATTTCTATTCCACTTTCTTAACACCTCTTCTGTGTCCTTCAAAATGTTCTTTATGAGATTTAAATGGCAGTACCTGTGATGTCTGGCTACTGGAGAGCATTTGGAAGGAGGTGGCTGTCTTCCAAGAGAATTTAAAGACAGGGGAAAAAAACATTTTTGTACAAAACACATTGATTTCTCTCTGGCCTAAACTTCCCCTTCTCTGCTTCGAGCAGCAGATGTCAAACATCCCAGTCATTTTTTATCCTTCACAAAATCGAGTGGTTGTGGTGATTCACCCTGGAGCTTGGTGGTGTGCATCCTTCCGTTTAGCTCATGATCAGCTCACTGCTTGAGCACTGAGAACTGCCAGGCTCTGGGGACACAAATCCACTACTGATGTGCCTCCTGCCTGTCTCTGGGCCAGGTGATGAATGGGCGTGTGGGCTGGGGAACATCTTAGTACAGGACAGCAGCCAGGTACTGTGTGCCCTGTCACAAGTCCTAGGGGATGCAGAGCCCTACTAAGAGGTGCTCCCTTCCCCAGTGCCTCCTGGTCACTGTGCTGGTAGTGGGAGATGGAGATAGGACTGAGGCAGATGAATCACACACACCAAGCCTGCCACGGTGTTTCTGTTGCTCCTACATTTATTTAATTCTGTTTCACTGGGAGTCAGACTGGATTGAGTGCTCAAGGTGTAGCTTTCCAATCAGTGCTAAGTCCAGAACTTCAGAGGTGTTTAAATGTCTGCTCTCACAAAACAGCTGCTGGAGTCAGTAGGAGTCAGGATGCTCAATACCTTTGCCATTGTGAGCCCCTGTGCTGTTGTGAGGGATCTGGCTGTCCCCTGGCACTGCTGTGGATATACTGTGAACAAACAAATGTCAGCTGGGATTGTTCAACAGGCACTGCCTGTACTTTTTGAGACCCATGGAGAGAAAGAAGGGCAGCTTGGTGCCAGAGAATGATTCACATTCTTGCTCCGGTTCCCGCTTGCTTGTTTGTCCAGGTGCACGTACACATTTCTCCCAACTGCTGGCACCAGCAGCTCTGAGCTGAACAAAACCCAGGGAGAGGGAAAAGACAGGGAGGATTTGTATCTGCCTGTTACGTATGTGTGTGCATAAATGGGTAAAAGAAAGCCCCAAAGCCTACTTTCCTGTTATGGTCAGTCTGTACTAAAGCAAAGGAAAATATTACTAGGCCCTAAATGTTTAAGAGTTCAGTTTGGTACTGAAGAATAAGTTAGTGGCACATTTTGATATGAAATGTCCTTGATACTAAAATAGAGGAACTTATTTTGAGAATAAGTAGTTTCAAGAACCAGATTTTCTTTTCAGTTATGGTAAGATACTCAGGGAATAGTTCAGTGCAATCAGTGGACTAACAAGGATAAAATTAGCACGAGGAGACCCCAAGCCAGATCGTGTATGTTCCCATTACCCAGGGCTCGAGCACAGCCTTTTGGTAGCTAGAGAAGATCCTGTAGGACTTCAGCCATGCAGATTTTGACCTGCCTGACCCATGTTCAGCCCTCATTTCCTCCATTGGCGAGGGGGTGAGCAGGTTGGCCTTGAACTGGAGCACAGAGCAATGTGATACAGCTGGGGTGAGTTGCAGCTGTTCAATTTTCTCTTCAAACTGAAGTACCTGTAGGGCAGAGGCAAGGTGAGGACTTTAGCTCTGTCTGCTCCTTGTGCTTTCCTCTTCTGCAAAGGAGCAGAGAACTATGCATACACATTGAATTTGTACAAAGCCTAGTCTCCATTTCAGGACTGAGGCCTGCCTTGGGTGCTGCAGGCTCAGAAAGCCTGGGGACAGTATGACCACAAGAGTTCACAGTGAGCTCCAGCTGGGTGCGCACGCCAAGGGGTCATGGGACAATCCAGCCAGAGGCAAAACAATGGGACTTGGGCTGCAGCTGGCACAAGGAGCAGGGGCAGTGCAGTGAACAGGAAACAGGCAGCTGGTTAGCAAAATAAAAGGCACATTTGTCTGAATGATGCTGGTCCATCCACAGGGGAGCAGGAGAGCAGTGAGGCTGGAGTCCAAAAGGACTTGGATTGGCTGGGGAATATCCTAGATGGTACAACCCTGTGCCTGTGGCACTATAAATGTAGGAATGAAGTGGAGGGAAGGAAACCTTGGGGCTTCTTGTCTGCTTCCTAGGAGAAACAGCAACAACAGCAGGAGTCCTGGAGACTTTGGAAGGAGAGAAGCAGCACCCTACATTCTCTCCTGACCAGCCCTCTAGAGGAATCCACCCCTTTGGAGTTCTCCCATGAAAATGTGGACTCCCTTCCTCCTGAGCTGCCTGCTCTACACCCTGGCGATAGTGGCACAACCGTAAGTGCCATTTAAAAACCTAGTGATTGATAGTTGTGAATGCTGAGAGAGGGGCCAAGATAGCAGGGAGAGAGTGTGGGACCCTGTGAGTCACGTCCTGGAAGGGCTGGACATGGGGTGGGGTGCAAAGCCTTGTTGTGAATGCAGGGCCCTCCTGAAGATGGGAACCTCTCTCATGGATCTCACTGCAGTACAAGAATTAGGTGAGCACTGGTGGTGGGAACAAGAAGAGTGAGGGACTGCAGTATGAGGCAGGATGAAGGGAAAGGTGTAGGATAAAGTGAAGGGCAAATGAAAAGGGCTGCAGGGCTAGGGGTGGTTGAGCAGGAACCAGTCTGCTGTCAAGGCAGTTGAGGAGCCATGTCAAAGCAAGAAGGGCAAATCCTGTTCTGCCACCTGAAAGTATTCCTTTTGTATTTATCTGAAATGAACTCTATGCCTTCCATCGCCCCTGTGCAAGGTTCTCACTCTGGTAATCTGTCCCTGTCACTCAAGAAGAGCAGCACCTCCTAGCCCCAGAGAGATGGCAAACTCTCCTGTTTTCTCAGGCCAGCCTTTTAGTGCCCAGAGTGGATGAGGTGGCTCCCAGGATGTGATGATATCTTTTTTCCCCACTGCAGGAGGTACTTGATCATCATTCCAGCTGCCCTTCCCTACCCCTCATCCCAGAGGGTGTGCTTGGACCTCCGTGGGGTTGAAAAGCCAATTCGTGTGGGCTTAACTCTTGTGCACCCATCTGGCAACCTCAGCCTCTACCGCAAGGTCATCCGGAACAACTGGATCTTCGAGTGCACCAGATTTCAGGTCAGAGTCATTCTTGGCAGGGACCCCTAGCTGGCAGCTCCCAGAGTGCTCATTTGCCTCTCACCAAAGAAATAGAGAATGAGGAAGACAGAAGATAAGAGGGCATGGGAAGGAGTGAATGCAAAATCAGTGAGGAGTGTTTAGTGGCAGCCCAGTGTCTTTGCTCCTTGTCTTTTTCTGTCCACATGGTACTCTTCCTGTGGGATATCTTGGTGGCACACTGAGGGAAGGCTGCCTGGCCAGGCACCAAAGATCTGAGGAGGATGGATAGCTTGGAAGCACCCAAATGGCAGTTGTGCAGCTCTTTCTCTCCCCTGGGGAGGATGCACTGTCACAGCATGTTGTTTGTGGATCTGTGATGCAGAAAGAGTCAGACCTCCCATCTCAGACAGCTTCCCTCATGTCTGCTTCCTTCCAAGATTTTCTTTAAGGGCTTGAAAATGTGCTGGAGGACTAAGAAAGACATGGGTGGGTGTGCACAGAAGCTTAGCACAAATCTTTCTGATTTGCCAAACTCATGATCCTTATTTTCTTAGTTTGCACTGATGAATAAGAGGGGATTTCAAAGTCTCTGTGACCCACACACTCTAGGAAACAGATTTCTCATCACCATGGACCTTTTCTTCCATTGAGTTAAGTCTTCTCCATCTTGCTCCATGCAGATTCTGACAGTGGCCCCATGAAGGAGTAAGCACAATTTCAGTGTCAGAACAGACTCATTTTTTCTCTTGTCCAAGATCTATCCCAATTGCTAAGTGTTGTTCCCTGCACTTCCACAGACACAGCCTTCAGCCACTGAGGGGACACCCTGTGCTGGCCTCCAGAGTAAGACGGCAAAGAGCCTGGCCTTGCAGGGCAGTCAAAGCGAGGACAGCACTGCTCTGATGCCTGCTAACCTAGTGGCTCTCCTCTTTTGTGTCCTAGGTGCCCCGACCTGCAGGCAGCCAGGAGGTGGCCACTGTGCACCTGCACATCTCCAATGGCCACTACTTCAGTGCAAGTGAAGAGAAGAAAGTCCTTATCCGCAGGGCTGGAACTGGCACCTTCATTCAGGTGGATAAACCCATCTATAATCCAGGACAGACAGGTGAGCAAAGCATGGAGCACCCTGACAGTGGCCCTGCCTTGACCCTCCCAGACTTTGTTCCCACTTTCCTGTGCTGTGCTGGGTGCTCTGTGCTATGTGGCCTCCTTGGGGACAGCGGGGGAGTTCTGCCTTCTGCAGTGAGGTATCCATGACCCATGGTTTAGCAGCAGGAGAGGACTGGGAGGGGAGCTCTCACATGGTTTAGGAGCAGAGCTGGCTTGGAAGAGAGAGCAGACCTGAACATGGCCTTCCAGGCCGGGGCCAGGTAGGACTGGTCTGCCTACACTGCAGATAAGGAAATGTAAGGGTAACCCTGGGTGTAGCCCATGGGAAAACCCCTAAATTGTGAAGCAGCTGTGCTGCTGTCACACGTTTGGGGCAAGCAGAGGTGAGCAGGGCTGAGCAAAGGGTAAGAGGGGCTGCAGAGCAGGCATGGGGCTGCTGCCACTAGGGCTGGGTGTGGAGCTATGATTCTGGGGTGAGACAAGCACGGAGCAAGTCCGTTCCCAAATGCGCTCTGTCTGTAATGTGCTTTACTCCATTTTCTCCCTCCAGTGAAATTCAGGATTGTGACATTGACTGAAGATTTTGTTCCTGTTAACAGCAAGGTAAAGCCTGTCTAAGTGGAGGCAAGGAAATCTCCAGGCTTCAGATGGTTCTGCTTCCTCTACCAGCCCCATGCCAGGGAGGCTGGGACAGTCTCCCAGCACCCAGGGTGGCCAATGCCAACCCTCGAGTGCACCAAATTTGAACAACAATTCCTGTTGGCTGATGGCTCTGCTGTCGCTCTCATAGGACGGCTTCTGGCTGATGGGAGGGTTGGACACTATTTGGGGAGTGTGCCAGCATTCCCAGCTAGCTGAGTTAGCTGAGTGCTCCTGCCCTTGCCAAAAAAGCAGGCAGGGCTTCTGGGGAGCAGTCTGTGGGTTGCTGGCCATGGGCATAATTATCAGACAAAGTTGTGTACAGACCTCACCGGACTCAAAGATCCCCTCCCGCAGCCCTGGAAAGCTCAGCGACTTGTGCAATGTGTGGCACCTGAGGGTGGCAGGAGAGCCTGAAGCGAGCTGCAAAATTTTGAGAAAAATTAATTAGTGTGGGGAAAGATACACAGGAAGTGATCATACAAAAAAGAGAGAAAACAGTATGACCAAATTATACTGACTTGCTGCTGGCAGCAGCTCCTTGTCCCCGTGTCAAGGGAGGGAGAAGTTGCCAGAGACTTGCATATGTGGTGGCCAGGAAACTGCAAGGCTAGTGCCATTCTCCAGTAAGCAATTATATCTGCAGCCAGCAGCTATAGCTATTTCACTCCTCAGTCCTCAAGCAATTTAAGGAGAGCCAACAGGAACTCATGCCATGACAATTAAATACTGAGGGGCATGCATGAGGGGAGTTGGATCAAATCCTTCTAGACTAAAATAAAGGGAGAGATCCTTCCAGCTTCTTTATTGCTGACTTAATTTCCTCTTTTTTGGGCTATTGGTGAGGTCTGAGGATCAAACACTCCCTTCTTCTCTCCCAAGGGAAGAATATGTATATTAATATACAAATATATTAATTAGATAATAGAGTATAAACCATACATTTACTCTCTTGCCACACAATTGGTTCATGTACATATTTGACCATAAATACTTGATGTCTGTGTGTAAGTATAAGCAAATCAACATTGTAACTGTTAATTATGCTGTCATGAAAATTCAAAGAGGTCATGTTTAGCCAAAGCTATTATAAAGGCTTGAGTGCACTGCAGCATTAAAGCTATAATATCTAGTTAGTAAATTAGATGAGTTGAATTTAATATTGATGCTGTTCACCAGCAGGTTAACCTGCACTCTTTTTTTTTTTTTTTTATTTCAATGAAAACAGTTGCTTCTGATAACTTGTATGAAAGCTTAGAATGATGAATAATGTAAATTACATGTCAATTGCATGTTTACAGTCTGGTTACTCTCCCAAGCCTTGCTCCTGTCTCCTTATGCTTTGTGCTCCCAAATTAGGGGTTCTTCACCAGTACTGCCTCCTGGATGGTATGTGCAGTGATATAAGAGCAAACAGAGAACTAATGGGCCTAGAAGGGCTGAAGTGTGTCCTCCTTGTCCCTCCCTGTCACTGTCAGCTGCAGTCAGCATTAATTCATAACTCCCAGCCTTACCTCCTACGCCAGGGATTTTAAAAGAATGTGTGGGGAGTATTCTTCCTATAGGTGATGCAGTTTTGCTAATTATTGGGATATATGTTACAAAACTGAGGCCATTTAATGTTTGTGAACTTGGGATGGTGGTATTTGAGAGTCTTCCTACTCTTGCCCATTTTGTTATAGCGAATTCTAGCTTTCATGGTTGTAGAATACCTATCAAAGGATACCTATCAAAGCGCGTCTTAAAAATTCAGGGATCAAAAAACAAATCAAAACAACATAGATTTCTGTGCTACTCATTTCCCTTACTATCTCAAAGCAATTGTCCTCCTTTCAGTAGGATCAAGCCTCTTGTACCATAATGTTTGTCACAGTAGAGGGGCTGGGTGGGTAGGAGAAGTTTACCTGCAGGTTGCTACGTCATGCCAGTTTTTGACAGTGCCGTCTGTTTGCTTTGCAGTACTCCATGGTGGAAATCCAGGTGGGTGTTCCAGACTCCTCAGATGTTATGAGGAAAGGTATTTCAGTATGGATAGTACCTAGGATGCTGCCTTACTGGTTCAAGTTACTTTTCTTAGGCTCTATGCATGCACATTCTCTGTCCAAATGCTTCTTGTTAACAAGTCTTGGTGATACAAATGGTTCAACTTCATCCATTTCTACATTCAGGAATGCCAGCCAGGCTTTAGCTAATTCTTACAGTTCATCTTTACTGGAGACTGGAGAGTCTAAATGTCAGGACCTTCCATACCTTCTTTTTCCATGGCTGTACAGAGCAGAGTAAACCTGGGTGGGTTGGGTTCACCTCTGTTGGTGCTCCAGCATCACCATCTGGGTTAAAACCAGCAGCAGCCTGTGAAAGCCTCTGAAATCTCTGAAATGCCTTTGAATCCAGTGGGCTCTGGGTAGACAATAGCAGGCATTGCTGATGACTGCCTCTTCTTTCCTTCCCTTGCACTGCAGGACCCAGAACAAAACCGCATTGGCCAGTGGCTGGATGTGAGACCAAAACAGGGCATTGCAGATCTCTCATTCCAGTTGGCTGATGAGCTCTCCCTGGGGACTTACACCATCAGTGCCCAGTCCTCTAAGTCCGGTTCAGTCCAGTCCAGTACCTTTAAGGTGGAGGAACGTGGTAAGGAGAATGAAGAAAGGGATGGAAGAAGTTGCTTGTTTGTTGCTTGCCTGTCTGTATAACAATGTACAGTCAAATACTGTAAAATAGGATTTACTGCCTGAGAGCTACGACTGAATACAAATCTATGGGCAATATCAGAAATGAGCACAAGGGAGGTTATGCTGGAGATTCCTGGAGAGGGTGTCTTCTGGCACAGAGTTAGAATACACTAAAGACCTCTGCAAGACTATTGGGGGAAAAAAAAAGGGGAATTCTTTCTTTGGTTTCACGTGTTTCTTCATGGGAACACACTCTTCCCTTTCGTGTTTCTGTGTCCAGGTGGCCTTTTGCCCTTGATGGAATAACTCTGAGGTTTTTGTTCCAGTGTTGCAAAAGTTTGACGTTTTCTTCGAGGGACCGGCTCAGATTTATGCTTCAGACAAAACCTTCCCCCTGCGAGTGTGTGGCAGGTAAGGAGAATGTCCAGGGGAAAGGAAGGATCTCATCAAAACTCTGTCTCTCCTTCCATATGTCTTCATTCTATCAAAGAGAGATGGCTCAAGAAGGGTCAAACAGGGCCGTTCCTTTAGAAGAATCCCAAATAGTTCAAGAGTCAAACTGATAGGTTCCTCCTTGTGGAAAAGGTACATGAGCCACACATGAGAGAGAACATCCAGCTATAGGGAGACTTGTCCAAGGCAAGAGATACCCTCCTTTGGAAGCTGTGTCTATCTAGCATTGAAAGATCTTATGTGGGGAAAAACACCAGATATGGGACAGATCTGCTGAGGTAAAGGAGCAGGAGCTGGAATTTCTTTAGGAGTTTATGCCTTTCCTTCTCACTTACATGCTACTGAACTTACTGCCTTCTAAGAAGCAGTAGACAGATTTCTCTACTTATGTGGTTATCAGCAAAAAAATGGGCAGATAAGGGTGGGAAGGAGGGCAGGACCTCTGACAGTGTAAACACAGCGAAGGGAGGACAATGAGCTCAAAAGCACTCAAAAGCATGTGAGCTCATTTGTATTTGGGGCTGAATTCTGTGGAGACTTTTGGTGTCTCTTTTGCCATGGATTGGTCTGACATAATTTCTCATTAATTGGGGCAGTTACAATTACATCATATGAGGTTGTAGTAGCAAATAGTACACCACTCTGAATCACCAGGATGGGTCATAGATGTAATCTTTTTACTTATATCATCAAGAGCATTGCTTCAAAGGGCAAGTCAGAGAGGAGTCAAAGCAAGGAAAGGCAGCAAAGCAGGCAGAGGAAATACCTAAAAATCAGCAGATCAGGTCTGATGATGGAAACAAGAGCCCTGATCATGAGATAAGCCCATAGCGAGGCACGTCTGAGGTCACTCTGTGGCTCTGTTACTGCAATTTGCTGTTGCTGTCTGCAGGGACACACGTTTCTGCTGCTTTCCCCCTGAACTAATATCTTCACGGAGTGGATAAATCATGTCCACTCTCTGAGTCTGCTCACAGTTCCAGGACAGCAAGTGCCCAGAAGTGGGAGAGGTCCAGAGGGTGTGGGTCTGTTCCTGTCTGTGCTTTGTTTCTGCATCTGTTCGATGTCAGACCACGCTATTGCACTCCCCAAGCACTCAAAGTGCTGTATTTTAATTTGTGCCTGCCTGCTTGCCAGCTGCATTAAGACCTTCATCATGAAAGGCACCTGTGTGGAGCAATGTGCTGGACAAAGCACACAGTGCTTCTGTCCAGGGACTCCCCTGGTGTTCTCCCTGCAGATACAGCTATGGGAAAGCTGTGCGAGGAAGCGTGCGTGTCACTGTGTGCCAGAAAGCAAGGAGGTGGCCCCAGAATGCCAGCAAGGACATCTGTAGGGAATACAGCGGTCCTGTGAGTAAAATCCTGGAAGGTATATGGGCAGTAAAGAAGCACCACACAGGGTGGAGTGTCAGGGGCTGAGTGAACAGAATGAACTGCTCAGAGCCCTGTCCGGTCTGACCTTGAATGTTTCTGGGGATGAAGCATCCACCACCTCCCTGGGGAACATGTTCCAGTGTTTTATGAGTTCTGCATTATTATTTGTAGCTGATAGTTATGAATGACTAATTCCTTATGCTTCTGGCCCTTCCCTTCTCCTGAGCCCCAAATAATACCTTATACTCCCTACTGCAGACAGCGAGCAACGGATGTTTCACCCCTTCTGTCAGCACATCAGTCTTCAATCTGACTCCCAGCGAGGAAGACAACAAGCTTCAGGCAGAAGCCTCTCTCCTGGAGATGGGCACAGGTACTCAGGGGCTCAGCAGGGAAGGTACAAGGGCAAGAGGAACTGTTCTAGGGGTTTGAGGATCAGAGAGGGCACACCACCCCCTCTCCTCCTTCCTGCTGCTGGGATCATCACAGGGCATGGAGAGCTACTCTGCCAGCAGCAGGAGGATGAGGAGTGGCTGGGAGCTGGATGAGTGGTGTTGGGTCCAGGACGCTACAAAGAGGCTGGCAGACAGCTTAACTAAAGAAGGAGCTGCCACAGCAGCAGCCTCCAAACCTTGAAGAATGCTGGTGTTAGGAAGGAAGTTTCAGACACTCTGCTAAAAGGGGTTGGGAATAACAAAGTGAGATTAAACTAGAGTGCAGTATTCACCTCTGGTACTGATCCTGCTTCCCTTGCACTCTGCATTCCAACAGGGGTGCAGATCAACACCTCCAGCCAAATCCTCATCTCCAGGACAGCTGCAAGGGCAGTATTTGAGACACCCAATGAATATTACATCCCTGGAGTACCATACAGGGGGAAGGTGATTTTCTTCCCTTGCTTTTTTGCTCCCCGTCATTTGCCAAGGAATATAGCATCTGGTAAATCTAGCTGACCCAAAGCATTTCCTGCTCCTCAGAGTACTTTTCCTTGCACTGTGTCACATTGCTTGACAGTGTGGCTACAGTGGCTGCATTTCAGATTCCCTGTTGTGTTTACAGCTCCAGCATCTGCTGAGAGCAGTGAGTGGTGTCTCAGTAGGGATGCTGGGATGCAAGGATGCCTCAGCTGTTGGCTAGGAGAGAAGTTCCTTGTGTTCTAGTCACACACACCTTTTGGAGCAGACAGATTTTAACCATGCTCAGCTTCACTTCGGAGATGGGGGAGTTGTACAGTTCTCCTGTCTTCTTGGGGCCAGACGGAAGTCTGTAGGTGACCTACACAGGAAGGTCTATGTTGGTCAGAAAGGAAGGGTTTGGGTATGACATTGGAAGAAATATCTGATTTTGGCTTTCCTGCCTCACCCTGTTGTCACCAGATTAAGGTTCAGGATCACTATGGAACTGGTATGAAAAACAGGAAGGTTTTTCTTGTGATAAGGGTCATGAGGCGTCGGTTTATCAAAACGTACATCACAGATGACAGTGGAATAGCATCATTCAACCTCGACACAACTGCCTGGAACAGCTCATCAGTCTCTTTGGAGGTAAACACCACCTCTGCATATGGGAAAGTGCGAGTCCTTGAGCTCTACCTCTGCTCCCTGGTCCTGCCCTGCAGCCCCCTGCCAGCACAGGCCTGGGCTCACCACACAGCTCTGCGCAGAGCCAGCTGGAAGGCACCAAGCCAACAGCCTTTCCCAAACCAAGCTGATGACAGCCTAACAAAGCACTGAAGCATGAAACTCTTCATTTCTGTGTGTCTCTGGTGCCCTTTCAGGGGAGGTTCACACTGGAGGAGCTCATGCGCACTGCTCGAAGGACTGACTTCAGTTACTCACCTGCTTACCATCACCTGCAGCCCTTCCATGTCACAACCAAGAGCTTCCTGGACATACACCCACCCACGGAAACACTGCCTTGTGGGCTCAAGCAGAATGTCCAGGTGACCTTCACACTCAGCAGGGATGACCTGGGAGAAGACACCAGCCGTATAAGTTTTGCATATTATGTGAGTGAGGGTAGTAGATAACCTGCGGGGAAGGGCTGTACTGACAGGACCAGACCCCAATGAAAATTTGAGGATATAATTTAGGTCATCCCTGGAGGGCTGACAGCTAAACCTTGTTCTCAGGGAACTGGGTGGATGCTACACCCACTAAGGCTCAGCCTAGCCACACCATGATGCTGGTGCTGGGGGTCCAGTCACCTCCAAGGATGGGAGGAGGTTTCTGTCTTCGTAGCCCATCACCCCTTAGCCTCTGCCAAGGCTGCAGCTGGAAATGTCTTCTCCCTTTAAAACTGGGTGGGGTATCCCTTTTTCACTCTGGTTATCAAAGAGCTGCTCAGTGGAAATGGATTTTGGTCTGGTCTGGAGGCCAGCCTACTAGATGAGAAACATTTTAGCTGTCACTCACAAATCTGTAGTGAACCCACTACCCATCCATTGCCCTCATGAACAGACTAGACCAGAATCTCCTGTGTTAAAGCTTCTCCTCCCAGCTGTGGTGTCTGCAAATCTCCTGAAGTCTGGGGTTGGATTGAGCCCACAGTTAATTTCAGGGGTTTTATTTTGTTTTTGAGAGCAAGATGCACATTGGTAAGTGTGGATGCACTCTGGTGGCAAACAGCAGTCTGCTCATCCCATGTCCCTCCTCCTGCAGGTCACTGGCAAGTCTGGAATTGTTGTCAGGGGCCAGAGGAATATCCAGATTGGGAAACTGAACAGTAAGTCGTAGCAGAGAAGGGGAAACCTAGCAGAGAAGTTGCACCCAGTTGGGTTCTAGGTTGAATATGAGAGTTGCTGGAGTTTCTCCAAAGTTTCCTCAATCTATAGGTCCAGACCAGTCAGCAAACAGGACGGAGGGAGGCTGAGGAAGCAATTGTGGCAGCTGGAAGAGGGCAAAAGAACAGAATGAAACAATGATGGAAAGAGAGATGGGGAGGATGTAGGGGAAGATGGAGTACATAGGATCAGAGAATGGAGAGAGAGGGCAGACAGTGCAGCAGCAGCAGTTGGTTTGACATTGTGCGATTATACAGCACAAAAAGAAGAAGGGCAGGAGGTCTCGGTGGGCCTATGATGAAAACACTTTGCCTTTCCTTCCCCAGTGCTGAAGGGCTCGTTCTCCATCCCTTTGACTTTCACTGCTGACTTGTCTCCATCGCCTTCCTTAGTGGTGTATGCCATCTTCCCCAACGGAGGGGTCACAGCTGACAGCATCCGTTTTGATGTTGCCTTGTGCTTCCAAAACCAGGTGAGACACCTCTGTGGCTGGGGGAGAGCTGATGAGCAGGAGTCAGGAGGCCTGGGGGAAGGAGACCCTCAGATCCTTCCAAGAGAGAACTGGGCAGAAGAGATGAAAGAGATATCTGCGGCACAGTGCCCAGGGACCAGGAAAGCTTCAGCAGGGACTTCTGTTCATAGCAGTGGCTGAGCAGGGGAGACCCCAGCTGGCCTCCTTCTTTCTGTCTGTTACCTGTCTGTCAGCCTCCTCACACCTCTTTCATATTCCTTTCCTGGTGTGTTGCTGAAGGTCAAGGTAGGATTCCCAGATAAAGAAGCCCACGCAGGGTCAGCAGTGCAGCTCCAGCTGCAGGCGGTGCCTGGATCCCTGTGTGCAGTCCTGGCAGTGGATGAAAACATATTCTTCACCAGACCAGACAGTGAGCTGACCAGCCAAATGGTGAGTGTCTGTGCAACCAGGCAAAGCCTCAGGAGTGATGGGTGAGCTGGGCGAGGCAGGCAGGGGCTGTGGCAAGGGGAGCTGGAGGCCAATGAATGAGGAGGTCTGTGTGTGAAGGAGAAAGCAGGGCCTGCCTAGGGAGGACAGGAACTGATGTGTGTGCTAGGAGAGGATGGAGTGAAGCATCTGCAGGTATCTGCTCCTTGCCCAATCCCTCCCTGCCTGTGAGTTTCCCTAGGTCTATGGTTTGTTCCCTGCTGCCTACCAACGTGGATACCCTGCCCAAGTAGAAGAGCATTCAGATCGCTGCGTGCAGCCCCAGTCCTCATCATCTCTGCTACGAGGGAGGCCACAGAATTCCTTCCAGCCTGACATCTTTAACCTCTTCCGGGTAATCACTTAATGAAGTTTCCCAGAGCTGTTGCAATTATGAGCATCTGAGATATTTTCTCTCCAGTCTGAGAAGGCCTTGCCTCCTCCTGACAGACCCTGCTGTCTGCCCTGAACTGAGCTGTGTTGTTTCAAGAGATGTACAATCCCATTATGAGTAGGAATATGTGTATTTCCCTCCACATATGCACAAAGCAAGGTGATGAAATCCTGGACCATCAAGCTCCATTCTTTCAGACTTGAATGGGGACAAGGAATGAGGTCCTGGGCTGTGTACTGTCTACAGTATTAGAGAAAAGATGTGGGAATGATCCCAAACATTAGACCACAGATCTTTGATATGGCTTAGTTGTTAGCCTGCTCTTTGCCTCTGTTTTGGGCAGTTCCCAGGCAGACCCCTTGGTGTCTTTAGGGCAGATCTCCTCCATGCTTCCCTCAGCACCGTGTCTGTGTGGGCCAGTGCTGCTCTGGGCTGCCTGGGCACTGGGTTGTCCTGAACCCAATGGTTTTCAGAGTAATTTTGAAGAGCAGTTGTCAATCTTCCCCACTCACAGACACTCTTGTGCCTTCCCTGCTCTCCCTCTTTTCCTAACAGAACATGGGACTGAAAGTCTTCTCAAACCTTGTAATCAAGAAGCCCTCTCAGTGCTCTCGTCGGGCGGATAGGAAACCAATCATGGGTGAGCTGCACTTTGAGCCTACCTGGGACATGAGATCACATCAGGTGGCAGAGCCCTCTGATCTTTGGGGTTTGCTGGTGGTGGATATTGTCTCTCTTAGGAGTTTCAGATGCTGCTGTCACAGTCTATCTGCCCAGTCCACCAGACACAGTAGGAGTGACCCAGTCCCTGTAAAAAAGCACTATGAAGAATGTCACTACCTGGATGTTCCCTGACATTAAAGGATGGCCCTCCCTTTTCTCATGGACAAATCCAAGTGTGGGCCAGGATCTGTCTCCCGGTGTCTATTCCCATTCCCCAGGCTGTGCTCAGACCCAGCTTCTATCCCCACTTGTGGCCACAGAGACAGTCATGTTCTTCCTCTATGTCTCAGTTTGCACTCGATAATCAATACTAAGCTGGCTCACACGCCAGCCTGTATTGAAACCATTGCTTGCAGTGGAATGGGAGTTTTGTGCAGCAAGCAAACAGTATGATTACTCACAGAATTATAGAAGTGTTGGTTGAAACAGCTCTCTGAAGGTCCTTAGTCTCTTAAGCAACAACTCTGGGTCAGGTCAGGAAGGGGCTGTGTCTAACCAAATCTTGGAAACCTTGCAACTGGCTCGCTGCAAGCTGCTTCTCCTGCTGCAACTCTCTTTTCCCTTCATTTTTAATCTCTCCCGTGGAATCAGTCCACTCCTTTGTGCTTTCCTCTGCCAGAATCTTCTCATGTCTCCCTCACTGCTTGCTTTTCCTCCAGTCCCAGTGCTAGGCTGTCTGTGGTTGGCAAGGTTCACCTCTCCCACTCTGGTGAGACTCCTTATTCTTTCTTTCAGGGGTGCCTTCGATAGAAGACCAAAGAATCACTGAGGAACAACCCCAATTCACAACTCACAGAAGATTTCACCACTATTTCCCTGAAACTTGGATCTGGAATGTGTACTCTGTTGGGTAAGTGATTCCCGACTTTACAAATGGACAGAAGGCTGACCCTTTGTTATATAGTCTTGGCTGACTTGAGTTTGTGTAAAATAGGTGTAAAGAGACCTCTGCATGGGAATTCTGTGGCTCTTCCCTGCATCTGTAGTATGTCACACTGAAGGACTTTGAGGTGCAGAACTGAAGTGTACACAGATTTAGAGAACAGCTGTACACTTCCAGACCAAGCCACCACACATTGGAGTATACCCTACCAACTTCTCATTTTGGTGGGTGCACCAGCTAAACCTGTAGCCCTTGTTGCCACAGTGCTTGGGTTAAGACTGATGAATCAGCATGCAGGGGGATATGGTGCTGCTGCTTTTCCAGAGCATTGAGTGAATTTACAGAGCTGGAATGCTTGGCAAGTGTCTTGCTCAGGAGAAGGACATAAAGCCATTACTGATGGCATTTAAAGAGGGTTTATGGCTCTAGGGAAGAAATTGCTGAGAGCTGCCTTGCTGTGAGCCACTGGAGCAAAAGTCTTTGGTAGTACAGCAGAGGTTGATCCAAGCATGAGGACCTGTGTCACCTCCCTCAGCAGGGCCATGAGCACTCCTCATTGCATCTCCTTCCCTCTCCACTAGCAGATGAATCTCTTCATGCAAGTTCTTTCTTCCTCTCAGCTCCAATGGCAGCAGGAATGTCTTGGTCACAGCGCCTGCTGCTGCTGCAGAGTGGAAAGTCAAGATGTTCTGCTTGGCTGGGAGGGGCTTTGGCCTTGCCCCGACCATGAGCCTCAGAACAGTTCAGCCCTTCTTTGTGGATGTGATGCTGCCATATTCCGTCATCCCTGGAGAGACCTTCCTGATGAAGGCCACTGTCTTCAGCTACCTGCAGCAGTGCATACAGGTGTGTGCCTCTGTGTGTGGGACAGGCCGGCCGTGCCCTCCAATTTTAGAGCTTGTTGTGCCAAGCCATCTCACCTGAGTTGCCCAGTCACTCACCTGCATCTATCATTCCCTCAGATCCATGTGGCCCTGGCTAAATCCTCAGACTTCCAGGTGGAGCCATGTCAGACTTGCAGGGACAAGGAGTGTCTGTGTGCAGAGGAGTCCAAGACCTTCATGTGGAATGTGACAGCAGTCCAGCTGGGTATGGCAGCAAAAAGGGACTGGTGATGGGGAACCCTAAAACTGAGGTGAAAGAGAGTGAGAGGTCCAGAGAAGCTGGCAGAGCCGTGTCTCCTCTGAATCCTGAAGTTTGACCTTAATGGTTCAAACATGCAATCCATCATGTTTGCTTTGTTTCTCTCTTCTTAGACAGACTCATCAGAGGGGGCAGGAACTGAAAGGGTGGCATGGGGGACTCCTGAAGAGAGGGCTGTGGGGTCAGCTGGGGAGGAAGAGGCTGCATGGATGTGGGTGGGGGAACTTTGTATTGCTGGTCCTGTGCTTCATATGCAATGGGAAGGGTATGCTGGGTCCGAGGGCTGCTGGACCCTCTGTTGTTCCAGTCATGTTGCAGTGCAGTGAAGTCACTGCAGGTGAGGCAGTACCAAGTTCCTTCATGCTCAGGGTGCCTGAACAAGCAGTCAGCACTGGCTGGCTCACCTTTACTGGCCAAACCACCAAGGCCATGAAGACCAACAACCCAAAGCATCTCAGACCACTGTTGGTTAAAGCAAGTTTACTCCGTTTGGCCACAGGTTTCAGAAAAGGACTCTATTCTAAAAGGAATTTATTTGCTAGGGACTCTGAATATCACAGTGAGGACAGAGGTACTGGACAGCACATCACGGTGTGGGGGCAGGAAGCCCTTGCCAGCTGCTGTGAGGGGGAGGCACACGCTGACGAAACGCTTGCTGGTCCAGGTCAGTATGAGAACAGGCTCACCTCTGTCTGTGATATCCCTGCCCCAGGGGGAAGGCAGACTGAGGTGGGCTAAATGGTTTTATCACTTCAGATTTTGGCCAGAAATAGCATACCAAAGCTGTGGCTTAGTTCACTTTGTTTCTCCCAGGAGCTAGCCAAGCCTGTTCCTTTCTTGCAGTACTCTTTTTCAGAGCTGCATTCCCACGTCTGTGTTTCTCCCTGTACCTTTCCCTGCTTTTCATGCTGTACCTGAGCTTTTGTATGTGCTCACTGGCCAGAGAGCCCTGTCCCTCGGGCTTACTCTTGATCCTTTGAGCAGTGAAGCAGGCAGATCTGCCAAAAATGAGGAGGGTGGAGTCCCTGACCTCTGAATTCACACTTGAACTTGCTCTGAAACGTTGCTGTCATTTGGGAATTTTATGTGTGTTCTTGTTTCTCCTGTCCCACGTTCATATTTCTGCCCTGGCAGCCAGAGGGTGTGTTAGTGGAGAAGTCTCACAGCTCCCGTCTGTGCCCAAGAGGAGGTATGTGCCCGAGACAAGGTATGTGCACAGCCTGAATGGGTTCTGCAGCCTGAAATAACTACACCTGAGAGTAGAACTAAACTGTGGGAAGTCTGATGAAAGAAAGTTTTGAAATTATTTTTCACATAGGAAATTTCACTTCCTATTAGACAGGAAAGAACAAGAAATATTACTCCCACATGCGCTGTCCTACTGAATTTGCCACTGAGTATCAGTGGCAAAATCCTGCTCTGTAGCCTCCTTCCCACACTGCAGTCTCTGGATGTTCCTGGGGCTTGGTAGGCACCAGTGAGAGCTGCTCCAGCCCTCTCATCCTGTCCCTGCAGCATTGCAAGTGTCTCCAGGATGTTCCCCTGTTGAGTGACGTCCAGCTGTGATTCTTGTGAGCCTTGTGAAGGGTAGTGAATTGAGCTGAAGTGAAGCTTGGTGAGCCCTCAGCCCCACCAGCAGCTCTCATGTATGTCCTAATCGGAAAAGTTTCCAGGCAATGCAGCTTGGTGCAATGACCAGGACAGTGGGTGTGAGCAGGATGTAGGCAGGGTCCCCTGTACCTGGGCCAGTCTTGTCCCTCCAGTTAGAAGCTTTTGGCTTGGTTTTTCATGCTACGCCTTTTATCCTACTGTTACCAGGAAACATGGCTGAAGAACCCCTGTCCCTTCGCCTCCCTGACAATGTAGTAAAGGGATCTGCCAGAGCTTCCATTTCCATCACAGGTAAGTGACTTCTACTCTGGGCTCACAGACTGCTGTTACCAAAGAGCAAGGCTTAACCTGGTGTCAGAGGATCCACTTGACATGGAACTGCCTAAAAGAGAGGATGCTGTGTTTCTGTTCTCTGCAAACACCAAGCTTTCAGAACTTTGGATTAGCACTTAGGCTTTCATGGTAAAAGTAATCTGCTGAGGAGATAATCCTTCTTTTTCTAGCCTAGACTTTGGAGCCAAGACTCTAGGCCTTTACTTTTACTGGGACTTTAGGACCTTGGCTATTTCTGTGTAGATACCAACAGTAAAGCTCAAAACCATCTTGCCTCCCTGTTAAATTTCACTGCTACAGCAGAAGCTCCTGGAGAGAAGAAATCTTTCCCAGCATTATAAAGTTGCAAAAGAACACTTTGGAGAGGGGACTGGGACTGGCCATACCTACCATTAAATAAACCTATTGGCATTGCAGGCCAGCGCTGGTATGAAGCCAGGCCTGGCACAAGTAGCCATGAATATTGTGCAACAGAACCCCAGCAGAGGAAACAATACAAGGCTTTTCTGACTGGCTGGAGGACATATGGACACCTTCACACTGTCTGACTAGCACCTCTGCTGGCTTCCTCACATTTTGATGCTTGACATATGGCCAGGTAGAACAGGCCTGGCTAAAGACCAGAAGCATTTCAACCTTTCCCTGAGTGCTGTTATATTTGCTTGTCTATATCACACAGACTGAGCCGGTGCAGTTCTGCTCATAGTCTTTTACAAACAGTATTTGCTATAGTTAGAGCTCTTTAGAATGCAAAAGCTGATAAGGGGAAGTTCTGCAGAGACTCCATAGCGAAGTCATGATGCCAAGCTGGGAAGAGGCAAAACAGTCACCACTCTCCATCTTGCACTCTGTTGTTTAGTCCTCTTTCCTCCTTTCTCCAGTGCCTTCCTCCTGTGCTGAGATGAAGCACTATTATCCCCTGCCTGGCTGAAAAGGCACCTCAAATCATACTCAGACTTTCTTTGTTTCTTACACCTTTGCACAGGGGACCTCATGGGGATGGCACTGCAGAACCTGGGCCACCTGGTGCAGATGCCCCACGGCTGTGGGGAGCAGAACATGGTGCTGTTTGCCCCCGTTGTCTATGTGCTGCAGTACCTGGAGAAGACGAGGCAGCTGAGCCCTGAGATCAAGGACAGGGCTACAGGATTCCTGCGCAGTGGTGAGTACCACAGACCCACCTTGCCCCTCTGCCTTCCTCTGTGTCCAACACACCAGTAACTCTTGCCCTTGCACTCACTCCATCAGCATCTGTGTTCCTGTGCCATATTAATCACTGTTCCCATCTCCCAGGGTATCAGACACAGCTTCTTTATAGGCACAGAGATGGCTCCTATAGTTTCTTTGGGCAGAACGATGGAGAAGGAAACACTTGGTAAGCACTGCAAACATTCCTCATTTCTGATTTTTCCTGTCTGGGTCAGAGCACCTAAACTGCCTGAGAAAGCTGACAGGATGTTTGTTCCCTCTTTTGGATTGAGACAGCAGGAACTCTCTAACAGGGAGAGTCTCAGGTACTTGAGCCACTTGAAAAAGCAGTCAGACAGGGCAGCAGAGTTTCTGGGAAAGTGGAACTGCAAAGATGTGGTCCCAGGGGATGAAAAGTCTTTTGTTTGTCTCTATGCCCTTGCTGTTGGCCCACAGACAACACCAGGTTGCACTGCTGGTAACCTGGCAGCCAAGATGGGTACACATGGCTGGAAAAAAATCAGGTGAGAGCAATAAAAAATCCTCTCCTCAGTGAGTGGAGAGGAGCTGCCTTGGCACAGCTTGTACCTGTGGTGCCTGGCTGAGATGAATGGAGAAAGGAAGGGAGGAAGAAAATGGGGAATTACAGATTACTTCTAGTTATTTGGGGGAGATGGAGTGGAACAGGTAAAAATAGAAGGAGTAGGAGGTTTTTCACCTGTGAGATGATGGGGTAAGGTACATAAGTTGTATATAAGTAGTATATCTGTGGAGACAGGGGTAGGGAGAGGAGCCATTTCCACTTTTAGATTGACTTTCTTTATGAAAATTACTCTTTTTTGCACCCCCACTATGTCACTACTTCAGGGACAAGTACCAGGAGACTTCTGACTTTCTCTTTTTTTTTGTTTGCCTCTTTTTCTCACAACTCATTTTATTCCTAGGTTGACAGCTTTTGTACTCAAGAATTTTGGCCAAGCCAGAAAATACATCTATGTAGATCACAAGAACATCCGGGATGCCCTACGCTGGCTAGAGCAAAACCAGCTCCCCAGTGGCTGCTTTGCCACCAAAGGGAACTTTTTTCACTCCTCCCTAAAGGTAAAGGTGGGCCAGGGCAGGTGGCGCTGCTGGGAAATGACTGGACAGATTTGTGACAGCAAAAGATTGTGGGATCCCAAAGGATCCTAGAAAGTCATTCTGCAACCTGTGCAACTGGATTCTGCAGCCCTGAAGAGAGGGAAAACATGAGAGGAATGCTTCTCCTTCTGAGGAGTATGCCCTCCTAGCACCCCTTAAAAGTGAAAGATGCGTTCCCTTCACAGGGCAGCACGGATGATGAAATCTCTCTGGGGGCCTACGTCGCTGCAGCACTGCTCGAGATGGGTCTGCCACTGCAGGTGAGCATGCTCAGCTCCCTCCTGCTCCCTCCTGCTCTCCTGGGCACCACCATGGGGACACACCAGCTTGTTTCTGGTGTTCTCCAGGCCACAAACAGGGAGGGAACTTCTGGGAATGAGCCAATGTTTGGCCAAATGATGAAGTCATTCCTCGCAAGAGCGAGTGCTGTGAAAGTGGCCTGGTGCAGTAGTGCTTGGTGGCAATGGCTCCCTGTGCACACCGGGGCTGCACTGCCTGTTTTCTGAAAACAGTCTGTAATTTAAGGGGTTCCTCTGGAGCTACACCAGGAAGACATAGTGTGGCTCCCTGGAATGAGTTCCCCAGCCCCCTATTTCACCCCTGTCAGAGTCTGGCACGTGTCTCCTCCCAACACAGAGCAAGCTGATGCAGACTACTCTCCGCTGCCTGCAGAAGGTGGTTCCCAACATCACCAACATCTACACAGAAGCTTTGCTGGCCTATGCCTTTGCCCTGGCTGGAGACTATGAGACAACCCAGGAGCTGCTGTACAAACTGGAGGAACAGGCCATCAAATCAGGTGCTGCCTGCTGGGATTCTGGACTAATGTATGCCCAGCCACAGCAGTCAAAAATGATATATGTATTCATACATAGTCCTTGTATTTGTGCAGTAACTGCATTATGTGACTGAAAACACAATAAGTTATTTCACAAGGTGTGAGGATGGCTTATCAGAAATAGTTTCCTCAGACTGGAGGATTTCAAGATCCCTTTGAGGGAGTAGGTAGGAATCTGTGAGCTAAAACAAGTTGAAGCCCTGGAGAATAAGTTCAAGAAAGCAATCCTGGCCTGAGCACAGGGAATGAACTGAAAGAGCCCTGAAAGCACTGTGGGGTTTGTTTCCTCTGAAACCCAAATGACATCCTCCTTAAATAGCCTTCATGCTCCTTTTCCTTCTGCAGGAGGACAAATCCACTGGAGTCCCAAGCCAAGCTCTCCAGCTTCAACAGACTTCTGGCCCGGTACTCAGTCAGTGGACATAGAACTGACAGCCTACGTGCTCCTGGCATACCTCTCCAAGCCACGGGTGCACGCAGGTGACATGACAACTTCAGCTGCCATTGTGGCATGGCTGATACGGCAGCAAAATGCCTACGGGGGTTTTGCCTCCACCCAGGTAAGCAGTGGATCCTTTTGTACCCTAGGTTGGCAGCACAAGTCCTCTTGAGGTCTTCCTGTTCCAAGCCAGTTCATTACAGCTGATGCTTTCAGAGGAGTGACTGTCTCTCCCTCTCTAGGACACAGTTGTTGCCTTGCAAGCCTTAGCGAAATACGCAGCAAGGACGTTCAGCACATCAGGCCAGGCAGTCGTGAGGGTGAGGTCCCAGAGGGCCTTTGGGAAGGCTTTCCAGGTGAGCCGCCAGAAGCGGCTGCTGGTGCAGCAGGCAGCACTGGTGGAGATCCCGGGACAGTTCCTGGTGCAGGCCCACGGCAGCAGCTGTGTCTTGGCTCAGGTGAGCAGGGGGGATGAGTGCAGAGAGAGGAGGACTCTGCCTCTTTTCTCCTGCATGAGATCATGCCTGGCCTGTCTGTTCTGCTCCTGGCCCTTATCCTGCAGGCAGTGCTGAGGTACCACGAGCCTTCCCCATGGACTGCTCTGATCTTCACACTGCGTGTCAGCACAGAGTTGACCAATTGTAGCCGGGCAAATCCGCGCGTCCTCACCGTCCGCATCCTCGCCAGGTGACCCCAAGGGCTGTTTCCTCCTCCAGCAAGATGGAGTGAGCTTGGGGACAGCAGCCAGAAGAGTGTCAGGGCTCTGATGGAGGGACCTGACCCTTGGGGTGAACAGGACAGAGGGTGAATCGGACAGGTGGAAGGCTTGGAGGGGGAAGGTGCTGGCTAACTCCTGCGAGAGGGAGCAGTGGCTGCTGTGTCCTCAGTCCCAGATGGGTACCTGGCTCAGGGTGTGGTGGGGGAGGGAAGGGGTGCTCAGAGGGCATTATCCTCAGCGAGTCTCTGTCTGTTTTTTCTTTTCCAGCTACATCGGGAGCAGAGTCACATCCAACATGGTGATCATAGAGGTCTCCCTGCTGTCTGGATTCATCATGACTTCCAGATCCAGAATACTGGTAAGGACTTTGGAATAAAAAAACCCAGCACTACCCAGGTAAATGGATCCTGCCTGCTTACTCCTGTTGGGAATTGATCATTTCAGGCTGGGAGGAGCTAAATTTGCAGGGGACCTTTGTTGTTGCAATTGCACCAAAACTCGTTGTTTTCCTACAGCCACCACAAAGGAGATCAGAGGTGGTTCAGCTTCTCCCACTGACAGTATTTGGACTTGAGCTAGAAACAAAGTGTACTGCTGGGTGTGCTAACACCAGGATTTCTTTGTCAGAAATTCTCAGACAGGATTTCTCAGAGACACTCTAGCTCTAGCTAAAAAGATTCTTTTTGTTTTTCAATTAAACCATAAACCAGAAAGATTAATTATTTGCACAGCCCCAATGCAGGTGTTTAAAAGCAGTCGAACACTCAGTGAGATGAAATAACAAGAATCTCTACTGGTGCCTGCACCCATTTGCTGACCAACGTATCAGTCATATGTACTACCCACACAGCCTCTGGTCCCCAGAGGGGGAGATTCCTCTGCCCTGGGCAGAGTCAGTGTGGTTCACACCTGAGATGCTCACAAGGGATGTCCAAGAGGGGCTAGCAAAGACATAACCACTCAAGCCCTTAGGCATGAGAAAGGCACAGTTCCACATGGAGCCCAGCTCTACACCTTCCTTTCACTAAAACAGTGGGTCCCTCAGGTCAGGAAACCTTACAGAAAATCCTCACAAATTTCCTTCTATCATTCTTTCCTATCCTAGCTGGAGAACAGAACCATTGTTAAGAAAATAGAAGTGAAAGCTAATGTGGTCTACATTTATCTGGAGAAGGTAAGTGAGAACAAAAGCATTTGGTGTGGCACAGTGAGAGCAAGAGATCAGAAGACAAGGAGCTGTGTGAGAAGCCTGAGGCTGGTCTAGGTAAGAAAAGAGCACTGGTAGAATTGGGGGCAGAGGAAGCTTGCCCAGTTTCATTGTTATTGGATTAGAGTAGTGCTATTTCTCACACAATACTCGATTTTAAAGTCCAGAATCTCTAATGGATTAGAGAAATGTAGTTCAGGAAAACATTCAAATCTGGGAAGATGAAGATGCTATGACTTCTTTCTCTCCTTCCTTGCTAATTTCCTTCCATCTCCACTAGCTCAACGATGAATCTCAGACTTTCATTCTGCAACTGGAACAAGTAATTCGGGTGAAGAACCTGAAACCAGCCAGCATCAAAATCTATGATTACTACCAGCCAGGTGGGTTGCAGATTTCCTGCTACTCTGGTGTTGGGAGCTGAGTTCCTGGTTCTCTGGCTGGGAAAAGACATGCGGTCTTCTCTGTGAGCATCCATGTGCAATCACCTTCCTCGTTTCCTTTTGCAGAGGAGCGAGCCTTGGCTGAATACAGAGCTGTCTGTAATTGAGGTAGGCAGCAAGTTCCTGTGTGATACCAACAATGGCATCAGGAAATGGTGGGTCTTGGGTGGGAAATACAGAATATAAGCAAAGACAGGAAGGGGAATGGTAAGCAGTGGGGAGCATGTGCCCAGCTAGAAACAGGAAGTATCTGTGTCTAGGTCTATGGAGCAGTTCTCTTTTGAAGCAGTGGTGGATGCTCTACCTCCTCCTGTGCATGTCTTCAACTGGAGGGGCAGAGATTTGCACATGAGCAGAGGTGGAGAACTTATTTTTCCCAGCTGCTCTTAAAAGCAATTTTCCTGGTTTAGGAGAAAAACAGTAAACCTGAATAGTCATTCAGTCAGACAGTTCTAGTCTCCTACTTTTAATAAGATGCCACGCACAGTCTGAGCCTTCCAGAAACTAACAGGAAATTCCAAGCATTTTCTCTTGTCTTCATATCTCCATGTGGTGACAGCTGGCAGGGGTAACAAAGGACTGATGGACAGAGACTGCAGAGGAGGGATCTATCCCTGTTCCTGTGAAGACAACAAAGGATAAAAAAAAAAAAAAAAAAAAAAAAAAAAAAAAAAAAAAATCTTTGTTCTTGAAGTATTAAAAGTAACCACTGGGAACTCAGGGGCATTTTGTGCACCTTGTGACCAAATGGTACTGTCAGGCCTCTTATCACCCAGAGGGTTGCTGGGCACTGGAACAGGTTTCCCCAGGAAGTGGTCCCAGCACCAAGCCTGATGGAGTTCAAGAAGCATTTGGACAATGCTCTCAGGCACATGGTGTGACTCTGAGGTGTCCTGTGCAGGCACAGGAGCTGGACTCCATGATCCTTGTAGGTCCCTTCCAACTCAGAATATTTTATGATCCTAAGGTTCTCTCTCACTTTACCTATACAAAGCCCATGTCAGAACCTCCACTGAGGTGGGGGCTTGTGGCAGGCATCTGAAGACAGGGCTGTGTGCCTCCCTACAGGTGATTAATGGAGCAGGTGCTTTCCTCAGTCTTGTGGGCTGTGGGCAGGAAAGCACACAGGTGCAAGGAAAGTTTGGAGCAGGGGCAGGCATTGGCCAAGCTTAAGCTTTGCCTTTGCTCAGCCTGGAAAGAGGATGGGCAGGTGTCCATTCCGTAGTGTGGATCAGAAGCCAGGCTGAGATGGACAAAGGCTTGGCACTGAAAGGGAGTCAGGCCCTGCAGTAAGGGTGAGCATGGCATGTTGTGTGCACAGGGCTGCAGGGATGTGAAACGACAGGGAAAGTGCCAGGAAAAGGAACTGTGGTGATGTGAATAAAGTGTATTTGATGCAAAGTGCCAGCACTGTCTGGTGATAGCGCTTGGTATATGCAGCCCTTGTTTTCTGGAACGTATCTCCAACTCTGTCATGATCTTGTCACATCAAATCTTCTACTTCAGTTCTCTCTCCCTCAGTTTAACCACTGGGATACAGGAACTCACCCTTGCTTGGCATTGCAAATTGCTTTCTACCCTGGACCTGCAGTCTGGCAAGTTTCTTGACCAAGGGCCTTTGCCTGCATCTCCCTCCCTTTCTATATTCTTCAGGACCATGTCTGTGATAACAAAAGAGGTGTTGGGCCCTCACCTCACTCACACGGGACACTGTAGCTCATCACTGCAGTTTCTTCTGGAAGACAAGAAAAAAAGTGCTAGTGAGATACGTTGACGAAAACCTACTAAAGCAATCCAGCATTGTGCCACTGTTCCTAGGAGAGGTGTTCCCAAAGTTTACAGGCTACAACTCCCCCCTGCTTGACACATGAAACCACTGGTGTGTGCCCATGACTCTGCAGCTTGTCAGGATTCACCCAAGGCAGGAGGCCATAAGTCCCAAAAAGCTCCATCACGGTTATGAATTCCTCACTTTCTGAAGGAATAGCAATCCCTGACACGTGTCTAGCCTTTCTTCCCACTTGGGACCCCACAGAAGAGAGGACAAGTTGGTTTTGGTGTCATTCTTCTGAGGGGGCCCTTACTCTTCTGAGTCATCCCCTCGCTATGGTTCTTCTGCCTTTGCTGTCTCCCACAAGGTAAGTGTTCAAAAGGACAGCTCCTTGCTCCACTCTTATTGGGAGAGCCAGACCTTGAGTGGTTCTACATGCCAGCTTCAGAGAGAAGGACCCACCATTTTGAAAACCAACAGGTTAAGTTCATGCCTACAGAGCTTCTAAGGAACAGTCAGATAACCATGTCAGGGATGGTATTGTCTTAGACTCAACGAAATAAAGAAATTTTCTTTCCAGAAGTACATTTGGGTGGTTTTTGCAGTACAGCATCTGAGCTCACCTGGCATGTAGTAATCATAGATCTTGATATTAGCTGGTTTATGATCCTTCACTTGCATGTCCTGCTCCACCAGGAAAGTGTAGGTTTGAGGCTGTCTAGTCAGCTAAGACCAAGAAATGCAAAGATTAGAAACAGAAATAAAGTCCTGTAAGTCAACCCCTTTCACCTGATTGCACTCAGGCTCTTTGGAGACCTCACCACTGCAACAGATCTGTTCTGCTTTCTAGAACATCTCAGAAATATCTTTTACTTCCCATTATGTGACTATCTCCTCTTTTTGGTCAACAAATTTAACTCTGCTCATGAGGAACTTCAAACCTACAGAGTCAGTGTGCATTAAGTACCTAAAAGGAGCGCTAGTGTTCCCCACCAGTCCCACCTTCCCATCCCGATCTGCTCTGAGCTCCTTCATGCATCTTGCCTCAGTGGCTTCTTTCTTATTCACAGTGACATCAGCTCTTATTGTCCAGTCTCACATAACCCTCATCATGAACCAGACAAATACAAGCTGTGGATGAACATCTGCTGCAGGGGAGTAGTTACATGACCTGCTGTTGACTGGGGTGCACCTTGTGCTACCTGGCAGCCTGAGCTGAAATATTTCTCTGTATTGCCTTTCTGCTCTGTGCTGTAGACATAGAGAAAGCAGCATCTCTGCTAGCCTAATGCATCCACGTGACACTAACCCACTCCCTATGGGGCCAGCTTAGCTCAGCTTGCTGACAGAAACTGAGGGTGAACAATCACAGGAACGCTCCTTAGAAATGCTGAAGTTTTAAATACACTCCAGGTCTCATTTCTGGTGCTGTTTAGCTATTCAGGGAACCAAAAAAGAGCTGATCGTTAATCTGTTGATTCGTGAGGCTGTGAAGTGAGCACTTCTGTTCACACAACCATCTGGTTTCGTTTCAAATGATCTTAGCAAAATCCAGGAGCAATCTTGTATGCCCCCTGCTGCATTCAGGTTGCTTAAGAGCTTTCTAAGATTTCAGACTTGCTTGGATTTACTAGATGGATCTTATTACTACTCCCCAGTCCTGATCAGGCACCATATATATGGACTTTTAATAGTCTCTGAACAGTGCCAACAGATGTAGGCTTAACATCAGAGTTTGTCTTGTTTCACTCAAGTTAAGTGGCCCGGTAAGTGGCTCTACAGATGAACAACTGCAGACTGACACTTCTCCAGATCAGCAAATGTGGCTGGTATGCAGGAACAACAGCTCTGGATAGTTAAAACAGTAATGAAACCAGTAAACAAGAGTAAAAGCTATCTGTCAGTCCATAGCCCCTTTAATGACGACGTTAGCCCAAATTACACTCACTTCCTCCAGGTAGAGAACAACTTGGTCAGCTTTGCTTTCAACTTTCTTCACTAAAGGCATTTTCTTTAGCTGAAAACAGGGGGGAAAGATCAGAAAGGCTTTAATACAAAGCAGAAATATTCAGAGGCATTTGTCCTTGTGAGAGTATGGGCAAAATATTTACACGGCCAGGGAATCTGTTGATGTAGGGAAAGGCAAGGTGCAGCTTGGAAGAGACTTTGGGTATAAAGGTTTCTTAGGAGGAAAATAACCCTGTTTCTCTGCCCACAGGAATGATCACATTGCAGCATACAGTCCTGCATGATGGACATCCATCACTGTTCCCATCCCAGCTGGACACAAATTCACGGTCTCACCTCTTCCAGTGAACCTGCCACGGGGCTGTATCCAGACAGCAGCTCCACTTGGATCAGGACCATGTTGGTGGACACACGGTTCCCTGTGTAGCTGCAGCAGGAACCCAGGGGACAGCACTAATGTTACTTTCTGAGCCATGATCTCCAGATACTCCAGCCCAGCTTTGGTACTCAGGTGGAGGAATGTGCCTTTCTTTCCAGTGTTTCTCCTGCAAGCATACCTGTTTCTGTACAGTAATAAATCTTTGTGCTTCCCTTGATCTCGCTTTTAATTGTGCTGAGCCAAGGAGAGTAAGTTCCTTGGAAGCCTCCTGGTGTTACCTTCTTTAAGCATGGCAGGGAATATCACATCCTATGCCTGTTCTCTTGGCAGTTCTGTCCCAAGCCAGGCAGGAGTACAGCACAGGAGAGTGGTGTGACAGTCAACCAGGAGCAGAGGAGGGAACACTTAGGAATATGTGTCCATCCCACAGGACCTTCACATCATTAGTGTTTTGAGACCTTACCCTAGGAGGGGGTGAGACCCACAGACCTTGGGAGAACTTGTGGTGAGTGGCATGGTACAAGACAGGACTGCAGCCTGAGCCACCCCTCTGGGGCCTTGTGCCTCTCACCCAGCTGGGGAGAGCACAGTAAAATGAGTGGGGTCACCTCAGCACTTGGACCCCACATGTGAAGGGGAATCCTGCCATCAAGAGATTGGTGGTGCCAGAAGCCTCTCAGCACAGGGGAGGAAAGGGGCAACTGAGTGTCTCCTACCGAGCACGAATGGTGACAGGGAACCGAGTGGCGTCGGGTGCGGTGCACTCCGTCTGCACAGATATGGCAAAGGTGGCCTCACTCCTCACGGGAGGGATGTGGTACCTCAGGGCGGCCTGCCAGGACAGAAAGAGGCTGGATGGCAGAGAATAGCAGGGTTTTTTTGCTGGAGAGTATCCTCATCTAGACTAAGCTGCTGTTTGCTGTCTTGTATTGGTGTAAGAGAAAACTATGCAGCAGAAGCAGAGGTTCTGCTAGGAGTGCACTGCTCCTGATGGATTTCTTGGAGGAGAGGAGCTGCTGTGGCTAGGTGGAGATGACTCAGACTTCATTTGGGGAATAGCTGTTACCTTCCTGTTGGATCACAGTTACCCCCACCAGCTTTGAAGCCCAGATTCTTGCATGTTATTGCAGCAGGTTGTTTTCACTGTTGGCTAAGTAGCAAGGTAAGATGTCCACTGGCTTTCAAGGCTTTTCACCAGACAAACTTTTTCTTCCTGGCTGGACTTACCTGCAGGAAAAGACACCCGTGGCCCTGCACACGCAGGGTATAATCTTGGGCAATGGCTGGCAGCTCCACTGTCTGTAGCAGGAGGCGATTGCTTTTGTCTACTCTGAAGTTTTGGCTGAACCCCTTGGAAGTGAGAGAAACCTGAAGATCAGGGCTATCCTTGCTGAAGATGGTGGTTGCATACAGGGCTAGGGCTTCCAGAGCAACAACTGTGTCCTGAGGAAAGAGAAAAAACATCAGGAAAAGTAGGATTCCTGCTTCCTATGCATGCCCAGTCCTTAGTCTTTCCCTCCCTCATACTGCAGCTATAGCACAATAAGGGTTGAGCTTTTCCCTTTGGCTTTTAGCGTGGGCTTATCCATAACTCCCAGGACATGTAAATCCATACATCCTCTTCTAATTTACTCTTTTTTTACTATGGGCTGTTAGAACCCATTGCTCTCAAAAAACTAGCATCCAATTTGAAGATGATGATGGCTCGAGGGGGTTACCTGCGTTGAAGCAAAGCCTCCATATGGGTTTTGCTGCTTAGTGAGCCAAGACACAATCTGGGATGCCTTTTTGATTTCATCTGATGACAAACTTGACTTTGTAAGGTGAGCCATGAGGATACTAGATGTCAATTCCACATCAACGGATGGAGCTCGATACCAAGATAGGGAATCTTCTTCCTGTTTGGACTGTTGACTCCAGAATATTTGGTCATCTAGAGGTGGAGTGGGAACATTTATGGAGCATGTAGCTGTATCTAGTGACCCTGGAGTTCTACTTAGCCCCTGTATATAGGCACTAAATGAACATGTACATTGGACACAATACAGTTGGATGATACATGGGTGCATAGCTCCCTATTTGCTCCCCACACCCTGCTTTTCCCAGTAAAACCCTAGGCCTGCTGGGGAGGAGCTCCATAATATCCATGAAATATCCAATCCATGGTTTGGATGACTGTGAGGCCAGACACCAGGACTGTGAGATCATCCATAGAGACAGTCTCATAGTGTGGATATAACCTGGGACACCTTGGCAAACTGAGGCTTGGACAGCCAAGCCTTGGACTCCCCACAAAGCTCTGGCAGTACCCCCCCAACTCCTGCCCTCCATTCCCATGGTTGTTCAACCCAGGGATTTCCACAAAGTTCTGCCGTGGCCCTCCCTCCTGCCCCAGAGTCTTTGGTACCTGATATTATGGCAGCCTTATCCAATCTTTTGAGGATTTTCTGCCTGAGCGCCTTGTCACCTGCCACTGCAAAGGCATTTGCAGCCAGTGCCAGGCTGTAGAGGTTGGGACTGCCAGTATCAGCACTGACCAGGTCCCTTATACATTTCAGAGCTTTCCCCACAACTGGGTCCTAGGATAAAATTGAAAGCACACTTGTTATGGGGAGGGTGTTTGGGAAGGGAATGCAGATTTCACACGTGCAGAGGAGGGTGGGAAGAGGGACAGCACACAAAGGGACATGACGGATAACAACCCCCAAGTGCACAAAGGCAGAGCCCAGGAGGCACTGTCTGCGAGAGGCTGCGCACACAGCCCGCTCCTACTGCCAATACTCACGGAGTGAGGCATCCCTGAGTGTATGAGAGCTGTCACGATCACAGAGCTCAGCCCCAGGCCTTCCTCCACTGCACCCTGCAGCCACCACAAAACACAGAAGAGGGCTGCTGTGAGAAGGAAGAGGGGAAAATCTTCCAGTGCCTTCTGCTCCCCTAGTAAAAGCCAGCACAGGCAACAGTGCTGGTCCTATTCCTTCTCCTAAGGAAGTGACAGGACTGGTATCCACTTTTAAAGGTCCTGCTTACCAGAGCACTTCTCTGCCGGGGTTTCCCAATCTCCTCTGGGTAGCTGATTGCTTCCCTCTGCTGAGCACATTCCCCTTTCCCCTCCCAAATGTAAGATTTTCAGTAGCGGATTTCAATGCCAGAAGAAAGTGATGTTCCCACAACCCCACTGCAAGGTGGCATGTGTTAGCTTTTGAGATTGAGGTAGGGCAGGCACTGCTTCAGTTCCCATGTGCACATCGTCAAATGCAAACCTTCATCATTCATAACTTGTAAAAGTGCCACCACAACTAGGCAACCCTGAGTGTCACCAAGGCTCTTCAGAGCCTTCCTCCTGCAGCAGAGTTCATTTGTTCTTGGCACCCAAGCTGGACCAGAAAGCGACGGAGCTCTGAGGTACCTAATGAACCACCAGGACATGTCATACCATCAGACCATTGTTGAAGAGTTTCCCCACACTCTTGAAGCAGCCAGATGGAGTCTGACTTTTAATCAGGGCACTGGCAGCATCCTTTATATTTTGTTCATCTATGTGGATGAAGTGCTGGGCTTGGCTGAAGGTCTTCAGGACAAGAGCAGTAAGCCTAAAGCCAAGGAAGGAAGAAGGAAATAGAACTGAACTGCCGCTTGATGCACGTTTCCCAGAGGAGACAGGAGTCTCTGTGTCTTCTCCTACATCATCCATGTAGAAATACCAGCAGGCCAAAGCCCCTGTGCAGATGGAGAACTGGAAGCAATGCACATGAGTTAGATGCTCATGAAGCTTGAGCTCAGAGCCATCTGCAGCAGGAGAGAAAAAATTCAATTCTCCAGCCCCTCAGAGCTCTGCTAATTTCAACAGGATGCTTTGTTGCCCTGGAGGGTTGACATTTAGTGAGATCACTCAGACCCATTCCCCACCCTGTTCGGGCATAAAGCATTCTGAAAAACCTGTAAAGAAGGTGCTTTTGCTGCTGAGTTTTCAGAATCAATCTTGTTTGGGGTGCTCAAGCGCAAACAATCCAACAGGGGTACTTCAAGTTAGTTCATTGTCACATTTGGCAGAGGTGTTCCATAGACTAAGAGGATATGTATACATATCGAAACAGATAAATAGGGAAAGTGATGGCATATTGGGGAGTGTGAAACCTGGCATGACATAAATGTTATGGAAAAAGAGGTGGATATTGCTCTGGTTTCAGCTAGGGTGGAGTTAATTTCTTCCCAGTAGCTGTTCCAGTGCCATGTTTTGGATTTGGAATGAGAATGGTGTTGAGCAAGCAGCTGTGTGGTGCTTAATTTCCACCTGGGCTTAAACCACGACACTTTCCAAAAGGTCTCAGGAGCAATTTCTGCTCAAAACTCCACAGCTTCAGACCGCCTCAGTTTCCCCAGACCAAAATCCAAGCCAGCTCAAGCCTGACCAATTCACACTGTTGTTGCCCAGTCATGTCTGGATATTGCTGCTTACCAAGTGTTTCCTGGCTCACTTCCTTCCCCAAAGGCACTGTATGAGCCATCCGTGTGCTTGTACAGGAGCTGTCGCTGATATCCTGCGGGAAGAGGCTGGGGGTAGTGAAGATACTGTGTGCCTGTCATGTTCTCCAGGTGCCAACCTGCCCCACCAATCCTGCTGATCATTACAGAGAGCATTATCTCTGAGGAATTTAGCAGAGGGGTGCCATGTACCACTTGTTCCTCTGACACGCAGTAGCCTGATTTACACTGCTGTAATCACCATGGTGTCAGGCAAGTGATGCTGCACAAATCCTGCTCAGCACCAGGCCTCTGCTGAGGCTCCTACCACACAAGTACTGTCGTGGACATCACCAGCTTAACGAGTAGAAATCCACTCACCGCTTTCCAGATAGCCAATTGCCTTCTGTTTGATTTCTGGAGTCAGCTGTCCTGTTTCTTCAAGGTATCGTGTGATAAAGACATTTGGGGCAAAATGAACCATGTTCTGCTCACCACAGCCACTGGACATCTGGAGAAGCTCATCTATGTTGTCCAGTGCTGTTCCCATAATGTCACCTGTAAGACAGAACCACGGCTTTGGGAGCCATACATATTCTTGCATGTAAAACAATTCTGGTCTCACAGATTCTCTGGATAACCTCCTAAGACTGATCTCAGTTCACCACTGCTCACATGATGTCTACAGACTCTAGGAACAGTGATATGGTACATGGCTGTCTTTCCCTTGGCTTGGTGAAATTATACATCCATCCAGTGCCACTTGTATAGGAGAGATGGGATACTGCTCTGGAAGACAGTATTGCTGTACATATTCCCTCTTATTACTCTGTTTGCTAAAGAAGACACAGTGGCACCAGAAGAGATGTGTCCTGCAGGGAAAAGTATTACTTCCCAAGACTCTTCTAAAAACTCACCTAAGAAAGAGATGTGGGCTCTCTCTGACCCAAGGACGATGTTCTCTGGCATAGTGAAAGAGATTGTCTCTGAAGCTGAAGTTCCTGCAAACGGCAAAAACATCAGAACAACAGGCATAAGGGAGATGGCAGAGTCACAGGCCAGGAGGTGGTGTAAACAAGGCTGGGATCACCTCATCAGTGGGTGGAATCAGCATTCAGAAGAGAGGATGACATGGACATCTAGCCACCCACTGATGAGGATCTGTGATGCGGTTAGACTGTGGCTTGATGTAGCTAGGAGCTTTTAGTACTGGGTAGGGCTGAATGGCTTTACCTACCCATAAAAGCTCCAAAATCCCTGACTTTCTGCTCCCTACACTCCTCCAGATAGTCCTAGAGTTGTTCAGACACCACACTGCTTCCATCTGATCTCCTCGTTCTGTGCACAAGCACGGCCTCGGTAGTACGACAGTATCTGGAGTCTCTGCACCTACCTTCAGGGCACAGGAGTGAGGTGTGGGTCTTTTCCTCCATCTGCCCCTCTGCCTGGTGGGGAAAAGGCTGGTCAGCTTAGAAGAGAGAGCAGTAAAATCAGAGAGCAGCTGTGCAGCACCCCACCTTCCTGCAAGCACCTTTCCCATCCTCGTGGGCCATGGCAAAGGGCTTCACACAGACAGCAGAGGTATCTGTGCCAACAGTGAAGTTGTACTGGGAAGCAGGTTTCTAGGCTGCTAGATGGCTTTTGACCCCATTGCCCTGACAGCAAGCAGTTCTGACATTTCTGTCCCATCCAGTGGAGGAGATCATGCTCCAGTCCAATCTACCCTTAGAATCACTCCTTGACCAGCCTTGCTGAGAATTGTGCCCACCTCCCCAGCTGATTCTTCCTTTCCAGAGCCACCCAGTTTTGAGCCTGACCCAGCTCCAACCTCAGCAGAACCCTGCAGTGCAGCCTGACCTTCACCAGCAGGTGTTTAACCACTGTGTCCTTCCCTCCAGACTCTGGCACAACAGCTGTACGCTCCATGCAAACATCTTCCCGCTCCATCACCTCAGCAGTGACAGTGAAATTCACCTTCCCTAAAAAACAAAGCATCAAGGGGCCGGTTGGCACATCTATGCCTACATTTGAGTTTGCTCAGCCTAGGGCTGCTCACTCATGTTTTGCAGAGTAGGCCATCTCCCTTCCAGCCCAGCTCTAGCTTCCTCAAGTAGCTCTGCCAGTGCCTCCCACTCCTGCTCCTCCCTTGACCCCTTACCTAATTTTGTAGCCTTCACATCCCAGGAAAATGTTTTTGCTGAATCAGGGCACAGGCAAAGAGTGAATCTGACATTTTCATGCAGAAATTCAAAATCCCTGGAGTCCATTAGGCTAAGCTGGAGCTAGAGGTGAAACAAAAGGGGGTTCAGGTTACAGAGCTGCTGCTGCTGCGTTTTTCCATTCAGGTCCTTGATTCAAATAACAATCAATCCCAGAAGCCAGGGGTGAGTATGATGATGGCCTCTTGCAGTATCTGTGGGACACCAGCAGTGTCCCATGGACATGCAATCATGTAAGGTTTAGCTTCTGGGGAGGGATAAACTGGCCAGTGATGGCTCTGTGTGGAATTAAATTGAACAGCTTCTTTGGTGTCTTTTCCAATACCTAAGAAGGCAGCCCCTTCGTTTGGAGCTCTATTAGTAAAGTAGTTTCCACACATTCCTCTGTTCCAAACCATCCTGGAGGGAGTCACTCACCGCCATGCACTGCTTCAGGTAGCTGAAGACTTTGACTTTCAGGAGAAATGACTCTCCATGGAAAACAGAGTAGGGCAAAGTGGGTTCCACGAAGAAGGGCTTGAAGCTCCGCAGGCTGGTGGGCTCTGAGATTCCCAACCCATGGCTCTCCGAGGTGCAGAAGGTCATGGCTCTCCAGTCTGTGATACTGTCAGGTACTGTGACAGCTAGCTCAGCAGCCCCTGAATCACTGAGGAGAAAACAGAGTAGAATTTTTTCACACCCTGGGAAGATTTCCCTTGGGAAGAAAAATGCAGAAATTCAGACTATGAAATGGAAGTGCGTGTGAAGGTGTGGGGATTCCTGGCAAGTAGGACAGAGGTATGGGAAGGATAGCAAATAGGTGGACAAGGAATGACTGAGAGGAAAATGCGACCCAAAATTTGCTTCTGAGCAGTGTTGCACCTGAAATTTTTCTTTTGTGTGAGCACACAGGGCTCACAGGGGTCTGCGTTATACACCCGCTCTGTGCCATGGAGCATAGTGTGACATTTCCTATTGGGAAGGTGTGGGGACAATGGAACATGTCTCTTCTGAGGTGCATATTGATAGGATAAAAGGTAACATACAGTAGGAACATGGGAGATTCTGACCTGGCCTAAGAAAATACCATGAGGATGGTCAAACACTGAAACACAGTTTGAGGAATCTCCATCCTTGGGGATACAGAGTGCGCAACTACAACTTGATCTAACCAGACCTGCCTTGTGTAGAATGCTGAGCTATGGATCTGTGGAGGCCTCTCACATCCTGCAAGAGTCTGTGATGCTAAATTCCTAGAAGCATTTGGAAAATCTCAAGCAGAGACAGGAACTGTACCAAAACTCTGTTGTCCTTATCCACTTCTTCATAGCTCCCTCTTTTCTTTCACGCACAGAAGGCAATAATGCTCTGTCTCTGCTCCTGCCCATTCCCTCTGCTGTGTCTGGTAGAAAGTCAGTATGCCTGTGGAGCCACAGCCCATGATTACTCACTTGATGGGAACCAGAGTCCAGATGAATGTCTCTGGGAACCAGGTACGTGCTGGTGCTGACTCGCTGCCCAGCTCAGTGTGCTCAGCCTCAGCAGCTTCAACAGCAGCATCTAGTTCTGGATACAAGCTCTCTGAGACTGCCAGCTCATCGAAAGCTATTGGGAATACAAGCATTCATTCAAAGCAGAGCAACTGTGAAACCAGGAAGGAGTTCAGCCAGGAAAAGCCCAGTTCTCCATCCCTCCCACTCCCGCCCCAAACCCCCTCATCCTCTCCCAGATGCCCTCAACTTACTTCACTATTGTCTTCCACAAGACAACCCAGGAGACCAGGGGGATTCCAGCATGTGTGTTCTCCCCCATGAGACATTTTACCTGCTCACAGTTTTGCTCTCACTCCCTGCAGGAAAGCCTAGATACTGCCCAATGCCAATCTTGGCTCACTCTCTGGTTTCCAGAAAGACCTTTCCTAGTCTTACAAACGGATTTTCTTTTCTGAGACAGATGCCCCATTTCCCCCCTTAACCATATTCCTGCTCACCAGCTGAAGCTTCCAAGCAGGTTGTTTCCCCGCAGCCACCCCTCTGCCCCTCCAGTGCACTGGACACACACACATGCCAGGGCCTCTCTCCTCTCCCTGTGGAGCACATCTGTGCAACCTCCCACTCATGTCTGTAAGCCATCCCCAGCTCCTAAGTACGCTGCATGTTCAGCTGCCCATGTGCAGCCTATATGTTACCCGTGATCTCCAAAGAAACAGGAAAAATCGAGATGTACACATGTAGTCGAAGTCAAAAGTGGTCTGGGTGTGGCACTCAATTGGAGACTTGATTTTAAGGCTGGTTAAAAATGTTAGACCTGCATTCTGGAGGAAAGAAGGGAAAGAAATGAAGGTATATTTTGTGGAGGGGGTGGTGTGTCTGTCTCTTCTGCCAAATCAGCCACGGGTGTTGTTGCACCTCAGCATAACCTGCAAATTTATACAGGGAGAGAATGCAGAACTGTCCTGCTCCCAGAGCCTGGTCCTCGTTCCAAAGGATTGTGGGGGTGACCACTTGCATGTGCATGCCTGCACACAAAGTCATTATTTTGGCACCACAGTTTGATGCCCACCCCGACCCAGACTTTTCTCATCCTTCACTGCCATTCCTTTCTACTATTCTTTCCCTCATTTCCCTAGGTCCCCCTTTTCTCTCAGGTGCTTTGCTTTTCCAACCTCCAATCTTCTCTGACACAGGCTGATAATCCACTCTGCTTCCAATCCCTAGAAAGTCTAAAGGGGACTAATGGGGAGCTGGGTTCTAGGAATCTCCCTGATCAGTGGGAATTTATCATGCTGGGAGCATAGAGTGTCATTGACCTCTTAGTTCAGAAGTTTGGCAAATTCAGATCATGAAGTTTATAGGAAAGACAATCTGTGAAGCTACCCAGTGCTCGGCTCCGGTATTTCAGGCTTTCTGGAAATTAGATTTACCTTCAGAAGTTCATAAACATCTGGCTGGGACACTGCATAAGAGTATCTGTTGTACATGAATGGTGACTTTGCTCCTGGTGAAAGGGTGGTCTGAGAGGCATCAGTGATTCCTGGGCCCTTGTGGATAGTGCAGTAGTCACTGTAGACATCTGTGAGGGTGCTGAGCTGCTCCTGAGCATAGCTGAACATATTATACACCTGTAGACAGAGAATGAAAACAGTACAGGTCAGTATGAGAGGTGGAGAGATTTTAATTTCTATCCAGATGTTTCCTATGACCTCAGAGGCCGAGCTTGGATCCCACCTGTCACAAAAACCCAGCCCCAAGGGGTTTTGAGTTTTATGGAGAGCCTCTCCAAATTTTGGATGCGTAGCACCAGAGAAGAACATGAGCCACTCTGGGGTATGGCTGCATAGCTGTGGCACTTCTAGCTTAATAACTGTACCTGTGAACTCAATGCACACACTAAGGACACCTTCCCTGCATGAATCATTGGACAGCTCCTTGTCTCACTGAAGGCACATCCTGGATCCACCAAGACAGTCTCAAGAAGCAATTCAGGTGTCCATAGACCCAGGTCTAGAGGAGAAATGGGACCCTTCCACTGCCAATACACCACTTAGAGTCCACTCTGTGAATGGAAGGACTGTCTGGTTCACGTGAGCTGGAACAAAGTGTGGAACAAAGAGGAGCCTATCCCACATTCGGCATTTTTTTTAACACGACTTTTTTTAGAGCACTATCATGAATCAGTTCAGGAGGTGGATGTCTCTTGCCTTCTGCTTGCCACTGTGGCAAAGCACTGTAAGTTTAACAAGGATGTGACTTTGGGCTGTAGCTGGGGATGACAGTGGTTTATTCTATTAGATCCCTCTGTAGACACTGGAAATTTTGGCTGGTGTTTGATGTTGGCCTTCATTTTTTCTCATTAAGCTGTGCTGTGTCCCCATTTGAGTACCTGTTGGTATATCCACCATGCCTTATTAATCAGCAAGGGTCAGCACTGAAATGACTCACACTATCCCTGGACAGCTCAGCCTCTGGCCTCAGGAGCAGGACACTTTCATCTACTGCGCGGATGCTGCACAGGGAGCCTGGAGCAGCCTGCAAATGGAGACGGACAGTCGATCCTGGGAGAGCCACTGCATCTGAGAAGCCAAGCTTCACCTGCAACAGCAGAAGAAAGAGGAACTGAAGGCACTGACAGATGAAGGAAAGGGGAAACTGTGGTTATTGGATTCTGCTGGATATCTATTGCCAGTTTGCAGATAATTAGCCACCCTCCAGCCAACCTGCCCCTTTATGTTTTGTGCACTGCTTACATGGTTCCTGAAGCAGCTGGAGACTTTCAGGCGAAAGGTGTCAGCTGCCACTTGTCCCTCAGGGAAGGCAATGTAAACAAAGAGGGTAGCCATGGATGAAATGAGGTCAATGGGCAGAGTGATGTTGAAAGCCCCACTGTACTGACCTGAAGGAAGAAGGAAAAATTGAAGAAATATAGGAAGATGTGAGGAAGTCTGCAATCCAAGGATTACAGCAGGAACATGCTCTTCCTCTGTAATACTTCTGTACAGTTTCTTGGATAAAACTATTCTGCCTTGCTTCTGGGGAGGCCACAGCTAGACCAGGATGTAGGTTAGTACCATTTTATAGCAGTGACTTGACATCATAATGGGTCTTGGCAAAAGTGAGCGCTTGGAAGAGAAATGACTTTCCGCTTGAGCCCAGAAAAAAAGATTCCGTAAGTTACCTTGGAGGTCTCTGATAGTTTCCTGCTTGGCAGATCAACTCTGACAGTTTCATCATTTGATCAGAAGGGAAAAAACCAAAGGAAATTAAGAGACAAAAAAGATAGCATATCTCCTATAGGGTTTTTGTGCCAGCTCTGTGGTTTTCTGTTGGTCTCAGATGTCTTTTCTCTCATTCTCCATCTAGGCTGGAAGGACTTTCTTGTTAGGTGCTTAATTTGTTCCTGGTAGTTAGATGCTCTTACCTGATGGTGGATCAAGAAGCACTGTTGTTTGGCCATGATGCACAAGGGACCCTCTGGCCATAACCTACAGGGTAATGAAGAGAACAAAGAGTTGAGAGTGCTTCTGCTCCCTGTTTGTGGGCCAGCAAAGGGTGTTGTACTGACACAGACCCGGCGCAGAGCTGACCTCGCTGGCGCTGCCCTGCACTCACCAGGTGGTAGAAGCGTGCTCTGGTAGCCCCGTGGGCCAGCTCTGTGGCGAGTACATGGTAGTGCACGGTGACCTGCTGCACGTCCCCACAGGCTGGCACTGCCTGCACCGGCTGGATCCTCACAGAGCTGCGGCTGGAGGAGTAGAAGGCCCTCAGTGGGAGCGATGCAGTGCCGTAAGACACCTTCACGTTTCGACCGCTCGAGTCCTCCGGCTGGGACTTTGCCTGTGGCACAGAAAAAAATGCCTGAGGATTTCTTGCAGCTCTCCCTATGCCAAAACCAAGACTGACTGAGCAGTGGGCTCTGAACTATCTCAGGGTAAAGTGTCTATTTCCACCTATGCCAAGTTCAGTCTCTGTCTGTGGAGCTTGGCACTGCCTGCTGTACCACCCTCTGGGATAACTGGTGTCTAAACAGGAGCAGGGAGCTGTATACTACTAGGGCTTTGGCTGAAGTCTGAAATTCTGCAATGCTGCTGCTACCCTGGGAGCAAGCCAGGTCATTAGACTGTGTAGAGTGGCTTATTAGCCCCTGGATCAAACCTTTCAACTCTGCTTCTGTATGGAATATGTGGATAAAGTATTAGAATGGATCTGCCCTGATGATGTATTTCACTCATCAATGCTGTTCTGTATTTCTTTCAGCACTTTCCCTGATCCATAGCGTAGAGGTGGCAGGGGACAACTGAAGATCAGTAGCCTTACTCAACTTTGACATATGACCTATCTGTACTTAGAGTATAACATTAACATCTTTTGAACTTACAGCAAGGTCAAAATCCATCATCCAAGATACCTCTGGTAATATCAGAGACAGGGCTTGCCTCAAAGTGCTTTGACCTCCAAGTTAGACAGGACAGGCATTAGAAACCTAGCACTACAATCAGACAAGAGAGTCTTCTTTGTTCATGGGAAAGCAGAGGCAAATTTTCTCTGTCAATTCCCTCTCTGTGACATTCCTATTTAGCTCCTTACATTCTAGTTACCTGCTTAGCAGCAGATTGGTTTGCAGTAAGCAGCTCCTAACCTGCAGTATAACTTTACTGCTGTTGTCCCATGCTGATGTCTCTAAGACAAAGGAGGCCATCCCAGTGTCATCTGTGAGGTAGGTCTTGGTCTGCTTCCTGCTCCCATAGGACACTGTAAGAATCACCTTCTTGCCCTTCAGGTGTGTCCCATTGGCACTTTTGAGTTCCAGCTGTAATGATGCAGAGAACAGTCTGAGAATTGGAGGCCACAGGATTGAAAATCTACCTCCCAGGAGGAGTCCCAGTCCCCCTCTCCACAAAGGGACTCTCAGTGTGAATTTTAACTTCCCCAACCCTTCCCCATTTATGCGGCAGCCATCTCATCTGGATAACCTCTTGGTAAACAAGTCAAAGGAGGGACTGAGACAGAGGATTGTGCTGGCAGCTTTGGGCAGCTCAGAACAAGGGGACCTCTGGGCACTTCTGTGCCTACAACCTGCTTAGGCCCAGCTGCTGGGTTTTCCATGTTTCTTTCCTTTTCACTCACATTTCCATAATAGGGAGCTCCTTGCTGATAGTAGTTGCTTGTCCCCCAGAACTGGAGAGTTGTGACATCAAAAGTGACCTTGCAGTTTTCGGTGGTGTTGAACTCCACCCCTGGGAAAGAGAGGAGGCACATGCAGGTGAGTACCATGTGTCCAAGCAGGCATCAAGATTGGATGAACTCAGTTAGGGGGTGGACTATCACTCACAGGGGATTGTAGTTTCTCCATGCAACTTCAGGAGTCATTTAACACACACACACACACTCAGCTATAGGGCCTCCTACATTCTGACATGAGAGAATGACAGCAGTCTGTCAGGAGGTCTCTGTCAGACAGTTCTCAAACACACTTTTCCACTTTAAGATGGTCCTACTCGTAATTGTCCTCTTCTTGTCTTCTTCCCTCCTCACAGCAGTCACTAGAAGGCAACATTTTTCCTTGCCTTTCCCCTGTCAGTTTGCAGTCTGCTGTCTTGTCCTGTGTGCCCATCTGAAATCACTGCAGTTGCTTGTTAAGAGAATGTGTGTCACTGCTTCTGGCAAGGGGCTGCAAAACATTTTCTTGTGAGGAAGGCTTTGCAGAATTTTGTGAGAGAGGGAACCTTACAGGAAACTTTATCTCCCTATCTGGGATGTGGAGATAAAACTAATGAGGAGCTAATAACAGTAGACAGTCAGGACCTTGGTTATCCCTACTTGCTCTGAGAAACTCCTCATTCCAATGGACTGTCCTAAAATATGGTTTAAGAACAAGAGAACCTGGCATGGCCCACCTCTGTACACATTTTTAATGTGATGAGAACACAAAAAAAAGCAGCTCTTGCCCATCTCTGTCAAAACAAAGTGACTGCCAGAGCTGGACTGTCCACAGCAACTTGTAGAGGAGCAAGCACACTGGTAAAGCCCATCCTGCAACTGGGAGAACTCACATGTCCCATGTTATGATACTTAAAAACATTCATGTTGTCATGGTGCTCCCAGGGAAGACACAGCCCTCCAAACATTAGGCCTCATGGGAGCCAGTGCTGAAAGCTCCAGTGGTTTGATGGGAAGACACAAAGATCCATAAGGGATCTTACAGCTAAAAACCCAAAGACAAGTATATTTTATGAGTGTAAAATAAAAGATTTTCCACAAAGCATAGAATCAGTTTTTTTCTACCTGTTCCACTTTCTTTCAGGAAAGCCTCAGCCTCCAGGTTGAAATCATAGTTATCACCATGCTTCCGGTGGAAAATCTTAGTATTCACTTCAGTGGAAAAGCAGCCATCCTCATCTGTCTGGGAATGTGAAATTGTGTTTGTTAAGCAACCGTGAAGGCAAAACAGTCTCTTTGCCCTCGTTCCTCCCTTTGGCAAGAGGAGTGGGTGTCTCCCGTGCTCACCTCTCCAGTGTAATCCTTACAAATACTGCGCTTGGCTTTGGAAGACTTCCGGCTATAGCGGATATGCTTCCGGCACACCACAGCCTTCACGCTACCCTGGACTGCTTTCCCATAGGTGTACCTGGCAGAGGGAGCACAGAGGATTCACACACAAAAACACTGGCTCAAGAGTGACTAAGGTCAGCTTTAGCCTGTGGTATGCAGCTGTACAGCCCAGCAGCCTGCAGACTATCCATGGATCATCAGCGCAGAAGAGGAGGCCAAGAAATACAAGTGACCTCATCAGATTGAGACAGAGGGCAGCGGTGGGCGAGTTCTCTTCAAGTCAACACTAGTCCCACCAGGCAGGGCTAGGGGACATTGTGTTGGCCACAAGCTGAGCCATGATTCCTACAACACTGCCGCTAATAAATGCAGCAGAGGTGCTGTACTGTAGAGAACATGCACCACCACACTTTCAGACTCACAGAGACAGTAGGGAGAGAGAATACGGACAAAGGTGAGAGTCCAGGAGAATTACTTAGCAATGGATGCCAGGGTACCAGCTCTTGGGGTGGAGATAGGGTTGGCAGAGACCATTTTGAGCTCAGTGATTGATGGCTGTGCATTTTCCAAACCAGTAAAAATGCACCTTCTGCCACGATAAGTCAGCTCACATGCCACAGACGTGGAGACGGAAGTTTTCCTCTAGGATAGTGATGACCCGAGGCATCTGGATGGAAACACTGAACTTGGGCAGCGCTGTGTGAAAGCAAGAGAAATATAATTCAGTGAGAATAGAAAGAGTTCATTTGTTCCAATCCTTCCTAAGTGTTTTTTTGCAGAAAGAAAAAATCTCTGCTTTTGTTCCGTGACTACCAGCACAGGGCCTGGTAGGAACACACCAGCAGCCCAGCCAGGAGAATGGGATGGGAGTAAGCAGCTTGAGTGTCCTCCCCAGAACACAGCTGTGGGACACTGCCTCAGTCCATCCTCAGGACACGGGGGAGGAGAAAGCCGGTGGGCCTGGGTGAAGGTCGATGGTTACCCCTATGGGCAGGCACTTGCACTTCCCAGGAGATAGCACAATCAGCACAGCTGCATGGCCCACTCAGCTCTGTGTGAGGGGGGGCCTGGAGGCTGGAAATACACCTTTCTGTGCTGCCATCAGCTTCCTGAGGCTCTTACCATACTCCTCTACCCTGAAGGTGCGTGTGAGGTCAGGCATTTTGATGGTGTACTCTCCAACCGGTGCTTCTGCAGCCAGTGGGAAGGACAGATCCACAATGCCTCCCACAGGTGTGACATCCAGCCACTGTGCAATTCGGTTCCCTTTGGGGTCCTGCACAGGGGGAGTAGAGAGCAGTTATTTTCCAGTGCAAAAACACTCTTTTGAAGGATGTCCAAGATACCAGGGTGTGGTCTGACCACATATTCTCTTGTCCTGAGAGCCTAGGTCTATGGCACAGCTACAGTGCTCAGGTGAGTCCAAGCTCAATGAGGAAAGGACTTTCCTCCTGGTCTCACTGACAAAGTAAATCCATCATATTATTGTTCTCTGGTGGCATTGCCATCTCTGACTGCTGCAAAACCGTAGTTTACTGCCTGCCTGTCTCACTAAGACAGAGAAGTGGTCCTTCTTAGAGACCTCTGTTGTCACCTAAGCTGGCACAGCCTCCAAGGTCACTGTGGAGACACTCTGCCTAAGGCACAAGCTACTGGGGAGTGATTTCTAGGGACTGATATCTTGAATCCCCAGGGAAAACTGGGGAAATGAGGCCAGGACTCCATGCAGGGGAACCACCGAGGCCCAGTCATGAAGGAAAGTGTTCTCCCACTGCTGGCTCTGGGGAGGGCAGGATGCAAAACTCTGGGTACAGCCACACTGCCCAGTAAGGGCTTTGTCATGGGTTGATGGGTGCTTCATGTGGGACAAGTGGGCACTGCTGTTTGAAAAGGTGAAGCTGGATCAGAGTGCTATGTTTGCATAAGTTGGCACAAGGTATTGCATAGCTGTCTCACAAACCGTGTGTTTACATAATGATCCCTTGCTGGGTATGGCATGCACACCATACATTAACTACTGCCCATTGCTAGCTGGGACTCTGACTTCTCTGCATGGGTACTACAAACCCCACCATCACTATCAGGTGTCTTTCCTCAGCACAGTGATTACACTGGACAAACAGATTTTAAGAATAACAGCCTGAAAGCTGCTTTAGGAAGTGTTTCTAGCTGTACAGTCATAACACTAACTGGTCAAACTTTTGGTTTTTGTATGCTAAATATAAAAGTCTCCTTAAGGAAACTTCAGGATCTTCACAAGTCTTCAATTCATAGGCTACAGGGACTATAAGTCCAATGACCACTCTAGGAAGGTTTACTGGTTTTCAGTGGCACCCATCATTTACTGCAGGGATCCCTGTGTGATCAGTGTTGTGACACTGCTCTGCCAAACTTTTCTGGACATGGAAGGAAAGGCAAGCAGCCAAGGACTGTTCCTATTCATTCTGAGGTAACTGACTTTCTGCATCCATATTTCCCCACCACCATCTCCAAACCTGTGTCTTCCCCAAGGTGAGAAGAATTCACCACTTTCAATAAAGTAGGAGCTTTACCTTCAGTTCCACCAGGCGCTGCTGCGGGGAGGAAAAAACAGTTACTGGTGGGATGCTTTCAGGTAAGTTACCATCCACCTCCTTGGTATTCTTTATTTCCCCCAACCATCCATCAGTCTTCTCTAAGCAATTCCCAGGACTGCCCATAACCCAACATCACGAGCAGCTCCTGTGTTGCAGGTGGTGCCGAGCTCTGTTTGTAAGCACCAAAAGCAACACTGAGACCAGCTGTACACATAACCTGGCTGGGCCAAGCACTGATCTAGAAGACATGCAGGCAGCCCATAACATTTCCAGACTTCAGGTGTCTTCCCTCTTGACTTACTGTTTCACTGCTGGCAATAAAGTTCTGATCCAAGGTCACAATCCGCAGCTTGACTATAAAGCAAAAGGAAAACAGGACTGGCTGAAATGAGATCAAGTCTCTCTATAGTAAATAACAAGAACAGATAGCTAAGAAAGATGTGCACACGTGCTTCACTGAGAGGATTTGGGCAGCAGATAGAGCCATCCACTCCTAGGCTATGCCCAAAGCCCTGCTAGGAGCTGGCAGCCTGCTAGAGAAAAAGTGTTAGGAGAGGCAGTGTGGTGCTTTCCGGGAAGGCTGGCTGTGCTGGTGAGAAACAGCATTTTTCTGGACAGTGGACCTGTGGTGGGCCCCTCAGTCTTGCCTGCAGTGAAGGTCATCCTAGGGGAAAGTGTGGAGAGGCATGGGGCAAACAGATGTACCCTGTGGTGATCTGAGCTGTGCCAGGGCAGTGGTGGGACCTGTAGGACTGCAGTCCTCACCTGAGGAAGTCTGTGGGGAAGGGAGGGATTTAGGGCCCTGACAGAGAGTCATGGCTTTGACTGGAACAATCATGAGTATAACACTGTGGCTTCTAAACCTTTTCTCACACATCAAGGAAAACACACAACTCCTGTTCACAGTGGCATGCATCATGCTGACATAGGAGAGAGATATTCCCAAACCTCTCAAAGCCTAAAAGGAAGATGAAGCCTGTGGCCCATCTCCCTCCCTGAGCAGGTCCTGCTCAGAGGACTAGAGAGTACCCCACATTTTGTGGCCTGAGGACCACTCTCTCTCACAAGACATGGCATTCTGTCCATACCAATCTGTCCAGGTTTGTACACTGGTTTGTCTGTCTGGATAAAAGTCTTCTTGTCTGCATGCTTGATTAGGACTTTCTGTTTCTTCTGGAACTCTGAGTTGCCTTCCACAACTGTGATAACAACAAAAGCCACTTCATCAGGGTTTCCAACAGGAGGAGGGACCTGCAGGTATAGTTACAACCATCATTCAGGGTGGATCTCATTCCCAGGGTTTTTGTAATAACAATTAGGTTATTACTTTTGCGTTGCTCCAGTTCTTCTTGCCCTGAAAGACTTCACAGAACATTTCAAAAAGTTTTCTAGAAGAGTAAAATATTAGTGGGGCTACACAGCAGGAAAGACATTGGCAGACCTATGCAGGCTGAAGCAGAAGATTCACTGGCTAATTAAGATATCCTCGTGGGAAGACACAATCCTTTGCATTCCTGACCAGCAAGAACAGAACTCATGCAATATCCACCCTAGTGAGAACCCTTGAAAGCATATTCCTCACCTGGAAGCTTGTGCAATGAAAGAAGGGGAGCTGAGAGATGGACTGAGTGATCAGAGTCTCATTCCCAGCTCTGCTTTGCAAGGTGACCGACACATGGATCGGGACTGCTTGCTCTCTGCTGAGCTGGAGACACACTGTCTCTGAGAAGGGGTAGTAGAGCTGAGATGGTATTGCCACAACATAGTTTCTGTTGAAAAAGAAAGAAAGAAAGAAAAAGATCAGGTTAAACTGACTTTCTAAGAGGACAGGTTTTCACCTGTATTTAGGTACTTCCTAGGAGACTTCTGGTCTCTTCATTCCACTGTCATGACACCAGTGGGACGTGACACCATTCTCATCTATGGGTACTGCAGACATTAACACTGACGTGGCACTGTATGCTGCATGAACGTATGAAAAGATAAAGTCACTGCCTTACAAACTGAAAGTGAAAATAAGGTGAAGGGATCTCCCCACATCACCCAAGGGATCAGCAACAGCTTGGCTCTCTTGCAGGTTTCCCGAGTGTCATAGGTTAGCAAGCATAGTCCCGGAAGGGATGTCCTTGCTAAGGGGTGCTTACAGTTTCCTCTGGGAACTGATAGAACCTATCAGCTGGCCAGTTTGAATATGGACAATTCTCTAAGCCACTTAAAGTTGTGATCACCTCTGTGATCCACATTTAGGAATAGGCAAACTCCCCCTCCAAGCTCTCTCTCGTTTCTGGCGCTGGGACAGGTGGCTGCGGGCCCCGTGCGGGGGCCAATGGGCCCGGCCCCTGCTTGGGCCAGGCCGGGCCGGGCCACGGCCATCCTGGAGCCGATGGACCTGTTCCAGCCGTGGAACCCCCCCCACTGCCTTGCCGTGGGCAGCCGGAGCGGCTCGGCTCTCCCCCCTCTCCACTTCGATAAGAAAAATTCAACATTCCAGCTGCAAAGCTGCAAGGCTGAGGTGAGATTAACCCCTTTACTGCTGTGAAGAGCTGAAAACCTGAGGGAAGAGAGAGAGAGGAGATGCTTAAAGCTGAAATTCTGTTGTGAAGCTATGATATATCAGAGTATCCCATTGTAATTTCATGAAGATATGGGGGGTGGAGTGTTCAACTCGTAAGCAAAAGCACCTGCGCTGAGATAGGCAGATGCTGACGCAGCTGTAATTTCATGAGAAGTTTGGACAGGGAGAGATGGACCAGATGAGGACTTTTGCTCCAAATGGGAAAGGAGAAAACCTCAGTCCCTAGAGATGCTCCCAGAGATAGTCCTAAAGATGAAGATGACGAAGACCCTTTGCTCCCAGGGAAGGAGAAGGGCCTCTGTTTTTGTTTCTGAAGGGCTCAACCTTAAAATTGTACCCCAAAAAACTTCAAGAGTGGATCCTCGAAAGCAGTTGCGGGAAAAGCTGCAAGTCGGGGGAAGGGACTCACACGCAGGCAGAGAGACTCCTCTTCCTAAATGGACTGAACGATATTTGGAAGTGGGCGGCTGTCTCGTTGTGATAATGTTCTCATAGCACGAGCAAGAAGAGACTTCTCTTTCTAAATGGACTGAACAAAGTTATTATGGAAGTGGTAAACAGACTGAACATCTTAAGGGTTGTCTTTTTACATTGTCAGTGGGAGAAGGGAGGAAGGTGGGGGGAGGAGGAGAGTTCTGAAGGTGGTATTTTTTTTTTTTTCTCTCTTTTAGGTTTGTTAATAAACTTCTTTATATTCTTTCAAGTTTGGTGCCTGCTTTGCATTTCTCCTAATTCTTATCTCACAGCAGATAAACAGTAATGAGTATTTTGGACCAAACCACTACACCGAGTCTTCAGCATTTTCACTGAACAACTATGTATCACCATCAATTTTGTTGGCTGGTTTTCCTCCTACTCTTGGGCTCAGAAGCAATGCCCTATGTGAGGGACCCACTGTCCCAGCTTCATCTTCCAGACACAGAGACTTGTGAGCACCTTCACTTCAGCTGCTCACACTCTTGTCCTCTTTGCTCTCCCATCTCTGCATCTACTCTGAGCTGCGTCCATAACACCGAAAAGCTGTTCACAGTTTGGTGGTTTTCATCTTTTACTGCAGTGCAGCATCTAGGACCAACAAAAAGCCAACATTCAAGCACATTTCAAAACTCTTATCAGTGACTCCTCCCACTCACTGCCTCTGGACAGGCTCAGCCAGCAGCATGTTTTGCCGGAAGCAGAGGACAGGGCCTGGAAAGATGAGAACAGCAGGAGGAAGGGAGGTGACCTGCTGGCAGTTCTCAGCTGGAGTTCAGCACCCTGGCGAGAGGGAGCCAAAGTCCTGCTGGCCAGGAGCCTCTGGGTGCTGTCACACTTGAGTGCTGCCAAGCTGCCTTGAGGATCTCAAAACACGTACCAACAACATTTTGTTTTTCCTATTTGAGCTGACTCATGACACCTCCCTCCTGCCACTTGCGCCAAAGGATGGGATGAGCACTAAAAACTCACTGCTTGAACCTCCCATACCTCCCTTGCTCCTAATGATCCTTTACTCTGGAACATTTTCTTACACCCCTTTAAAAATTCATCCCTTGCCCTTGCCTTCTGAGCTATAAAAGTAATAAAGAGCATCTCTGAGGCTGTCATCCAAGGGTCCCAAGATGCAGGCTGGATCATGAATCTACAAAAACATTGGAATACAGCAGACAACCTTTTGAAGCAAGTGGTATTTCCATAAAGCAAAGCTTCACGCTGAAGGTAAAAGTGGCGATCAGGCAGCAGCAAAGCGCATCCTTTGCGTGGGAGCTTGTCAGCCTCGGGAATATGTCCTAGAGGAAATACTCCCACTGGATAAGTTTTGTAAAGCTAGGCTTGTGCATGCCACACCACATGCAGCAGGAGGGAACCCAGCTACAACCCACTGACATATTTCTCACTGTAACATCTACTGTTCAAGCACAGTCATGCTTCTGTTTGCACTTGTGCCATGGCTGCAAAAGCAAACGCCTTCAGAAAAGCAAGAACAAGTTCACAAGCCAGGATATCACAGCAGTGCCTGCTGGAACAGGAGCTGCATTCCTGACAAAGTATATGAAGAGAAGCTGTGCTGGGAATTGTCCGTGCCAGAGGTCTGAGAAAAGGCATGGTGGGAGCAGATGGCCAGCCAAGCCTGAACGAACACACTGCTCTACCAAAAGCATCCTTATCAGATACTTGGGCTCATGCTTGCTCAGTTTGTAAAGGCACTCAGCTTTGCTGGCTAAACTATCAAATGGTGACCTATGACTCTGGGAAGAAAAGCTTAGCCCAAAGGAAGCATATTCTGCAACACAGTAGGAGACACGAGATATTGGCAGGTCAGAATTAAGCTGATGCAGAAAGCTGGCAGAGTTGTTCCGCCTGAGTCCTTGCTGAAATACATGGTCTACATCAAAGGCACTAAAGGAAGAGCCAGTTAGCAGGGACAATGTGGGGAAAGGGCACATGGAAACCAAGTGAAACCTTGGGAACATGAGAAATTATGCCCCTCTGGAAAAACATGCCCCACCTTAAGATTCTGTCCCATTTCTGTCATATTGCCACCTGCCCCCCCACCAGGATCCCTTTATAGACCAGAGCACATTTGCAAAGCAGTGAAGTTCTTACAGCGTTGCAGGCATTCCAGCCGTGCTAGGCAGGAGAAGGATGCTGCCCCACAGGAAAATGATCCTCCACATAGCTGATTGCAGGCTGAATTCCTCCAAGGAAAGCTTAGCCACTCCTCAGTACTCCATTCGCCCCTGCTTCTGCTGTCTTCCTTCTTCCCCTCATCCGGAGCTGAAGGAGCACGCAGCTCCTGCCGTGACTGGACTCCCGTTCCTCCCTTGGCTTCAAATCCAAGGTGGAAATCAGGCTGCTCGTGGCTGGAATGTGGGCGGGAGAAAAGGGTGGCGACAGTGTTTACTGCCTACAAACCAGAGGCAGCTGCCTCGAGACTTTGTAAGGCTTGTTGGTGTTTCTCTGGGAGAGGGCTTGTCTGCCCTATGCAGCACCCCTGGGAGCAGGAGTGCTTAGTTACTGTATTTGGTGCAGGGGCCCGATTTTTTTTAAAAGTGTCTTTACTGGGATGTCATCAGAAGCTTCTGGATACAAATTAATTCGTTGTGACGTCAGTGGATTTTTGTCCATGGCTCTTCTTCTGCAGAACATCTTCTTAGGTATTATTTGCTTCTTACTGATATTTCACTCCTGACCTGCAGCCTCCATCTGGACCAGTCCAGGGCTTCACGTGCAGCTCTGCCAGTGTCTCCATTCCTCCCTGGAATTCCTCCCTAGCATTTTATTATCTTTTAGTTGTCTTTCTGGTTTTTGTCTCACTAGTTTAGACTTGAACTTAAACCCCATTTTAATTTTGGAGAATCAAATGTGCTCCCAGATCAGTGACATGCAGTGCTTTAAACCTGAGGTTTATCTGCAATGTCAGTGCTAGGTTAAAGGCTGGTGTGCCCCTGTTCCATCGGACTGTGCTCTGAGAGAGTGGGTGCTAAGCACACACATGGAGACTGTGCCAAAGTAAATCCAGGGGATTGCTTCAGCTGGGAGCAGGGCATGGGTGGATGGCAAATTCTCTCTATGCTGTGTACGTTTGGTTGTGCTCTGCTAAAACACAGCTGGGGCCAGGACAGAATGAGGACATCCACCTTCAAGTGAGGTTGTAACTAGAGGGCAAATTCATCCAAGCCCTGTGCACTTCACTGCTGCCCCTCAGGAGATGGAAACACAAGGGTGCAGTGCCCAGGAAGAGTCTGGAGGAGATGGGGGGGTGATGTCAGTGTAGAATCACCTTATGGCTGGGGAAATCTGTCAGAAGACTGGGCATCCAGCTTGGGCACATGTAAAGTAGAGATTTGATAAAATATGTGTGGACTGAAAATGTCATGCTTTCTTTGGAAAGGCCTTACAGTGGAACTATGAGGGGAGTTGGCGTAAGTAGCAGGAACTGCCCTGGAAAAGATTCTGTACCCAGGAGGACCAGACATGGCTGGGATGGATGGGTGGACAGAGGTAGTGATGCATGGAATGGAGGTGATTTGAAAGGTTTTTAATCCAAGCTCTGAGTAACAACTGGATGAGGGGAAGATCACTAATGCTGCTTTTTACAAGCTGAGAACAATAGCTCATGTGCAGATTTGGCTCTCATCAGATACTACAGCCAGGGTCTAGACCAGCCACAGATGAGATGAGATTCTCCCAAGTCCCCTTCAGCCTGAGTTAGAGATAAGTATTCCCATATATTCCTTCTCAGTGTCCTGGCACCTGGAATACCACCTGAATGTAAATGTGGGTGGAAAACTGTGCTATGTGGCCTTCACTCTGCTGCTGGTGGGAGCAAGTAAATATTAGCTAATGTCATTAGCCTAGAAAAGATATTCTCTCCAGATGTTAACTCCCCTACTCTTTGAACCTAGGAGTATCTGAGGGGGGTATTTAGGACTGCTCCAACCCATCAGTACATGCAGTCCTCTCCTCCAGTGTGATCTCGTCAGTTGTCTGTCCCAGCCCAAGCAATGGGAGCACCAGTGCTCCTCTTAGCCCTGGCCCTATTCCCAGTGGCAGCTGCAGCAAGCCTGGAACCGTGAGGCTCTCTCCTTTTGATTTTGGGGGGCTTGGTGGAAGGGTCTGTCATTGAAGGGTGGTGCTGATAGGCTGCACTCTTTGGCATCACAGAGCTGGATGGTGGGGGCCTGGTTCCCAGGGAGGCTGAGCAGAAGCAGCTCCTGCAGAGTCCTGGGCATTGAGCACCGCTGCAGGGGCAGCCCCTGGTGCTGACTTGTGCAGGCACTGCACTGCACACACCCCAGAGCTACAGAGGCCACAGGAGTTTTGCCTCTGTTCATCTGGTGCTGGTGGGGGTGAAATCTTGTGTGAGGACTGAAGCCTTATGCCTCAGCCATTGAGTCTTTGGCTTCATTCCTCACACAGCCTTGCTCTGTGTACTTGCAACTGGAGCATTGTGCATGGGCAGCTGTATCCTGGCTGGTGGCAAGGTGGTGACACAGAGAAATTGGGAGTTCACACTGGGCATATTCCTCCTTTCTGGTTTAGAAAGCAGCTTAAAAGTGCTAAACTTCCTTCAATGCAGTCCTCCAGACACTTCAGGTCCTTGGTCTGCCTCTTCATGAAAGCAGCAGAGATGGATTCTGGCCTGTCCACCTCAGCCCTCTGACTTGTTTTTGAACATGTACTGCTCTCTTCTAGTCACTATATGGTGGTGTTCCCTGCTATCATTCAGCAGTCCCACGAGGAGAAGCTCTACATTCACTTCAGCTCCCTAACTGAGGCCATCCACCTGGCTGTCACCTTGCAGACAGAAACCCGGAATCACACACTGGTGGAGCAGGATGTGGAGAAGCCAGGCACTTTTCAGAGCATCACTTTCCAGGTGAGTGTAGATGTGGCTACTGATTTGGCAGTGGATGCTTTCACCTTCACTTCATACAAGAGCACAGCACTTCTCTGGGTACATTGTCTTTTTCCTTGCCATAGGTTCCAAGCAGGTAAAGTATATTTCCCTACCAGTGCCAGGCAAAATACAACAGTGTCCTGGAGTCTAGGAAAGTAGGGAATCTTTCCTGTGTAGAAAAAAATCTCTTCTTTTGATCTGTATCAGTGCATTTCATCCTATTTAAAGCATGGTGCTGAACACTTACTTTCAGTTTACTCAGTTTTTTGTCCCCAAAGATGCTTGTATATCACAGCAAAAGTCAGTGCATTGGGAGTACCTTCTTTTCATCCTTGTTTCCTCAGGAGCTTTCCCCTTCGGCTCCAAGAGGACCATTCTGCTCTAAAGCTGCATCTACGTTGCCAGATGTAGTTGCAGTCTGCATAGACATTGAGCTTGCTTGAATTTAGCTGTGACAGCGCTGAACCCACAATGAACCGAATTTCACTGAGACAGTCTGGGTATTTCTGGAGTGGCTTGAGTTCCTGCATTGCTAACGGCTCTAGTTAGCTTATCTGGACACACTGACTACAGAACCCTCAGCTACATTTCTGGAGAGCCATGGAGATGTGTGTGGTGCTGAGGCTCTACAAACTGCCCCTGTCTTCCTCAGCACTGCACAAAGTCACTGTGCCTATGCCCTGACTGTCCTGCAGACTCAGCAGGATTCAAGGAGGGGCTGTAGGAGCTTTTGGGTTTTACATCAGCATGACAATGATTAACCAAGAGTTTGGTGCCAGCCCTTAGGAGAGAGCAAGTCCTGATTCTGGAAAGCCAAGGAAGTCTGCTGTTGGCAAAAAATAAAAACCACCCAAAAATCCTTCTCCTGCTGAGCTCAGTCTTTCTGATGCTGAGATGTCTTGTGTTTGCCTGATCAGTATCCTACCTCCCATTACTCCAGATCTGAGTTTCCTATGGTCTTACCTGGTTCCATAAAACTCTCACATTTATGTTACCTGGGAGAATTACATGTCAGTCAGTTCACTCCTAAGTTCATGAACAAGGCAGTGGCTGCTTCTCCCTAGAATCACAAGTGGGTTACAGAATCATACAGAAGAATTTGGACTCTGAAGTTTGGGGATTTTTTAACAGTGAGATGATGTCTTATATCTGGGATAAGATGCAAAGTCTCTGATGAATTTTTTTCCATTTCCTTGTGTCAATCAACCTAGGTGCCAGACCTCATGCTAATTCCCAAGAAAACAGATGATTCCAAGACACAGGTAGGATATGTCTCTTGTCTGCCTCTCCTCTTACAGATTAGAGGGCTTCAGCCTCTCCTGTGCCTGAGCCATGTTAATATTGGAGATGCAGGGTGGGAAAGATAGTAGAGAGGAAAAAGAAACGTACAAAGAGGCAAATACGACAAGCAGAAAGGCAGAGAAAAAAGAATGAAGAAGCTGGACAACAAAAAGAAGACTATGACTAGGGAAATGGGAGACTTAAATCACAGGAGATGAAAGGAGGAGGGGGACACTGGAGGTTTTGGAAGGACAAGTGCCTCTGGTTGTCTTTCAAGCTCTTTGTAGTCTGAGGTAATTTGTTGGTTTTTTTTAACCTGACAGCCAGAGGAGGTGGTTTTTCTGCATGTCCTGATCCACAGTGGAGACAATGTGCTCTTTGAGGGTCACAAGAAAGTTCTGGTCAAGCCTCAGAAGAATATAACTCTGATAGAGACAGACAAGGGCTTATACAAACCTGGAGAAACAGGTAGGGCAAGAAGGCAGCATATGGAAATGGGGAGGGAAGGGCCAGGGTAGCAGCCACACCTGGTGGGAAGATTTCACTGAGTGCAGAAAGCTAAGGTTGTTGGACATGGAAGAAAGCAGATCTCTATTATCCAATGTTTCTAGGAACACTCTGAATCAGGATGTTCCCCTCCAAGCTGTGCTACACCAAATTCCCAGCCCCCTGCTCCTGGGTGTTGTTTTGGTGTCATATCTCTAATGACTCCTAAAGGGAAAGCCAGGACTCTCCAGGACACTGGACAAGTTGTTTTTTGAAGATTGTCATTCATATTTGAGTAAAACCTAGAGTGACAGTTCTAAGCTGTAAAATTACAGAGAATTACCCCACAGTCTTCACGATATTATGGACTGCAGACAGACCCCACTACAGACAACCCCACTGTCTACCCCAACTTTGTAATCTTTCCTCGTACAGGCAGTGAGTTTCTGTAGCACACAGCTGCATATAAGCCTCCCAAACAAAGCCCTCTGGGGTGGGAGATGCTGGGGAAGGCTGTTTAGGAAAAGACCTGACTATCTCTGAGGTAAACAGAGAGACATGAATACTGGAGCACAGAAAAGGAGAAAGAGGTTTGTGGAAGGACATGCTGCAGCCAGAATACTTTACTATGTTTTTCTTCATATCTACAGTGAAATTTCGAATTGTGAACCTTAATGAGAACCTTAAGGTCATTAAAAATGAGGTGAGTATCACCTTGTGCCTTTCTGGAAGTAGGAACTTCAACATGAGACACATTGAGAGGCTCATGAAAGAGACATCTCCCTTCATGCCTGTTAAACCATAAGAACAAATTATCTTTGGAGGAAACCACTTAATCACTGGTCATTTGGAGAAAGACCAGTGTAAGCTGGCACAGAGGGAGGAGGAGACATACTGCGGGGTCTGGATGGGGCAGACATTTCTGGTCAGGGACCCATGTCAGGCAGAGTTCTTTATACTGGTTCACATGGATGGTGTTTTACAAAACTAAGGTTGTGTTTTTCTTGTTTTTACAGTATTCCCAGATATGGCTGCAAGTAAGTGACAAAGAAGTGACCAAAGGGATATGTCTGTCTCTTCTACTGTGATCTTTCACTCCCAGAGTTGTGCTGCAAATTCATAAGGATATGATTATAGTTCAGGTTCAGCCAAAGGTTTTTCTACATGGTCAGCCTGGGTTCTTCATTCAAACCAGTAGCTCTGTGGTGCACGTAGCTCAGCAAAAGACAGGGCAGTACTGAACCTTTGCCCAATGCCCTGTCTGCACAGAGCACAGAAGACAGGGACAAGCACTCAATAGATGCAGCACAGCTGCTTCTCCTTCCCATGGTTGTTATGATGTTGTCACTTCCCAGTAGCTTTACTGTTGTTGGCAGCCTTTGTAATTCCAAAGCTTACTAAAATAATACTGGAGGGAAGTGAAGGTATCTCTCCTGGTGATCTGGAGTCCTCTCTACTGGGTCAAGGTAAAGCCCTTGTAGTGCCTCCTTGTGCCTGAGTATGGCTGGACCTGCCAGGTACATGTGCTCCCAACGTGACTTGGTGGCTCTGCGTGTCCTTTCCCAAACAGGATCCTGAATACAACCGTATTGCTGAGTGGCTGAATGTAAAGTCAAATCATGGCATTGTGGATCTATCCTTCCCCCTGGCCTCCGAAGCATCCCTTGGGAAGTACACCATCTCAGTGCAGCAGCACATGGCTCAAAAAACCTTTTTTGTTAAGGAATACGGTGAGGCTTGAACATCAGAGGGGAGGGAAAAGCAGTGTGGGTAGCTGGAGGAGAGAGCAGGGTGATGCAGCCGTGTTCATCCCACCTTTTGCCTTGGGAGAACAACAGAGTGGGGACAAGGATGGATGGGTCTGTGTCACCCTTTTCTAGGCCAGGTTTGCCATCCATTCCAGTCAGCTGCTATAATGGGAAGTGGGATCATGTATTGGTCCCATTAACTGGCATTGGTAAAGACAAAACCGTGTGCCATTTAAGTGTTTAATCTTAACTGAGCTGGAGTAGAAAGCAGTCCCACATGCAGTTGTAGCAGCACACACAGCCTGGTGTGGCTGGGGGGAGGAACCCTACTGCAGCATGGTGATGAAGAACTGGGGACATCACTGTCTTTCCCTCATCTGGACTGCAGATGTAACACAACTTCTGTCAGTGTCCGTACTCATCTATACCATCCATTCTTTTTTTCCTCCATCCTTATCTTACTCTCTTCCATACAGTGCTGAAAAAATTTGAGATGAAGATTGAGCACCCTCCACATATCACTACAGCAGATGAGGAATTTCAGCTGGAGGTCTGTGGCAAGTGAGTACATGATACTGTTGTGATCTCTGCCCTTTGACTCCACCGTCACCTCCAGAGTGCTCATAAACTAGAAGTGGTCTTCCACTCATCAGTATGATCTTTTTGCATTATCCTGTGTCTTGGGGAGGCAGATCACTCTCTGGAATGGGCTCCTTCTCACACCTGGTCACTTACTGTGAGACTCAAGGACACTAAGGATGCTGGGTATAGTGGATGGAGAGGGATGCAAAATGATTTTAAAGCATGAGCAAACAAGGTACAATTCAAAGCTCTCCAGGCTCCACTTCCCCTGATGAGGATAGGAGGTGTCCTAGATCACTATTTCTGCTGACAATCAGCAGACTGTCTTTTGGTGAATGTTTCTCTCTTTTGACATAGGTATACTTATGGGAAGCCTGTTGAAGGGAAAGTAGAAATTACTGTTATGACATTCTCCCAGGCCATGGAAGACAGTGCTAGAAGTTCTGCGATTCAGAAGCAAAACAGCTGGGTAGGTGAACAAATAGGAGAGTAATGAGTACCATGTGCTGGGATTGTTTCTGCCCCCTTAACCTGCCTCAATACACCTCAGATGGGCACCAGCCTGTTTAGTCTGGTGTCTTCCCAGTTGCTGGACATGATCCATTGATTCCTCCTCCCGGAACCCTGTTGCTTGATTTACTGCTCTAGCTGCGCATACCTGACTCTGTACTTTGGGACAAGGTGTAAGCTATGGGAAGCAGTGATGCCTGGCACCTTTTCCAAGGGTCTGTATCATATTGGATGCACTCAGATCACTCCATCAGGTGAGGGCTATTCAGATCACTGGCCTATTCAGCCCTGTGACCACTCCCACCAATAAGCAGGCTACCAGAGCATCACATGGGCTGTGGATCCATGCCCTGTTTCTTGCTGTATCCCTGCACAATGGGTCACCTTAAGCTTGCTAGTGTCTGGTCTGAAATTATGTCCACTGCTGGTTACACTTTCTTCCCATCTGTGTCCATTATATATTTGTGGTTAAGCTTCACATTTGTTTTTTTCCCACGGGTTTCAGATGCAGCTCTTTTGGCCTGAGAGCCACAGGAAAATATTTCTAAATGTCAGACCAGCCAGCAATGAGCCAGAATATAAAAATCTAGCTGGATCTCCACATCTTTTAAAATGCACTCCAGCTGGAATGCTGTACAGTCTTAGCTGTGCAAAACACCAGCTGAATGCCAGCTCCACATGGCATGTAAGAGGCCCTGGAAGGTTCTGAGGAGCACTTCACAGGCCTGGCTAGAAGCACTGCCTGTACCCGGGCTCTGCCTCAATGCTTGGCAAAGCTCTTACCATCTGTACCTGGCAGGATGCCCGTGTTTAATATGGCCATGTCACAGGAATGGTCATGTCTGGAAAGCCACACTGTCAGGCTTTATTCATCAGGGCCATAGTATTTCAGGGAGACCTTTAGCTCACATAATGAAATTCATGCTCTCTCAGCTATGGGATTTGGGCTGAATCCAGTCCCCTGAGTTTGTCTGTGACATAATTAACCCTTATGTGATTTGCCTTAAGTACTTTTTTTTTTTTTGCCACTTTTTTTGGTGACTGTTTAATCCAAGCATATTGATTTTCTTTTCTGCCTAAGCTATCCATGGTGGGTTTCTGCAGTTAGGATTTGTGAGCTTTCCTCTGTTCCGAAAATATCTGGAAATACTTCTTTAGGATTGCCTGGCATCTATGGAATAGTTTCTCTTCCTTCACACCATGCTCTTTCTCTCTGTTCTCCTCTCTCTCTGCAGACAAATAAGGATGGCTGCGCTACTTTCACAGTGAAGACAGAAGCTCTGGAAATAAATGAAGCTGACAGCCATGTAATTGCAGTAGGAAAACTGGTGGAAAATGGAACAGGTACTGGATAATATGTGGAGCATTCTCTTCTTCACAGGCAACATTTTTGGTTTTGGTCTTTCTGTGGCAGTGGAATTTCTTTTGAAAAAGTAATTCGAAGGTTCCCAAATCTGTCACGGTAATAATCTCTATTCTAGTACCTCTTCCATCTGTTTTCACCAGATTTCCTAATCCTCTCCACCGTTCACCTCCCTTAGCATGAGTATAACTTTTCAGTGATTGCCTGGACACCAGGGTGCCGGACTGTTTATAACTAAACAGTCATCTAGTTTCCCCTTATCTTCAAAAAACATAAACAAATAAACATATAAATAAATACTTATAGGCTACAATGCGTCATGTCATGAAGGAGGAAGCCCAGAAAGCTTGAGGGAATCGTATCCTAGAAGAATGTATTTTCTCTCCTAATTTTAGAGCTTGTAGATGTTGTAGGTAGTGTTGAAGTGCCTTTTTGTCTTCTGCTTCCCTAAGAGTACTACTTAGGATTCAACAGATTTTTCATCTCCCCACCCAGGAGCACATTCTGTGGAGAATGTTCTAATTCCTGTTGCAACAATAATGAAATCTATAGAGTTTATCAACCTCCATCCATTCTACAAACGTGGGATACCATACACAGGGAAGGTAACACTCATGGATCCCTTCTCTGCTGAGAATACATCATAGATATAACCTTTCGCAGGCAGAAAGCAACAGTCTCCAGGAAAGTAAATGCTGCTCTGCTGGCACCCAGAAACTAGGAGTGAAGCCTCCTGTAGAAGAAATTTTTTTCTCCCCATCCTATCATAGTGTATTTCCTGGGCTGGAATTCTGGGGCCAGCTGCAGTTTCTGGAGGCTTCCCCAGGAGCAGCTTCTGGATCTAGTCTGTGCATATGGGACGGGGGTGGCGTCAGCAGGCACGTAACATTCCCTTTGGATAAATGCTCATGGTAACTTGGCAGAAATCTCGAAAGACTTGCATATCAGTTCACTGGCAGTCATTTCTGACTCAGGTCCCCTGGGTGATGCTAGGACTGCTGTCCTGGGGCTAGAAACACTTTCACCTGGGCCAGTACTGACCCCAGCATGGAGGACAAGGAACAGCAAGTGTTAAGTTGTTGGGGAAAAATCTCTTTCTGATCATCAAAGATCCTGCAGCATTGTCCAAGAAGCAGCTCAGCATCTGAGGAATTCACCTTTTCCCCCAACAGAGGTGTCTCATTTGCCTCTATTACCATTTTGTTCAAGTCCTGAACAGCTTCAAATTGTTGGTTTTGTGTATTTATTGGACTTTTATTTGGATCCTTCCAACTGGTCTGAAAGCTAGAAAGGCTGAGGGAACCCAGTGATAGAAGCAATTAATATTAAGCACTGGCAATGCCTCAGTCTGGCACAACAGGGTATTTACTTCCTCCTCTTCCTTACAGATGTTCTGCCACAGTGCAAATTCTCCCCTCAGAAATGAAACAGTCCATCTAATAATTGACGTCAATGATGAGGAGACATGTCTGTCACTCCTCACAGATGAGAAGGGGGAAGCTCACTTCACACTGGATACCACCAGCTGGAACAGCACGATGGTTTCTCTGAGGGTGAGTATCAGCCACTGAAAATCTTTTGTCTGGTGTGGGGTGTGTCCCATGAAAAGATAAAAGAGGAAAAATGAGATTGTGGTCAAATCTACTAGGCTTAGATTTTTGCTAAAACTTCGTAAGAGAAAATCTTGTAAGAGACTTTTAGCCTACAGGTGTGCAGTCTGCCATCAGCTCAGGTGATAACAGGGTTTCAGCAGGTGTACAAGTTCCCTTGCATCACTTGATACTAATTTTATTGCCACCTTGTGTTTATGTGCTTGAAGGGTACCTACACCCCTCCAACTGAAGATAGTCCATTTTCTCCTGAAAGTAAAATAGAGGACAGCTTCCACTGGCTGAAACCTTTTTACTCTGAGAGCAACAGCTTCCTTGAGATCAAGGCCAAGAATGATGTGATGTCCTGTGATCAAGAGCAGGAAGTGCACGTGGATTATATCCTTTCCCAGAATAAACTCCGCCCTGGAGAAGACCACATTGATTTCTACTACTTGGTGAGCACAGAGGAGAGCTGATTCTCAGGGCAAGGTTATGCTTACTGGCATTTTACCCTTTTCTCAGAGCACAGAGATACTCAAAGGAAGGGCAAAGCTACTCCTAGACAGTCAGTTTATGACTTCTGTTCTGCCTAAACCTTCACCTGCTTTCCAGTTCCAGGACCTGCTTGTAGCCCCCAGCTGTGTTGCTTTGTTATCCATGTCTTGACCTAAGCTTGGGCGATAGATGGCTGCCATTTGCCCTACTTTATGTTCACGTGGATGACAGTGGAGGGCTAGCCTGAACTCTGCCCAGAAGGTGTGACCCAGATGTCCATCTCTGTCTGGGGCAATCTGTCTAAGAACTAAGAGGCAATCTCTGGGGCAGCTGACATCCCCCCACCTGTATCTGTGCAGGGAAAAGCTTGAAAGGCCCTTGCACAGGGCCTTGATGCACACCAGAGCTATGTAATAGTGTTTTGATGAAGTCCACTTTCAAGAAAGTGAGTCATAGCAAGGGTGGGACTACAGCCTAGCCAAGAGATTATGACTATCTTGGTTACTGAACTGTATTCACTCATACAATCAAAAAGTTCTCTATCCTAGTAATGCAAAGATCTGAGTTCGCTGGGTCTTAAGAGCAGCTGCCTGTAGCTTCAGATGTACCTCTGGCTTTCCAAGCAGCCACACCTTCTCATGGCCTAGCCAACACGTCTCAAGTCCTACCCAGCTATACCATCACCATCTCTGCTGCAGAGCTCTGGAAATCATGCTCTGATGGAGGAACTTCTGGGGCAACATTTGTCAGACATCATTCTCTCTTCTTGTATTCTTTTCACACTCTTCTCATGCTCTCAGAATTCAGACCCTTGAATGGGGTTTCTCTTTGCTCTTCAGGTGATAGCAAAAGGCAAGATCCTTTTCAGCAGAGAGAAGAAGGTGCCAATTACCCACCATGAGAGTGAGTAAAAACATGAGAAATTAAGTGCCCCATAACACACCCCAGAAAACTGACCGCTCTCCAGTGACTCTGTCTACAGGTGTTACTCTTATCCACAGGTGGGAAATGTTGAACTGAGTTCTTAGTGGTGATCCTTCTCCTAAGACCAACACAATCTCCTCTCAATTCAGTGTCTTTCTAGGCAACTGTCCTCCTTCTGTCTTGTCTAATTGATCTAATATCCAATCTTAGGACTTTGCTGCTAACTTGTACCTTTGGAGAAAGAAATGGGTGGTATGCTTGCTTTATTGTTAATTTGTGACATTGTCTGTGTGGGGTGTTCTTACCTGCAGGTAGAAATTATTAAGTCTCCTCTTTTGATTCTTAACATGTGTCCCACTCCAATGAGCTGATTTGTTCGGATGTTGCCCCTCTCTTCCTTGCTGCTACCTTGTGCAGATCTGCAGGGCTCCTTCTCATTGACTCTGCCTGTTGGCAATGACTTCCTGCCTGACATCAAGCTTCTGGTGTATGCGATCTTCTCGGATGGAGAGGTGGTGGCTGATGTGGAGCAGTTTGAAGTAGAAAAGTGCTTTAGACATAAGGTGAGCAGAAATCACACAAGGAATGTGATAGCATCATTGATATGCTATGGTCTGCTGTGGTTCCTGGTCCTGTTTTATCCTCATCCAAATGGTGTAAGCTGGCAAAACCAGATGCCCAGTATTTTTGGCTGGGAAACAAGAGAGATAACCTCCTTCTCCTTGAATTCCTAGTCCTGCTCTGCACATCACCAACTGGCAAGCTTTGCTCAAGGACTAAACCACGTCCCATTTGAACTCTTTCCTCCCCCCATTCTCCATTACTGACGTGGGAACACACTGTCCCTCATACACTCCCTAACACAGAAGAGAAGCCTGTCTGCTTAGCTCCCCGTGGTAGTTCTGGATCAGAGGGTGGTGGATGTGTGGTGGTAGAGGAATTCTGACTAGGGCTGTGTGCACTGCAGCCTCTTCAACCTTCCCAAAAGATTTCCAGGATGGCCTGATTCAGCACCTCATCCCCCTTCCCTACCTTATTCAAAGTCTTTCCCTCTGCTACCCAGACATATAAGAGTCTCAGGGTCCCACTTTCCAAGGCTAAGCCCCCAGATCCTGTCTTCTTTTGCAGGTGGTGCTGGAATTCTCACACAAGGAGGAAGTCCCGGGATCCAAAGTCAGACTCAACCTCAAGGCTGCTCCAGGGTCCCTGTGCTCTGTGCAAGCTGTTGACAAGAGCATCCTCCTGGAGAACAACCAAACCCTAACAGCAGACAGAGTCAGTGCAGCCTGCCATGTCCAACCCCCTAATGTCTGCCTGCCTTCTGCCTCCATGCATGGGTGGGAGAAAGCCCACAGTACATGCCAGGACAGCTGCAGTGTTAGGTGGCTGCCCTGCCATTCCCCTTCCTCAGCCTCTTCTGAGCAGTTACGGGGTGGTCATGCTCCTCATCATCGGCTCTGTGCTGTAAGCCTCTGCCTGAAGGGTGGTGGATGCTACACGGCACTGCAGGGGTAGGCAGGGAGAGCTGCTTCAAAGAGATGCTGGTGCTTTCTGCTTGGAGAGAGGGTGCTTAGCAGCTTTCCTCACATCCACATCTCTGCTCTACCATCTTCCACCAACCAGCGAGGTTAAGCCTTTAAAATGGAATTTTGCCCTGGCAGGGTCCTCCTATCCCTCTGCCCCAACCACTGCTGAATTATAACCATAATCAATGGTTCTGAGAAGTTCTTTAGAAAACAGTAGCTAGAGAAGAGCACTCAGAGCACACAGTGGCTGGTGAAAAGTGGTCAGTATTTTGTCAGCACCCAAGGGGATTCTGAGAATCAGAAGGGTTGGAGGCACTTACCTTAAAGCAGCTGTATGTTTCAGAGGAATGAATTAAAACCTTGGAGCAAAAATACTGCAAAAATTGAAAATCCTAACATAAATCCACAATGTGTACCAGAGATAATAAAACAGGTATATGGCCCCTGCAAAGTTGTAAGCTAAATTATAGCAGTCCAGCATGTTACAAAGAAGCTTCACCAAATCCAGGGGGACACACTACACCTGTTGATAAGGCCCACAGTGTGATCTGGTGTTCCCTTTCATAGGGATGCTGTCCTAGTGCAGAGCACTTGCATCATCTACTGACAGGTATTTAAAGTAGTAATCCTTAAATATGTGGGTCAGATGTGCCAATGCAATTTTATCCTAATTTTGCACCCTAGTGTTGAAAGGCTTGAACTGTCTTGGAGACTAAAAGCTGCTTGTCTGCATCCATTCCTTGGATATATGTCCTTTAGTATATATTAGCCTGTATATGTCCTTTATGTTATGTCCTTTAGTATAAGCTGTGCCACTGCCAACTCCCTCAGCTGCAAAGTTCTACAATATGTAATAGAGGGCTACAACCCAACAGTTTGACCCCCACACATGCTTGTTGGCCAGCTCCTTTTGAAGACCTCTGTTTCTCCATTGCAGTTGTATATGGAAGTCTTTGAAGACAGCTTCACGGTTGGAGGACGAGGCTTGCCTTACCACTTGGAGGACTTTGAGGCATATCCCTGTCTGCCCCAGCAGCCCAGCCCCCACAAAAAGGCTCGGATGGGTGCACCATGGTACCAAAGCGAGGCTGATGTCTATAATCTGTTTAAGGTGAGTGCCTACACCTCCTCTAAACTTTTCCTGAGCTAGTGAGTTCCAATGTGCCGTCCTGAATGCCTACAAGAAGTCATCTGTTCCTTGTTGTTCAGTGTAGCCACGCTTATTTGGGGACTATGGGGAAAGCTGAGTAAGCACAGTACAAACCGCCTGATGTGACAAAGATAGACAGTGTAAAAATGAACACATTTACTTTAGGCTACCGTAACTACAAAGGGGGAGTGGCAAGAACATAGCAGTAATACCTGAGCACCTCACCGTATTCTGACCAATCACCACTTGGCTGTTATTGTATTTACAAACTACTTTACTCTGTGTTTCATTGAATGTCTTCTTACTCATCCTCAAAGCAGTTTTAATAAAAGGAAGTCTTTCACAGTTTGACTTTATACCTAACTGTCAAGAGAAACAACAAAATAAACTAATGTGCTAACAAACACAATAGCCAGAAAAGTGTTAACATGTCTGCTAACTGAAATGCAAGAAGTGCTGCTTCTGGCAGAATGCTCTCTAAAAAAATATATGGAAGTAGAAGCACCTCAAAATAGGACAAGAGAGTAACAACACACTGAAAACAACCCAATGTGTAATCTGAATTGCATGGGTTTCTTAAGTTGATGGAACTCTACCATACAGATACAGGCCCTGATTCCCTTCAAAAGGCAAGTTACTGTGCTGTCTCCTTGATGGTTATTCCTTAGATTATGTCTCATTGCTAGGGTCAGACTTATGAAGTGCAGATCTAGTTGAAATCTACTTGTATGAGAAGTAATAGTGGTCCCAGTATTCCTCAGAATCTGGTTTCCATTCCTTATGCACTGGTCAGAGTCTGAGTCTGTAAGTTTATGGATATAGATATAAACAAGCAGCATTTAAAAGTGTTTTGCCACTGGCCACCAGCCCCCATTTGATACCCATGATCATGAGATAGTTTCAGCATTCCTTGTTCCCTTTTATTTATCAATGATTTGCTGTCTGTACTATTTTCCCAGAAACTGCTCATGAAAATATTTACCAACACTAGAATCAAGAAACCTGTTTCCTGTGTGCGTCCAGACTTTGAGAAAAAGATGTATCTAAGAAAAGACAATTTGGTTGGTAAGGAACAGACATGCCCATCTCCTTGAGTGAAGGGGCTCCCCTCTCCCAGTTCTGGCCAGCCTGCAGCTGAGACAACTGACCCCCATCCTGCTGCATTTCTTGTCAGTGTATGGACACAACTAAGCTTGTGTCCATTTCAATGGACCTGATTTATGAATCTCAGATAGAAGCTCAAATCTCCATGTTTTCTTGGTGTCCCTGTGTTCAGTGTTTTTCATAGAAAATGTAGTGTGCTCTCTGCTAGCACTTTCACAGATTATTTAAAGGAGTGTGACTCCATTTTAGCATGCTCTCTCCCCTGGATCCAGGCCAAATTTGGATCCATCAGACTGAGCCTGGGGCTAAACTCTATCCAACTCTGTGTCCCTAAATCTGTGTTCCCCAAAGACACCCACACTGATCCTCATTGAAACACCAGCCCTGTCCACTCTTGTTCTGTGTCACAAAACATTTGTGGTTTGTGTTAGATTGCCTGTGAATGAAGAGCTAGTTTCACCTGTAGCTATACAAGCTGTTTTCTGAGGTATCACTTGATTTCTACCAGGCGGCCGTGCTATCCATGCCGATTCTGAACCTCACTCTGCTGACAAGGAGAAGCCAAAACCACGGACACTTTTCCCAGAGACCTGGATTTGGGATTTGGTCTCTGTCGGGTTGGTAACAGCCTCTGCCTTCCTTCCCCAGGGACACTCCTGGAGTATTCTGACTGCTCCTGAGCAAGTTCTCCTCTTCTTCTTCCTGCTGTAGGGGCAATGGGCAAGCGTCTCTCCAAGTTGCTGTACCTGACACCATCACAGAATGGAATGCCAACACCTTCTGTGTTGCCAATACTGGCTTTGGTTTCTCACCTCTGACCTCTCTTAGGGTCTTCCAGCCTTTCTTTGTGGATGTATCTCTGCCATACTCTGTGATCCAAGGAGAGACTTTCGGCCTAAAAGCCACTGTCTTCAACTACCTCAAGGACTGTATCCAGGTGAGGTCCCCCCAGTGAGTTCCCGCAGTTACATGGCCTCTGTCAGAACAAAAACTTGAGCCCAAAGGCAAGCTCTGAGCTCCTCAGCAGCCCTAGATTCTGGCATCTGGGCCTTAAAGCACAACCTCTTGCATTTTATGACCCAGGGTATTTGCTGCTTGGTGCAGTGCCTGTTACTAACACGAACCCAATGTGTGCTTGTACATCCAACCACACTCAGGTCCACACCACCCTCACAGAGACCCCAGAACTAAAGGTGGATGCCTGTCCAAGCTGCCAGTTCACCAGCTGCCTCTGTGCCAATGAAGCAAAAACCTTTGTATGGAACGTGACTGCGACCAGGCTGGGTGAGGCTGGGCAGAGGGATGTGTGGCAGCTCCTGGGAAGAGGGGTGGAATCTGCCTGCGTCTGCATGTCTGGACCTAATGCTCGTACATACAGCTGTCTGCTGCGAGTGCTCAGCAATGTGCCCTTGTGCTCCCTGCAGGCAGAGTGAACGTCACCGTGAGCAGCGTGGCGGAAGAATCACACAGTCTGTGTGGTAACAGGATTGCTGTGACACCTTTGCAAGGAGGGAGAGACGCCGTGATAAAACCTCTGCTCGTGAAGGTTGGTCACATCTCAGGGTAGAGAACCCCTGGGGACAGGGGTTTGTCCCCTGGGGCAGTCAGCAAGATGCTAAGTGGAAGCTTAGCCCCTCCTTGGACATCAGACAAACTTGCTAAGGCAGGGTGACTTCCTTTCCTGTCGTCCCTATCTGAACTACTCTTTCTCTTGTCTGCAGCCAGGAGGTGTCCTACAAGAGAAGACCCAAAATATCTTTCTCTGTCCTGCAGGTAGGGGACAAAAGTTCCTGACTGCCATTGATCATGAGACCAGGATGGAAGGGACAGGGTTACTGCAAATACCCAGAAGTGGGGGGGAATTAATCAGAGAGCAAGCACTGGTGGTACCCTCCCTGTCTGGGAGAACAACCATTATAATTTGTCCATGTCAATGTTTTACCTGGCAAAATTTCCTGTATTGAAGCATTTGTTTGCAAGTCGTGGCTCCTGTGATTTGATGTCACATTATGGTTCGCCTGGGTCGTCTTGGATGTTACACTTGTCTGAATGGCTTCTTCCATGGGATAAATGCCTGGGTTCTGCCTTCCTCAGATAACACCATCTCTGAGGAGTTCTCCCTGACTCTGCCTGCAGAAGTGCTGGAGGGATCTGCCCGAGTCACGTTCTCTGTGATTGGTGAGAAAGGCTTTCCCTGCTCTTGAGTCTGTAGTGAAAACAACTTGCACAAAACTTCGGCCTTACTGATGCATTGACCCAGCTCCTCATGAGATCATCTCTAAGGGGTGTGATGTTTGCCTCAGGAATGTAGATCAAGTAATCTTTTCCAATATTTATTCCTTGCATAAGGAATGATTCCAGGTGATCCCCAAGTGCCTGGAGGAGAAGGCACAAAACATGTTATCCTCTCTGACTTCTGTCACTGCCATCCGCCTAAGTGAACCAAAACCATCCCTGCAGATTTCCACCTACTTTGCTTCTGCAATTCCTTTCCCACCTTAGTACCCACTCAGGAATGACAGCTCTCTTTACCTTTCTTCAGACCCCCTCAAGCTCCCCTTTCTCCTCCCAAAACCACGATGGCTTCCCTTTCTGTGCTGGCCTAATGTAGGAGGAGTCACCAGAAATCTCAGTCAGGTCTGTTCAGTCAGGGACTAGCTCTTTTTTAGGATCCCAGTAGAGTCTAGAGAAGGCAACAGTCCTTTTGTTTCACACTGCTTGGCATCTGTGCTTTTCCTTTCTCCCATCTCTCCTCTCAAATATAAGGTGACATCATGGGTCCAGCACTTCAAAATTTAGACCAGCTGCTAAGATTGCCCTTTGGCTGTGGTGAACAGAACATGGTCCAGTTTGCACCAAACATCTTCATACTCCAGTACCTGAATAAGACTAAACAACTGAACCCAGAAATTAAGAATAAAGCACTGAAATTTCTGACAACAGGTAAGCATTGTCCTTCTTCCTTCTGCTGCAAAATGAAGCTGCTATAAATCAAGAGTGTGGGGCATGGGTCTGGTGGGGAGCTGAAGGGCAGGAGTGGGAGCAACTGTCAGAGCTGTGACAAAGGAAGGTATCACAGAGGAAAGGGAAATTTCTCATGGAAAGAAAAGTGTGTTTCTGAAGAAAGCACGGCTTCTGTCTCTGCCAATAATTGAGGTACTAAGTCTGCTTTTCTGAGAAAGGCGTAGATAATTAGTGATTTCCATCGTTATGTGATGCCTGTTTGTTCCCTTATCAGTCCAAGGCTGACAGAAGCACCTTGTGAAAATAGGGCGTCAGCTGCTGTTACATGGAATAAAGAGTGGCCTTTGGGAATAGATAGGCGTTCAGTAGCTTAGTGTTTCCCCATGTTTTAGAAAACATATTTTGGGAGCATGTCAATTCTCTCCAGTGTAATCTGAATTTAATATAGTGCCAGTGTCTGTGTCTCATGTTGCAATGTGCCTCATATTTCAGCCTTCTAGCCTCCTTGCCTGGACAGGATTTGACTGCTTTTCTTTCCCACTTTTTCTCTGGTACTGCAAGCATGTACTGAGAACAGATACATGTATCTGGAAAGAGGGGTGCCTACCCAAGAGAATGGTGGTGGCAGAGAGGAAAGACAAAGGGTAAACAGTAAGGCCGTGAGGGGGGTGAGGGAGAGCTAACAGCATTCTGCCCTCAGAGTTCAAAGGCATGTCCTTGTTGCTTCCTGTACATCCCATAAAAAGTGCTTTGTTTAGTCTCAACAGGGCTAGGAGAAGAGCTGAAAAGCAAACAGGGTTTCATTTGTGTTCCCTCTAGGAAAAACCTTGCTCCTCACTCCTACAGCTCTTTTTATTCCCGGCAAGACCCCTGAGGGCTCCCTGGCACATGGGGAGCCATGAGGTGGCTGAGCACGTAGCCGTTGTGCCAAACAGCAGGGCAGGTAGCCACAGCACTTGCTCCAAACAGCTCCAGTAATGCAGAGCAGCCACATGGACACTTCAGCGGTGCTGTTCAACTGCTTCTTGTCACACTGATGCTGTGGGATGCAGGGGGAACTGGGGGTGGTGTGCTTGTCTCAGCAGCTCTGACTGTAGGACCTGGCAAAGCCTCTTGCTGTGAAGTCATCTTCCCGTGGCAAGGATACAGTTTGAGATGCTACAGGTCCTCACAGTCAGCCACATCCTGTTGCCACAGGTTACCAGCGTCAGCTGCTCTACAAACACGACGATGGCTCCTACAGCGCCTTTGGGAAAGGTGATGAGCAGGGCAACACGTGGTGAGTGACCAGAATTGCTATTGCCATCCTAAACCTGTCATCCTTGCTGGTCCATCTCCTGGCTGTAACATGGGATTCCTCTGTGCTCTGCTCACAGGCTGACAGCTTTTGTAGCCAGGTCCTTTGGACAAGCCAGCTCTCACATTTACATCGATAAGGACCACGTGCACAGTGCTCTGCTCTGGCTGCAGAAGCACCAGCTGCCCAGTGGCTGCTTCCAGAGTGTGGGGAAGCTCTTCAACAATGACCTGAAGGTATGGCTGCCAGACATGGGAGTGAGGGCAGGAGGAATACAATGTGAGGCATAGGGTTGCTTCCTCAGGCTTTTCCACTGCACAAAGCAATGTCCCCATGGCCTAGCACAGCTAAGGCATCTTCCCAGAGCAGAATGAAGAACATGGCCTAAATCAGCGGTCATTTCCTCTGTGTGAGGTTTTAGACACTGCTGGGCTTTCTTAATTTTTACTCTAGACAAAAGACAACACAGCTAATTGTGCCAAGGCTCTACAAGGGCACAGGGAAATGAGAAATACTTTTATATTTTAGTGCTTGTCTAGAATACCCTGTCTGGATTCTCCCTTTTCTCTTTACACTGCAAAATACTCTATGTGCTCTAATATAGGATTGTCTGAAGACACAGTTGTCCCTCCCCTGCCCCAAAAATGACTTCTCCTGGAGCTTGGCATTCCCCAAATGATCCCTGCAGTGTAGCTGGAAATGCACCAAACTCTTGGTGAACATGCCCTAGGTACTGAGCAGTGCGTGTGCAGTATGGCCATACTTGGGTTCATTGCCTTTGTAAAGGTACAAGTAATCCACACTGGTCAGATTGCAAAATTGCCCACATTAAATACAAGGCAGATTTATGAAAAAACCAGGCTGCTACATTAGTAAAGCAAAGGGTTACACATCTTTTTCCTAAAATTTGGATGCAGTACAAAATAAAACCAGATTGTACATGTGGACTGTTCATCCTTGTCTGACTCACTGATTTCCCAGCTCAAGCTTTCTATCTGAACAGAACTTTTTGGAATAGGTTTTGCACCTCCACCTGCCTCACACTTACAAAGGTTCCTCTATTCAGTGTGAACGATGCTTCTTAGCATCTTAGCCCAATTTCCCCCTCTCATTTTAGATGTATTCTTGTCTCATATCTAAGGATGTAAGCAGAACTTCCCCAAGAATGTGGTGAGGTGAAAAGAGGCTCCTGAAAGCCTGTTTAACACATATCAACCTGTAGTTTCTCAAAATCAGATGAATTACATGTAAACTTGCACAACTTCTTGTATGCAAATCCTGCATCATAAAAACTTTGTTCGAGAGTACAGTTGTAACATATTTAATAAAATAAACTGCTTAACAGTTTGCTTCATGCACTTCTATGAGAAGGGATGTCTAGGCTGTGTGAACAACATGGCTGAGACTGCCCTCAACACCAAACTTTCATAATATTCAGCAAGTGAGCCTGGAGTGCTTTCCTGTCCAAGAATGCCTAGAAGCATGTTGCTGTACTCTCTCAGATGCAGTTTTAGTGGCTGTACAATGACAGGCAAGCAGTGGTTGGGTTTGCCCTTTTCTGATGACTGGTCTGTGTGCCTGCAGGGCGGTGTGGATGATACCATCTCATTAACAGCCTATATTGCTGCTGCACTGGTGGAACTCCATCTGGAGAGAAATGTAAGTCACACCTGAACTCCTGCAGGGCTTGGGAGCATGCTCCACCATTCATTTCTTCCCTGGCTGGGGGCTTCAGGGAGTACCCAGCTTGAGCTGGTGAAGGATTCTGTCATTCCCACCTTGGTACACAATAAGCTCAATCGGCAATTTTTAACTCGGCGAGGAGTTCTTAATATAAATGGCCTGATTTACAGCAAAGCAGAGCACTAGCTTTTCCCAGCTGATCTCAGGAGAAACAACTGTCTCTGAAAATAACAAAGGGCTTGCAGAGAGAGGCAATAGTTTTCATTAAACTGATAAACAGAGCTAAAGGAGGAAAAAAAGACTACTTTTCAGGTATGCATCGTCCTGCCTCCCCCTCCCCCCAGATAAAAGCAATGATCTTCAAGACAAGTGTAGACTGTTCTAGCAAAGGAGAACTGATATTCCAGGCTTAATGGTACAGTTCTAAAAGCAGCATCATACCCTTCAGGATCCGAGACCTACAGCACGCGGGTCTGACAGTTCTGAGCCAGTGTGTTACCAGACACTTCCTACAGCTGGATTCTCCAGTGTATTAGCAATCCCCTATCCCAATGATATGTCCAGCACACCTTTGCTTTCAACCCACAGTCAGTGATGCTTTGATCACTCTACTTCGCGCTCCACAGCCCTGGGAGAGACGCTAGCACTAAAATACATCAAGGATGTGTCTGGGACAGATGCTCACAACAACATGTTGTTTGGTCAGAGGAAATTCACTTGGTTTGGATTCCTTTTTCAGGACACCATGTTGGATAATGCCTTACATTGCCTTAGGAATGTAACACTTGATGAGACAAGCCTTTATGTCAAGGCCTTGATGTCTTATGTCTTCACACTAAGTAAGGACATGGAGATGAGAAAGCAGCTCCTGGATATGGTAGAGAAGGAAACTGGTAGGTTGTTGCTTTGGGGTCCTAGAGATAATGACTGTGTTCAAGGTCTGATATCTATAGCACTTAATTGCAGTATTCTGGGAAATCTAGCTATTCTCAAATATGCTTTTGTGTCAGAAAATCATAATTTATTGCAGCTCTGAGAATCTCTAGTTTTCTCAGACCCAGGAAACAATTTCTAAACAAAAGCAGCAGAGGTGATCCATGCTTAATTTGTGCAGCTAAAATGCTTATTTGTGTCGTGGTGTTCCTGTAATTCTTCAGCATTCTGTACATAGTACAACAGATCTTGCAGAGGAAACTTGTTTCACCGTGTCTGTTCAGCTGCTGGTCAGGACATTTACTTGAAATATTCAAACCTTTTGACTGCTTCCCCATTGCTGCTCTACTCAGCTCAGGGCCCTTGGGTGGGTGGACCTTTACTGCTGTGTTGCTGAGCTTGGTTTTTCCTTTTGTCTCATTAGCTTGGGGAAAAAAATGGACTTCTGTCCTGAGTAAGGATGCTGGGCTGGGTGTTCAAAGCACCTAAGCCTATGGTTAAACAGTTGGTAATATTACCTAAGTTGGTTTAAGTAAGTTCTTCCCCACATTTGCTTCTCTGGCAGTATGGTGAACTACACTGGGGGCTGAAAAATAACATAAAAAAACCAAAGGGAGAGAGGATTTTCCAGCCTGACCAGCTACCAGTGCTGAGTGCTGCTCACTGCATAGCCACTCAAGCTGCTAGCTGGCTTCACAGGACAGCCAGTGGGCAAACTGGAAGGAGTAGAATTGCACACATTGAGTGCAGTACTTGTTCAGAGCTGCCTCCATGATAATACACATGGAACAAGGAAAAAACTTTCCACTGTGATAAACATAGTGAAGGTTCTCCGTAGAGGACCTTAGCTAAATTCTGAAGTCTTGAGGCTGGTATTATGCAAACAAGTGAATTGGTGGTTCTTCTTTCAAAAGTGAAGGTTCTGAAAACTGACTTTGAATTTAAAAGCATTTCAGGTTTTCACATTTGTACCATTGCAGACGATGCCTACACAATTAAGCCTGGCACAATTAAGCTAAATTCTTAGCTGAATTTTTGTTAGTCCTCTGCTACCAGTGCAGCAAAATATTCAGCTGGACTCAGATGTATTCAGTGCTTGTGAGCTTGGACCTGAGGTAGGAGCCCAGGTCTTGCTTAAATTGCCCTTCACTATGCACTGCACAGTGAGGATGCCAGCAAAGTAAGTTGGGTAGTCTTTCTCCTCCAGTAGCCTGACTGCAATTCTCCCTCGAAGACTGAGCAGTTCTCGTACAATAGGTACAAGTGACTGGAAATGAGTCCTAGAGCTTTTCAGCATAGGGGGCTGGTATTCTATGCTAGGCAAATACAGAAAACTCTATGCTAGGCAAATGCAGAAACAGCAAAAATGCTGAATCTTGGACACATAACTTTGAATATACACAGGGATCTACAGTTCTTCTCTTCCACATATTTCTTCTCCCATCAGCACAGCTACTGACATCACAATCTGCTGATGAAAAGTCTTCTTCCATGATTGAGACAGTAGCCTACATCATCCTGGCTCATATCTCCAAACCAGACTTGTCACTCAATGAAGCCTCGGTGAGCAAGCTTGTGCGCTGGCTCAGTGGACAAAGAAATGCCTTTGGAGGATTTGCTTCCACACAGGTAACAAACCAGGGAAAATCATGGGGGAAAGAGAAGGATGTTGTGCCTGGTGTGATGTGCACCTCTCATGTGCATGTCACTCTAGACCCATCCTTTGCAGACAAAGGTATATGAGCTCTGGGGAAACAGGAGAAACTCTTGTCAGTGTAGTGTAATTGGGGTTACCCAGGGTTGTCTGGCACTGCTAAGCCCAGCCTTCGCAAGAACAGAAATCATCCTGCTGCCTGTGGCATAAACCCTACCTATGCACTTAGTGGGATAGAGCCTGCCTGTGTCAGAGGGTGAACCAGGGCCATGAGGAGTGTGGCTCTCTCTGCAGGCCCTGAACAAGCGTGCTGGGTCTTGTCCTGCATGGCCCCACAGCAAAGTGGCTCTCTCTCTCCCTTCAGGACACGGTTGTCAGCCTGCAGGCCCTCGCTCAGTATGCAGCCCTGATTCCTCAGGAGATCAGAGATGTCAAGGTGGTAGTGAAAGGCAAGGGGGCTTCTCCACTGGAGTTCCATGTGCTCAGGAACAACAAGTTGGTCCTGCATCAGGCATCTCTCCCTGCAGACACAGGGACCTACACAGTGCAAGCGACGGGCAGTGGCTGCGTTTATGTCCAGGTGTGTATGGGTAAGGAACAGACCTCTCAGGTTTTGCCTCCGACTACTGAAGTGAGGTTTGGCTTTAAGCACGCAATATAGCCTCAAGTTCTGAGCAGGATTTTGCCTTCTAGGCAGAATCATGTCAAACTTGAAGGTACTCAGGTGTACTTTGTTGACTTGGTATCATGCAACCATCTCTGGTATCTTCTCAGAAATGTCTCAGCTTTGCTGTCCCATCCTACAGAGTCTTGTCATTATTAAGAGACAAGTAGATCTGAAGTCAGGAGTAATGAGACACAGGAGTACATGCTTCTATTTTGAATGTGTGTTGTTGATGTCACTGCTACAGCAGCTGGACACTGCATATCTTCTGACACAACATTCTTGGGGTTGTTATCCCATGCAGAGATTAGAAGGTCTTCTTATTCCAGTACACCAACACAACTGGTCCGTCAGGAGGATACATCTTATTTTTCTGGCAGTTTTGGTAGTGGTCTACTTGTAAGCCATCCATGCAGCAAAGAACTCAAATTACTCCCTATGAAAACCTCTTTTGCTGGATCACTTCAGTTCAGAGAATCTGCAAGCAGTGTCTAGTAAAGGGGACACAACAATTATTAATTGTTAATGCATGTAGGAGGTAACTAGAACCATATTGCTTGGCTACACTTGCATGTAGTCAAAGAGCGTAAGATATCTGATGAACACACACTGGGGAGGCAGTCAGTCACCAGGCAGGTGGAGGAAGATTGGCCTACGCTGCTCTTTGGATGAGTGTGATCATCCTCCTGCTGACTTGTCTTCTTCTAATTTTTTATTCTTAAGGGGTTTGTAATTGTTTTACCAGTATTTTCCCCTTGACACATAGAACTACTGACTATTAGCATGTCAAGGGATAACAGTTAGACTTCTTTCTCCTTGTGGGGCAGTGTTTTAGCTAATGTGCTTCCTTGAACCTTAACAGTAACTTTTTTTTTATGAGACTGAGTGAGGCCTTGAATCACAGATAGCTAAGTCTCCAGGTTTTGGGTTGCATTTGGCAGGTGTATCTGATGCAATGTGCTAAACAGCACATCTCTGAACAGAAAGTGCATTTGGGTCCAACTGTGTTAGGCACTGGATACCAATCTGTTAAAAGCTGGAGGCACAGGTAGTCCTTTACTCAGGGGAACTCTGGCGCACTTCACAGAGATGTTTTCTCCCTCACCAGACCACTTTGTATTATAACATCCCACCACCAAAAACAGAAGAGGTCTTTGTCCTGGATGTGGAAACTGTACCAAGAGAATGTGATGGTGTCAGGAAAGAGTTTGATATCCATGTGTCTGTCAGGTATGGGATCCCTTGAGGCTCTTTCTTCAGTGGAAAAAAGTGTGAACCCAGTTGTATGACTAGAACCCCATGAAAGCCTCCTGTCTGTAGAATCAGAGACACAGGGATGACTCTCTTCTTCTCTATACATCCCAAGGAGATTGTTAACTGAAAATTAAGGCCTGGAGAAGCATGGCAATGTGCTGCCAGTGTCTTGCAGAACCACAGCAACTATCTCAGGCAGCACAGAAAAGCTCAGCAGTCCCCAGAGCACCAGCACCTGAGCTCCCTTGTTGGGAGACTCTTGGCATCATGGGCTAAACCAGCCCTGAGATGCATCCTCTGTAGTGTGAACCTCTGCTGGAACTAGACAGCAGAAACTCCAGTCCCTATCCATATTTCACTTGCCTGCATTTGTCTAGGATGGGAGTCTTGATCCATATTCTGCATGACTTACTGTCCTTACTGAAAGAGAACAATACCAACGTTGCCACTCAGCCTGTAACAACAAAGGTAATTTCCACAGCAGAGGGCAACATGAAGGCATATTATTTCCACATTAACCGTAACACATTTGCTGCACAATCTGTCTCCATACTGAGTGAGTAGATGGGGACCATTTTTTGTCCCTTTGTCCTACCAGTTAGGCATGCTGCTGAGCTTTCTTATCACTGTAGGGCAGGGCAAAGTTTGGAAGTGTCCATTAGTATCTCCTAGAAATGCTGTGCTGCCTTCTACATCTAATGTGCTTCTCTCCTGACCCCCTTCAGTTATGTAGGGGACCGTGGGACGAGTAACATGGCCCTGGTGGAGGTTGAAATGCTGTCAGGGTTCATTCCTGTGCAGAGCTCTGTGAAAGAGGTAAGACTTTTCCTTCAGCTTTCCTTAAGGATATCAAAATCTATTTTCCAGATGTAGCTCACTCAGAAATATCCAAACATTTAAGAACTGTTGGAGAATGGAGAATGGTAACTACAAGTGCAGATATAACAGGCTATTTCACAAGGCAACTTTCCACTTGCACAAGTGGTTGTGCAGTTTTTCATGTTCATAGTGAGGATTGCATACACAGTAAGACATTAGAGAGAAGATGAAAAAGCACCGAGTTAGAATCACCTGGGGTGCACTGGGCCCCTTTGCAGTTACCAGTGCCATTTTTAGGGATATTCCATAAAGTGGTGTTGAATCCCATGGAGTTGTACAATGACATGCTCCAGTGTTCCACGCAATAGCTGGAAAGATCCAGCATAGCCTCCTACCAACAAGTTTTCCCTTTCCTACAAGTGATGGAAGTAGGAACACAGCCCAAGGACACTTGTAACAAAACTGAAAAATATTTTCTAAGGTTTGATGTGCTCCCAACAACCTCAGTGCTGAGGAAGGCAGACCTGACTAGTCCCCAGACTAGGCTAAGTGCTTTTGACAACAGTAGCTCACTGACAAATACCAAACCTGCTGTGAAACAGGGAAGGCAAATAAGCTGGTGTTAACCAAGCTCATCTCTTGCCTTCCTATACAGCTGGAGAAGGCACCCCTCGTGAAAAAGACAGAGATAAAACCAGACAAAATCACAATCTACTTGGAGGAGGTAAGAGGAAGACCAGAGGGAACTGCCCATTTAAGTAGTAGCAACTGAAGTGTTTTGCATGGGGACTTTCGCAGACCAGAAATACAAATCTCTAGGCTGGTCAAGCAGGCTAAACTTTTCACAGAAGAAGAGGGTGGAAGAACCTAGAAACATAGGAAAAAAACCCTCTGATGCAGAAAGAGTAAAGTTAGTATACAGGTGATTTTGAGATGATCAGTGCATTTCTGCTCACTTCCATTCTTCTCTCCAGCTGGGTGAGAGTTCTTTGAAGCTTAACATCTCAGTGGAACAAGATATTGAAGTGCAGAATCTGAAAGCTGCAACAGTGCATGTCTATGACTACTATAAGCCAGGTGAGATTTCACTGACATTGACATAAAATAACTATTTTACCCCCTACTCAGATATAATTCTGTAACCCTAATTCCCTTAACTCCCTTATTCCAGTGCACTTCCTCCAGCCACTTCAAGCTTGGGTTTCCTCTTCAAAAGTTCAACATTCAAATAGCCACCAGTTTAGAAAAGTTTTTGAGACAAGGCTGCCTGGCACTATGATTATGTTGTGGGGTGTTATGTGTTCCAAACGACTGTGTTTGTTTTCTTCCTCTAGCTTCAAGCTAGAAGAATTCTCTGATAATTTGCCATGCTCTCTCTCCAGCTTTTTAGCTCTCTTGAGAATAGTTAGGAATTTATTTGAAATCAGTATTACATAGTGCTACCCTGAGCCACTAGAAGGCAGAATTTAGTTGTATGCATTTCATGTATAGTGTAATAATCCTACCATCCATTGTGTCCTGCCATGTCTCAGAGAATAATAGGAAAATAATTTGTTACACTTTAAAGCTCTAAGTGAATTATCAGCACAAAGAAGAGAGATCTTGATGATATTTTGAGCCTCTCTTATTATTCTGTGCTCAGTATGAGACAAAACAGCAGATGGAACATTAAGAATTATTTATTTTTAAAATTTGAGAACAAAATGGAAAAACTGCTGCTGGCGATTTAGAAAGCAGCACTATATGTTGTATACTAAATTCTGTTCTTGTTGCCCCTTCCACACCATAGCAAGGAGGACACTTTTCAATCCAGCTATTACAGAGCTAAATATTGTCACCTAATATGCTCTTCCTCTGCTATTTCATCCTGTACAAGAATTTTTGTGCTTAGTACATACATGTTATCTGACATGAACATACTGATTATCACTAAATAGGCAAGGCTATCAGGACACGCTCCTGAAAGGTTTTTTATTTACAAAAAGTGTACTTGCCTTAGAAGGTATCACAATGCATAAGGTGGTCTTTTATAGCTGTATGGGATACATGTTGGGGAGGCAGATTGCTGGCCTGACTCACTACAGACCTTTCTTTGTTCCTGCATTCACAGTCTGAAGAGTGAAACATTAAGGTAGTGGGATGGCTGTGCTACAGAGAAAGAAGTTTGGCACTACCCTACCATGCAGCCCTACCTTCTCTTTTGTTTCTACAGATGACCGCACAGCAAGAGAATATGCTTTCCCTTGCAGTTCAGGTTAGTGTTAACAGGCTTCCAGCTGGAACAGAGCAGAGGACTGGTGGTAAGCAGGCAAAGCATCCTACCTCTGCTCTGCATTTAATCCTGTCATGTGATGTAGAGCCTTCTTGGACTGCAGGTTGAATTGGGATCTACTTACTACTTGTAAGCACAGTTTCTAGCCCAGGTGTTAATCTCAAGGTAGGCTAAGCCTTGAGCATACCATGGAAGGTTAAAATGATCTACTTTTATTTCATTTCCATACAGTCCTTGCAGCATCCCAAACCTAAGTACAACTGGAAATGGCTGTGTCAATGATAAAAAGATGTTGCAACTCATCACGTAAGATCTCTCAGTCCACAGACACCTTCCTAAAAATTCATCAGGCACTTTGCCTTTTCTTTCCTCTTTCTTACCACAGATGCCTCAAAGAAGGTTTCCTCCTAGTATGCTCTGCCTCTGCAACCTGAATTTTCTGCCTCCATAGGGAAAACTTCACTGCTCCAGCTCTCCTCTTCCCTGCTGTGTTGGAAACACCCTATTTCCTTTGCCCTATGTTTCTATGTGAAAACTGGCTTAATACACATTAGTTTGGGAGCAAGTGAAATAAAGTATGTGGAGCCTGGAAAGAAGGCAGTGACTTGACAGTCGATGAAGATTTCAGTGCATGAAAAAGAGGGAAACATTGCGCACATCACGGTTACATACTTTGCATTTGGTCACCATAGTGGTTATACTCTCTCTCTTCCCCAAGTCCCATCTCTGAGCTCCCTTTTCAATTAAATTAACACAATAGTTGATCTGCAACCAATCTCCACACAAAAAACCCCCCTCTCTTTTAACCCTGATCTGGTTTACTACCTGACCCTGTGAATCATTTTTCTGTCACAACCAAAGAGTAGGGACAGGCAAGAGAATGCTAAGGAAGAAATACTTGACCAGTTCATTCAGACAGAAAGGGACTGTACAGCAAAGTCTTCTGAAGGGAGGGCATGAAACCGATATAACAGTCCCTCCAAATTCACTGCATATTTAGACTTTAACAACACCCAGCCCCATCCTGTCAAGGCATTAACCCAAATGACTAATCCTTACCTGTGGCACTACTGAAAAAAGACAACAATCTGAGGAATTTCAGGATGCAACACATGCAACAAGACAACAGAGTGTATGCAGATGGCTCAGCGGGATATGCAGTGCCATTAGGAAGATAGCGCTTGTGAAAAGGGGGATACTAGATAAGAAAAAATGGGTACTAGTTTTGCAGAGCTGATTGCCAAAAGAGAAATTACCAGGACAGTCATGCCAAAAATATGAAGTAAGGTATGAAGTCAAGCCCAGGGGCTATGGAAAAAAGTGAACAAGATGAGCTGGGAATTTGGGAAGCAATGATGATGCTTCTAAAGAGGAAGTACTTTGGAAGAAAAAAAGGGGAAAAAGGAACAAATTGAAGCAGGTCATGTGACAAGGATTGCTTGGGTTATCCCTGTGTAGTAGCCCTTTGCTTGATCAACACAGCTTGCAAAAAGACAGTAAATATATTTTTTCTCTGACCATTCAGAACAATTGGTCCATAAAGTAGGCAGAATCAGCTCTTCCACACAGGGAAAAAAGGAAAATAAAAGTCTCCCAGCAGTGCTTAACAAGCATTTAGGGAAGGTAGAAAACCTGAGAAACCAAGTGATACATTCTGTGGGCAACAGATACAAAAAGGAGGACAGGGTTGAATTAAAGGAAGCAAAAATAAGAAGGGACTGAGCAGGCCTCCAAGGATTGTTCCCCTAGCATTGCCCCTTCCCAAGGTATTTTAGGAGTCAAAAGAGATTGTTCGATGGTGCTCTGCGAAGGGAGCAAAGTGGGAGCTGTTGCCTGTCCTGGTTGCTTTCCTGATAAGTCTCTTCCTCTGGATATTTGGGCTGGACTGAAAGAGCTTTTGGGTCAAAGCCCTCTGATCTATTGAACTTCAGATAGGGAGGCTGTAAATAAAACCTGATGCCTGTAACCCAGCGTGCTCATTGTGCCCATAAGCCGGGCTCTCCCAAATCTAAATGGATGTGTGCCAAGGGTCTGCTTTACAGTTTATAGGATCAGATTGCCATGAAATTAGATCTCAATAGAAGCAGGCCCACCAAGATTCCTCTGCTTCTGATGATAGGAAGTCTCAGCACCTTGTACCTGTGTGGGGTAAATAAGTGAGAAAAACAAGTGTGTGAAATATGAATACAAACAGATATTTCCAGGCTGTGGTTTCAAATCAGATTGATGTTATTCAAATGCAGATGAGAGGGACTGAGGAAGCTGGCAAAGCAGAGAGCTGAAAAAAAGCTGCTGTGTGGCAAGCTCCCTTAAGATAGAAATGTACAATAGAAGTCAGTGAGGTCTTTGCCTCTTGAATTAAGTATTAGGGAATGCATTACGTGGCTAGTCTGTGCTGGATGGGCAATCTGATGCTTGCTCAGTTCTGCTGGCTGTCGAAAAGTGCTCCCTGTTCTTGGTGACATTCATAAGAAATACCTTCCAGTGCAAGAAAGGAACCTTTGCAATGTGTAAGGAAAGGTAGGGCTGGTGGCCAGGAGACTTCCTTCCACCACCTCACCACAATTGCTGTGTGGGTCTTGGTTGCCCAAATGGTCTGGAGGCAACTGGGAAATTTCCTGCAAAGTTTTGCTGCTTCAGCCTGTAAAAAAAGAAAGTCCAGAAGAGCATTGTACAGGAGACAGCTAACAGGCAATCTGGTAACCAGCATCTCAGACAGAAAGGGATTCTTCTGCAAAGAGAAACTCCTAAAAGGAGTGGGAAGTAGGCCCCTTTAAAAGGAGGACGACTGTAAGCATACAAGATGGCCCCAAATGGATTCTGACCTTATTAGGGCACTCTTATAAAAAATAAATGGCATATTTTAAACCCATATATGAAAAAGGTAGTCTGTACAATGAACAGTCCACCACAAGAGATGGGGTTTTCCTTCTGAGGTACCTGAAGGTGATGGTCTCACTTCCAGACTGAAGCGAGTAAATGAGTGTGGGAAAGGGAAAGAAGGAAAGTGCAGTTACATAGGCTAGATGTCTGTTTATATGCCTGTACTATGTGAATCTGTACGGCACAGTATGCAGGCTCATGCTTATGCCACGTGCTGTTTATTCACCTGTGTAAAAGGTTCATTTACTACCACTGTCTTCCCGATAAATTGGAAAAAAACCCGTGAACTCGGAAGGTGCATTTTTCTGGCAGGGCCACTGAGTGTCACCATCGCTCCGTGGCTTGCTCTGCAAGACGCCGTTTCTCCAGGGAATTAACCTTTTCTAAAAGGGGCTTGAATAGGGGGGAAAAAAAAATCATTGGATTGAAAATGGGCTGCTTCTTGCTTCTTCCCAGAGCGTGGAAGATCTGCACCTAAAGTGTGAGCCATCTATGAAATGAATTCTGCCTTATATATAGGCAAAGCATTTGTCAGGTTTCCAGCCAGACCCTCTAAGCCAGTCTTACAATTCACAGCATGATCCTCAGTGGCAACAATTATGGGATTGAACAAGTGCTTTACCAGGAAACACTAAAAAGGCTGGAATCCCATCATTTGGTGTGAGGATGAGCAGAATTTGTTGAGAAGATGAAATACTCATATTTACCAAAATAATGAAGGTGATGGATAAAGTGAATGCTCTTCAGCAAATCCTTCCATGGCAGACTGGGCACATGGGATAAAACTAGTTGGCAATCAATTTAAAACAAATAAAAAAGGTACCTTATACTATAAGAACCTACTGCTACAGGAGTTATGGAAGCCGAAAATGTCATCAGGTTCAAAAAGCTCATAGACAAACTAATGGAAAGCCAATCTATACCAAAGGGAACAGGTTGTGGGGTATTCTCCACCATTTCTACTACTGTGCTTGGATGTGGGATTAGAACAAGGGGAATGGACTTTAGATATTGGCCAGGTGCACCTGCTTTCCCTGAAAAGTATTAAGGGTGGATAAATCTGGTGGACTGAAAGGTCCAGTGGCTTCCTTTCTTCCTGGGTCATGAATGAGATGGAGATGAATGAGAGCTTTCTTGTTTCACATCCCAGCAGTAGCAGAGTGGTGTGAGAGTCCACAGCGGAGATGCATGCACAGGTTGATGCTGACGGGAGACAATTCTTTAGAGATAGCCAACAATCACAGTGTCAGTGGCCTGAGTCTAAGGATCCCTGTTCCTAAGGGTCAGCACTCAGAGAAATGCACTTTCATAGGTCTCGGGTTTTTGGCCCTATAAACCTTTCATCCTGCTTGCTGACTAGACAGACCACATGGACACAACAAAGAGCATACTAACTCGGGAAACAATTAAAATAATTTATTAAAAATGTCATGCAGGCTGTGATGATCAGATACAAAACTTGTGCAAACATACTGATTGCATTTGACTGGCTTTGTTTATCCCTACCTTCTCTCCGTTTTATCCGCCTTGATCCCTCCATTTCCCCTCCTGTGATTTTTACCCCAAGCATACCAGTGCAGTTTTGAAAACCCTAAAATTCTCTTTATCGGTTCCAACATCCCCCTATAGTTGCTAAGTACTCCCCTGTAAAGCCTCTTTATTGCAGTATTTTCCCCTAGTCCTATTGCAGTAACTACCCTTCGTTTGCATACATTCCAGAGAGTTTCCTCCTTTGAATCCACTTCAGTGGGTTTTGCAATAGGGACAAATGGCTTAGTCGTTCATCCAGTTGTTGTGGCTTTTAGGCGTGGTTGATTCACAGGGATTACTGTTTGCTGGGTTTCCTGCCTTGTCATTGTTTCTTTGTTCCCTGTCTGACCTTTTGTTTTGAATAACCTTAAATATCTCCTTGAAAATCAGCCAGACAGTTTTCCATCTGAATTGAAAAAGAACCCTCAGTATTTAGAGCAAGTATGTTTGGTAACAGCCCAAATGCCCTCCTCGGTGTGTTTTGCTGCTTTTCAGGCAGCAACAAATATTATTCTGTGATTCTAAGTCAATGGGAATTGACTGCAATTCATAATGGGAATTTTCTCCTGCGAACTGATAGCCCAGCACTGTCCTTACAGAGCCAGAACGCAACGTTCTCGCAACATGAAGCTCAAAAATGCCATTTGCAGGAGTATTGATGCTGCTCATAGCCTCAGTGGTGCTTGAGCTTCTGCACTCTGTACATGCAGATGGAGTGTGACTCATTCCTGTTTGTCTTTTGCTTCATCCCGCTGGTCCTTGATGCACGTGATGGCATTCTGAAAGGAAACTCACCTGCTCTCAGCAAGATGAGCCACTGGTCTGACCCGATGGGCATTTCTCATTTTCTTAGAAACAAATACGTTGATCATAAAATTACAGAATGCTTTGGGTTGGAAGGAACATTAAAGATGATCTAGTCCCAAACCCTAAGCTCATGGACAGGGACGCCTTCCACTAGACCAGATGGATCAAAGCCCCATCCAACCTGCACTTGAACACCTCCAGGGATGGGACATCCGTAGCTTCTCTGGGCAACCTGTGCCAGTGCCTCACCACCCTCACAGTAAAGAATTTCTTTCTAATACCTCATATAAACCTGCTCTTTTTCATTTTGGAGCCATTGCCCCTTGTCCTGTCACTATGTGCATACATAGTTCCTTTCCACTTAACATCTAACAATGACATTACAGTTAAAAATTCGTAAGTTTACCATAATCAACCACTCTTACCCTAAGCCAGGCAACTGACAGGCAACAAAGGGATGCTCTTTGAGAGTAATCAAGAGAAGCAAGGTCCAAGTGCCTACACAGCACAGATTCTCTTCTAACAGTTGCCAGCAAGCTCTAGCACTGTGGTTTCTTTACCCTGTTCATGAAGGTTTCCACTGTGCACCTCTACATGTTCTCTACACGATGAAGGCAGAAAAACCTCCTGCTGTGTCCTGTTTGTTCATCAAAGCTTGTTCCAGGTACCAACACAAACAGTTTACAACCTACATTCTTCTCCCCGGCAACTAGAACAGGACAAGAAGACAATAGTCTTTAGCTGTGCCAGGGGAGGTGTAAGCTGGACAACAGGAGGAATTTCTTCATAGAAAGGGTGATTAGACATTGGAATGGGCTGCCCTCGGAGGTGGTGGAGTCACCGTCCCTGGACGTGTTTAAGGAAAGACTGGATGTGGCACTCGGTGCCATGGTCTAGTTGCCATGGTGGTGTTCGGTCACAGCTTGGACTCGATGATCTTAGAGGTCTTTTCCAACCTAACTGATTCTGTGATACATAAAACGACTAACGTTTAACAAGGTTAATCAGTCACCAGAAGGACGGACGGTGAAGCGAGCCCCGGCACCGGGGACACACGCTCAGGCTGGCGAAGAGCGCTCTGCGGCCGCCGAACACCCGGGCTGCGATTCTCATCAGCACCGCGATGCCTCGGTGCCCGCCCCGCAGGCCCAGCAGGGCGGGGCGGCCGCTCCCGCTGTTCCCGCCGCTCCGGACCGCGTCCCGCCAGGCTCCCGCTCCCGTCACCAGGGCAACGGGCAAGCGGCGCCCAGGGAAGGCACCACGTGCCCGGAAGCGCCTCGAGGGAGGAAGTGACGGAGCGCCGGGGGAGCCCCGGAGGCCGAGATTTAAAAAAGAAAACCAAAAAAAAAACCAACAACAAAAAAATCAAAACAAAAAAAGGAAAAAAGGGACCAAAAAGAGGGATACGGAGGGGGCGGGCGGAGCGGGCGCGAGTCCCGCCCCCCGGGGCCGCCCCGCCAGACCGCGGCCCCGCCGGAGCCGCCGCCAGGTCCCGCCCCCGGCCCCGCCCGCCCCGACACCGGAGCTGCCGCCCCGCCCCGCCCGCTCGGCCGGGCCCGGCTGCCCGCGCGCGGGGGGCGTGTCGGGCGCGGTGGCGGCGGCGGCGGCGGCGCGGGGGCTCCGGTGCGGCGGCAGCGCGGGTCCCGCGGGCGGGCGGGGGGCGGCGGAGCGGAGCGGAGCGGGGCAGAGCCGTGGCGGCTGCAGGTGAGGCGGGGCCCGGGGCGCGGGCGGCCGCGGCGGGGAGAGTTCTCCGGGGCCGGCGCGGGATGGAAGTTGACAGCGGCGGCGGAGCAGCCATTGTCTGCCCGGCCCGGCCCGGCCCCGGGCAGCTCCCCCGCGCAGCCCCGCTCCCGCGCCCGGGCAGCCGCCGCCCGGCTTCAGGCATCCTGCGGCGCATCCCGCCTCCCGCCGCGGCGGGGCTGCGGGCACGGCACGGCACTGCACGGGCGGGCAGGGCGCCCGCACGCCGTGTCGGATGAACTTTGCTGCCGGAGTTGCCGGCGGCCTGGGTGGCTGCCGCCGTGCTGTCCGCTTCCATCCTTCCCTTCTTCCATCCTTCCCTCCGTCTCTCCCGCCGGCGGCCGGGCGAGGCGCTTGGCGGGGAAAGGCGGGCTGGGCACCGAGGGGTGGGGACCAGGTGGTGCGCGGGTCCTGCAGTGCTCCAGCGTCGCACCCACTGCTGCTTCCAGAGCATCCCAGAGCAGAGTCAGCGTGTCCCGGCAGTTCCACACCTCTGCTTGTGTGGCTTGGAAACTGTTGTAGAAACATATAGTAACAGCAGCGAGTATGCTGTAGTCCCGGGTGCTAATTTTTCTCCCCCAAACCTGTGACGTAAACCCGTGCAAATCTTACGTGTTGCCTAACTTAGTTTCTCAAGGATGAAGTGACAAAACCACTTAAAAAGTTAGGAAATGTTCTGCAGGCAGCAGTCGTGTCCCGGAGGGAATGGATGGGGTGAGCAAGTAAAACTTTTCTACCTCCTACCTAGTGCTCAGTGATTAGAGTAATGTTTGGCTTGACTCTTGTCTGTCCTTGTGCTTGAGAAAGGTCAGGAGCTTGTAGATGGGGCATCTGTGGTGTTCTCGGTGTGTGCTGAGATCAGCAGTGTGGGTTAGGCTCTGGACTGGCCCACGTTCTCATGCTTGTACTGCTGCCTGAGCCAGTTTTCTCCCTTCTCCTTCCCGTCCTTTCTGCTGTGTGGTCATTCCTGCCATGGTGCTAAAAAGCTTTTGTATCCTTCTGTGTCTGCCTTTTAGGAGTGCAGTTCTAACTGTTGTTCGAAGGTTAATTTCCCGTAATGGCCATGTTGTAACTCTGGGTTGGTTTTTTTTTTTGTTTGGAAAATCCATGGTTTAATAATTTTTAGTAGGTTATCCATCTCATGGAGCAGCGAGCTGAGTCAAGTGATGTGATAGCCCAGTGATCACTAGATTTTTGTAAGAGGAAGGTGCTTGGAGATGCAGCTGGAGGAGGGGAAAGGGTATAATTCTGCTATTTTGTGTGGAAATGGCCTGTGTTTGGATCGGATTACACTAACATGGAACTTAGATCCTTAGATGAACTTGCTTGGGGAAATGCTGTGCCTTTTTTGCTTTTGTGTTTGGAAAGGGTTTTGCTGGATAACTCTCCTTGCTGTGAGTGACTTAAAATTCTTACTGCCCTTCTGCAAAGGGAGTGTACGCTTCTCTATCCGTGTCTCCAAAAGGTTTTCTGCCTACACAGAGACCAAAATTTTCCGATGCTTCATGCCTGAGGTGTTTCAGTAAGATTCCCTTTGTGCTAGGACCTGATTTTAACAAGATCTAGCTCAATATGGAGCTTTCAAAAATGCTGGAAATCTTAGGAATCGGTGGTGCTGAGGAAACACAGATTAGTTGTGGAGCAGAGCACCAAGGCAGAAGCCTGGTTTCTCCTGGTGAAGCTGTCGAGGGTAAGGGTATTTGCTGTAGCTAAGGTGAACATTAGTTATATCCTTCCCTCTCTCACTGGCACTTGTGGCATTAGAAGTAAGGTAATTCAACTCACTGATCTGGGAGAAGATGGGGTTTTAGGGTACCTTTTCTGCGGTTAGCAAGTTGATCTAATGAGCACCAGAAGCGAGGTGAATGAGGAGGATCTGCGTGGGGAGGTTGAGGGTCGACAAGGGAAATTGTCACCTGATGGCGTCTGAGCTAGTAGAGAACTTGGTGTAATGTGTGGAGCATCACATGCATTTTAACCCCACCCAAACTGCTTTATTTATCCACCAGAGTTTCCTTCTCTCAAAAAGTCTATATTCTCTCCCTTCTCAGTTTGTGTATTTTCAGGCTTCATTTAATTTTTCCCCTCTGGGGTAAGATCCTTGAGGCAGTTGCTTTTCCAAGAGCTTTATATTCTAAGTAGGTTTATTGACTAGCTGTTTCTAGCTGAAATAGAGTTGTACCTGAAGACAGCAGTGGCCAGTTAGGAGGAGGTGTGTCTCAGTTGAGGAGAAGGTGGCCACTGCTGAAGCAGTGCAGGAAGCCAGTTTTGGATCAGCAGGGAGATGCCTGGGCAGGACTTGAGGGCAGATGGATGTGGAAGACCAGACTGGAGCAGCAGCACTCTGCTTACCAGTTAAAGAGTTTTCCAGAGTTTGAGGAGTAGGTTTGAAGCAGCAGTTCCTCATTTAGCAACCCATTCTCTGCAGTGTTAATGCTGTTGCCCTACTTTAAAGTCATCTGCTGCCCTTAACACCATTTCAGAATGTATAAAGTAGTCTGGCTGAGCCTATTGTTGCACCTCCTTTTCTGCTGCACTGGTCTGTTTACTTATATGCCAGGAAAATGTTTGGTGAAGGCTATGAAGCTCAGAATCTCTGGATTTAAAAAGGGCTAGGCTAGATAAAGGGGCTGTGCTGGCGCTCAAGCTCCTGGAAGCTCATTTAGAGGGGTATCATTTAGAGGTCTCAGATACACTACAGGGGAACCAGCCGGTACTTTGGAAACAAATAGGCTGTCAGTGGTAGTAAGATTATCAGAAATATTTTTTTTTAAAATCTTACATGGAGTTTTAATCTTCTAAAAAGATCAGGTTGTTTGGGTTTTTTTCCAGTGGAATTCTGTTGAATAATCACTTTTGCTCCCTTTTCTGACTCTAGCCCTTCCTGCTGCTACTCTCTGTGTAGCTCATGTTGCTGCAGGAAACTCCCTGATCATCTCAATGTGTTACTCTTCTGCTAAGCACTCTCTTCAGTCTCACTTCTCTTCCTCTTGGCTGATGAAAGCCTTCTCCAGTCCTTTCTCAGTCCTGCAATTCACTGCAACTCATCTTTCTGCTGCTGGAAGATCTCCCTGGTTCTGCATGGCCTCTTCAGCAGCTTTTGCCTCACAACTGTTGCCAGTGAACACTTCATCCGCTCTGCTTCTGATTCTGTTCCTCCTGAAAGGAACTTGCCACCACAGATGCCAGTTTCTAGTCTAATATTCAAGTTAAGATCTGTCGGGAGCAACAAGTAGCTGGAAGGTTTGTGTGATCAGAAGAAGAAAGAGTTGAGGGCTGGGGGCTAAACTGGGAGGAAGAGGGACCGAGGTGGTATCAGTAGGGCATTGGAGCTGAGCGACTGGAGGAAGAGAGGATCAGAAATTGCCAAAGTGCATTGGAGGACTGGAAGCACAGTGCAATTTGCCTCAATTCACTAGTCTCTCTTGAAAGGAGTGGCAGTCAGGTCTGTAACCAGAATTGTTTCAATGAGCTGCAGCTGGTCCTTCACTCCACTACCTTTTTAAGAGTTCAGGATGCTGTAGCTTCCAACTATCGCATAGCAATAAAAATATGAGACCATGTGCATTACATTCCTGATGGTGGTAATAAAAGATGTAAACTGTGAGTATGATTTCTGGGTGATTTCAGAATCCTGGCTTCCCTGGTCCCTGCCATGTAGCAGAGCTGTGTAGGGAGCCTGGTATTGAGATATTCTAGTACAAAAGCTGTGTAATGTAGTGAAATACAGTTCGGTTCTTTCTGTAGCCTGACTTAGTTTCCAATTCTTTCAGTGTGGATCTGGAGTCCATCTCAGCCTGAGCTCCTGGGATCGTGTCGCCATGGAGACCGAAAGTGAGCAGAACTCCAACTCCACCAGCGGGAGCTCCAGTTCTGGAGGAAGCACCCGTCCTCAGATCTCACAGATGTCTCTCTATGAGCGACAGGCAGTACAGGTGAGACACGGGTATGCTCTGGGATGGCAGTGCATCACTGGAAGGTGGTGGTGAGCCCTTTTCTGTTCCTCTGAGTTGTTGTGTGTCAAGGTGGGATCGTGCTCAGAAGATTGTTATGTTTTCAGATTTAGAAATTTTCACGCTAGACCTGATGTTTAGTTCTTGTAGGCTGAGGCTTCATGTTTTATATGTTACTCTTTCAGCGTCCAGCCTCCTAGATTTAATCTGTACTGTGATCCAATAGACTGGTTTTAGCCTGCTGTTGTAGAGTAAGTCAGTTTGCCATCCCAGTTCCTCTATGCCCTCCATACACAAACTACACGGGAACACTTGTCTGCCTGTGTGAGCATGCCCATCCCCAGATTCCTGAAGTTTATTAAAGTCTTGCAAGTGTGATTCCCACTGTCCTGGAATACACCTGTTATTCAGTATGTTGCCAAATTTGTAACTGTACTACGGATTTGGATGTGCTAATCTGCTGCCTGCTTTTTCATGTGGTCTGGGGATGTTCTCATGGCTGTTACTTGTTTCTTCATTGCTCTCTTCAATCACATTTCAACGGCATGCAATTTTTGACAATTGGGTTTTCTTCTTTATCTAGGCCCTGCAGGCACTCCAGAGACAGCCCAATGCAGCCCAGTACTTCCATCAGTTTATGCTCCAGCAGCAGTTTAACAGTGCCCAACTTCACAGCCTGGCTGCTGTCCAGCAGGTGAGTTGCCAAGAGGCAGAAGGAGAGGAGTTGGATCATTCTCTGGGGAAGATCCAGAGGTTCTCTTTCTATACAGTGCCTTGTGCACCAAGTCATCCTGATCCCAGATGAGACAATGAGTCCCTAAACACATTGTTCAGAGTTAATACCAACAGCTACTCAGCTGGAAGCCTGAAGCGAAGATTCATTTGTTTTTCAGGTGCAGAGCAGGGGAACATAAAATTTGGCATCCCCATCAAGGAACTTGCACTTCAGGGCCTGTGACTGCCCCCTGCACCTTCTTTAAATAAAAGATGTGTGATTAAATCAGCAGTGGATGCAGTAGTGTTTAAAAACTAGATTAAAGGGAACAGTGAGTTGTTACTTCTCTGAGAATAAATGGCTGTGTTTGCATGAAATTTCAGGCAGCATTCTCTGAAATTTCTGACTTGGAACTTAGTAGCTCATGTTTTCTTCACCAGCAAGAGGGTAAACCTGTCCAACCAGGAGGTTGTCTCTAATTGAGACATATACAGATCAATATAAATCAATGTATTTTATGATCTATAATTGTTGAGTGATTTATTTTTCTTTGTCAACTTTGCTCACCTACTAGACTTAATTATCAGTTTAAAATGGATTATGTTTGACATGAATACATTCTGTTTGTGTAGCAGTATCTCAGTAGCTGTACTCCTTAGCATTGTGATCGTTCTCTAAATCCCTGACTGCAGTCTTATAGTATAGAAGGAATAGAATCCTCTCATCGGTTTTGCACAAATCTTAGCTACAAAACCAACTAAACTCATGCAGGGGAATTCCCATGGCAGCAGAGAGGAGGAAATAAAGAAATTTTCAATATTTATGTTCTTCCACAAACCATATGCTCTGTAATCTGAATTTTGTTACTTGGAGTGCTATCATTGCATTGCTACTAAACTGCCTAATTAGCCCAACAAATTACTAATATTGCAGGGAACGTCTGGGTGTTAACAGTGAATTTTGGCATCAGGGTGAGGGTTGTAGTGTGTAGTATGATAAGCTGGGCAAGAGTAGTGCATGTACCCATGGGTGGAAGGACTGGAGATCATACACTCTGATGGTAAGGGACTAGGTGTTCTGACAGAGCCAAATAATTGAGCTGGATTGAAAAGTTTGTTCAGGCACTCATTTTCCTGTCAATCTCTCTTGCAGGCTACAATTGCGGCCAGTAGACAGGCCAGCTCCCCCAACACTAGCACCTCGCAACAGACCACCACCACGCAGGCTTCTGTAAGTAAAACTGCTCCCTCACACACATATCAAAGCCTCCCTCCCACTCCCCACCTTGTTCTGTCTCCTGCTTGTCTTTTTAAGATGCACACGACTTCTAAGAATGCTGGGAAACAACAAGATGCAGACAACTTTGAGGATTTGGGGTGCTGTCATTACCAGATAAGGTTTTTGAGTGCGAGAGGCCTCTTAGCTGGAAAGGAAGACATGGATCTCTGTTTGCTGAGGCTTTTGGGGATACGTTGTCATGGATTAGAAAAGGATCAGGACTTCTAAGAAGGAGTCGTGAGCAGCTTGAAAAGTGTCCTGGTTTGAGACAAAAAGGAATGTTCTTTTTGTCTTAGGCAGAGTAGTAGTTTGTTGATTGAGAGGATGTCTGGTTTTGTAGTGAGTGTTGAGGAGCTTGGATTTGGTCAGAGAGTAGATGAGTTGGTAGAGAAGGTTTTGTGGGTTTTTTTACCTTTACTTGGGAGGCTGGAGAAAATGATGTATTTTTTTGGATCTCTTATTGCAGTTGCATGCTAACAGTGATTCTCAAGCTCAGCATACAAATGAGGTCAGTATCCAGGGCTTTGGCTAATTTAGATTGTGTAGCCTTTAGGACAAGCCGTCTAAGAGAAGAACTTTCTTCTTCTTGGTCCCCTGTGGGATACAGGAAAAAACTAAAATGTCTGTTCTGACTGTACCCCGCTAAGTGTATTTGTACTTATTTCTTGGCCTCCATCTCTTTATATGTGATTTGAAGCTTTTTTCTCTTCTAAGATCAACCTTGCCACCACCTCAGCTGCTCAGCTGATCAGTCGGTCCCAGAGCGTGAGCTCCCCCAGCGCCACCACGCTGACACAGTCTGTGCTCCTCGGGAACACCACCTCACCGCCTCTCAACCAGTCACAGGCACAGATGTACCTTCGGGTAAGCCATGTGCATCAAAACGTGTCCTGACCATGGGCCCCACTTACCAGCCACTACCGAATTTCACTGCTTGGGATTACCAACACTTACGGACTAACCTAGCATTAAGGATGTTGCAGTATATTTAAAAATGGGATGGGGAAGCTCTCATTCCTGAAACCACAAGTTTGACTCTGGGCTCAGCTTTTGAGGTAGATGAGCGTTGTATTGTGTGGCTCAGGTGAGAATGTTAACAACCATGTGTGTCTCTGCTCTGCATAGATGTTAAAGGTTCCATAGCACTTCTCACTAGAGTGTAAATGTGAAATATATGTCCTAGACTTGAATGTAGCTCACAGAAATAAAGCTACTCTTCTGGTTCAGTGCTGGAACAGATATGTGGTAAGTTACTCTCCTACTGCTTGCTGAGCTCAGCGGTGTAAATCAGAATTCAAGTAAGCCTAGAGAAATAAGTCAATGTGAACAAATGTCACCCTTTTAATTGCTTTGAAGTGCACCTAGGTAGAAAGCGTTAAGCTTGACAATGGAGTTAGTCTGGGGTTTGGTTACCTACTTGCAAAATATTTTCTGTTTTTCAGTTGACTTCAGATACAGATTTTAATACCCTTCTTTTTAAGCAGCACTAATCTTGGATGTACGTTCTTTTATCACTGTTTTTCAGCCAGTTCTGGTTATACAGCCTTGGGCAGTCTGTGAAGAGTTAGCCCAGGCCTATGTTTGATAGAGGAGTGCTTGTTTCCTGCTTCGGAGGGTTATGTTCAGTGTTACAGTACAGGGAGGGTTGATGGCTTTGCAGTGTGTGACATTGCAGCCCAATGTTCCTTTGTAATCTCTTTGCTTGTGGTTTTTTTTGTCTTTCTTTTTCTCTTCTACCTTCATTCCTTTCATTCCACATCACCTTATCCTCAACAGCCACAGCTGGGGAACCTGTTGCAGGTGAACCGGACCTTGGGCCGCAATGTGCCTCTTGCCTCCCAACTCATCCTGATGCCCAATGGGGCTGTGGCTGCTGTCCAGCAGGAGGTGCCACCCACTCAGTCTCCTGGGGTCCATGCAGACACAGACCAGGTGAGTGATTCCCCTCCCAGAGTCCTCCCTTTCCCCTGCTTCTGCCACACCACACTCTTGTCTTTGTCTCAAACTGTCCCTGTATAGCAGATTAGAGCTATTTTATCCCCAGCCTGTGTCCCTGTGCAGGCAGGAGATTTTGCCACCATGTTTTCATGCTTGTTTTTTGCCTCCAGAGATGAGATTAATTTCTGCTTGAAATTTCTGAGGTGGGCACAGGCTGGATCAGTCCCACCTTCACAGTTTCTTGGTTGTGCTTGTGCGAAAAGAACTCTTGAGTTCTGTGTAGTTTTCAGTCACTCTGCAATTAAGAGTCTTTGCCAGAGGTAGTATTCCTTCATCCAGTTGGTTCATTGTTGTGAAGTAAATACAGAGGATGGCAGCACCAAAACACAGAGGAACTGGTGAAATTGGAAGGGGTAGATCCATGGGCCTGGGGGAGGCAGGTGCACACAAATTGGAAACGAATGACTGGTCTTTAAAGGGGTATCTCAGTGCTTTTAGAGCCATGCTAAGATGGGTCCTATTAATGCCTGGGTCAGGAGGCTGTCTCATGCCTTGGAGAAAGACTGTGTCCCCAAATCCTGTTTACCAAGTGCCGTGAGATCTTTAATTTCCATCTGAGATTAGGCAGGAGAGAGTTCAGGATAATGTGCTTCCTGGGGAGGGCTGTGCCTGAGCTTTTCTCTGTAGTGTTAGCAGCTCCTCACATGAGACTTGAGGCATCAACTCAGCCTGCATCCCAGCAGTATGTTGCTTACGCGTACTTGGTCACACTCCCAGCAAGTACCGTGTACAAAGCGAGTGGATTCTGTTTGGTGTGTGTGTCTCTAGGTGCAGAACTTGGCTGTGAGGAGCCAGCAGACCTCTGCCACTAATGCCCAGCTCCAAGGCTCTGCTCAGAAGACAGCCCTGCCAGGAAGCTCCCAGGCTTCGGGCCTACCGCAGGCCACCAGCACGGGCCAGACCATGGCCGTGGCCCAGGCCTCCTCCAGCGGGCCGGGCCAGTCCCTCAACCTGAGCCAGGGAGCAGCAGGCAGCAATGGTGTCTCCGGGGGTGTGGTGGCCAGTGGTGGGAGCCAGCCCTCCATGGGATTGAGCCAGAGCTCCGTGGCAGGTGCCGCTGGCAGTTGCCAGAGGAAAGGCACAGGGGTGGTTCAGCCATTGCCAGTGGCGGCTGCCCAGGCCGTGACTGTCAGCCAGGGGAGCCAGACGGAGACAGAGAATGCAGCCGCAAAGAAGGGTGACACGGACAGTGGTGGACAGCAAACGGTGGGCATGAACCTCACCAGGACTGCTACCCCAGCACCCAGCCAGACGCTGATCAGCTCAGGTAAGCGCTCACCTGTTTTTTTTCCCTTCAAAACCATTGGGCTTTCACAAGAATGGTATCTGAAAGCCTGGTGGTAAAAGGTTTTCCAACACATCTCCCAGCTTCTGTCCTCTCAGACACTTGTCTCAAGGGGTTATCCCTTTCTATTAGCACAAGAAGTTGATTTAGTCCCTCATGTCCTCTGCCAGTAAGCTGTCAGTCATTTTGTAGTTTAATGTCTCAAACCAGTGCAGTGGCTGCCTTATTTTTGTTGTTGTTCTCAGCTGCACTGTTGCTAACTTTTATGCTCTGTTTTTTCTTACTCTGTGTTTGTATAGCAACATATACGCAGATCCAGCCACACTCACTGATCCAACAGCAGCAGCAGATCCATCTGCAGAAGCAGGTGGTGATCCAGCAGCAGATAGCCATTCATCACCAGCAGCAGTTCCAGCACCGCCAGTCCCAGCTGCTCCACACAGCCACCCATCTCCAGCTGGCTCAACAGCAGCAACAGCAGCAAGCAGCATCTCTGACCCAGCAGCAGCAGCAAGCTCAGCCTCCGCAGCAGCAGGCTCCCCCCCAAAACCAGCAGCAGGCACAGACCCTTGTGGTGCAACCTATGTTGCAGTCCCAGCCACAGCATTTACAGCTCCAGCAGGACAGTCCGTGCCAGCCAGCCACCAAGTCACCTGTTCCTATTCAGTCAAAATCTCTGGTCACCCCCATCAAACCCCCTCAGCTTGGGCCTGCCAAAATGTCAGCAGCACAGCAGCCTCCGCCACACATCCCCGTGCAGGTAGTGGGCACTCGGCAGCAGGGCTCAGGCCAGGCCCAAGCACTGGGCTTGGCTCAGATCGCTGCAGCAGTGCCCACATCCCGTGGAATGCCGGCTGTAGTCCAGCCTGTTTCCCAAACCCATGCTGCTTCCCCATCATCATCTTCAGCTCCAGCATCCTCACAGGAAGCTCCCCCTCTCACCACAGGGGTGAATTTGGCACAAGTTCAAGGCACAGCCCACATGGTGAAGAGCCCAGCTTCCTCTCCAGTTGTGGCTCAGATGCCAGCAGCATTCTACATGCAGTCTGTCCAGTTGCCAGTAAGTGATACCATTGAGAAGGAGAATAGCATATGGATTCTCTTTGTTCATTCCTAGGACACCAATCGCAGTCCAGGCCCAGGTCAGTGGGATGGGATGGGTAAGGGGTTTGGGGAAAGGGATGTGGAGACTTTTTTACCCTCAAAACCACTAATTCCAATCCAACCCCTGGGGTTACTGACTACAAGCATTTCTTTTACACATTATCATTCAAAGGCTTGCATGAAGTTAATAGGTGAGACTCAGAGCCTGCCCCAAATGGAGTAGGTGTCCACATCACATACTCATGAGTATCACATTTAACAGTGGGGTTGGGTTGACCTTGGCTGGCTGCTGGGTGACCACCAAGTTGCTGCTCTATTACTCCCCCTTTACAACACAACAGGAGGAGAAAAATACAGTGAAAAGCTTGTGGGTTGAGATAAAGATGTGGTGATTGCTTGCCAATTACCATCATGGGCAAAACAAACTCAGTTATGGAAATTAATTTAATTTGCTGCCAATTTAGTGTAGGATAATTGGAAATAAGAACAAATCCAAAAAACACCTCCCCCCTTTTTCACAGGCTCAGTTTCACTCCTGACTCATCTGCCTCCTCCCTCTGAATGGTTCAGGAGGACAGGAAATGGGATTTGTGGTCAGCTCATAAGGTTTTGTGTCTCTCTCATGCATTTCCCTTGCTTTAGCATGGGGGAATCCCTCCCATGGGATACAGTCCTTCACAAAGAATACAGTCCTTCATAAAGTCTTTCTTCAGTGTGGGTCTTTCCCACAGGCTGCAGTTTTTCATGAACTGCTGCAGTGTGGGTACTTCTGGGTTACAGATCCCTTGGTGTGTTGTACCAGCCACTGACTCTAGGCCTCAGAGGATCCTCTAGCAACAGGCTACGCAGAGGAAATTCATGTTCTATAGGCCTTGTCCATGCTGTTATGAATTGTCCAGCTAGGGCCTAAATCCCTGGGAGGAGAGCACTTCGCCAGCTCAGATCATGGAGTCATAAATAATTGGAATTAAAAAGAACCTTAAAGATCATATAATTCCAACATGCCTGCCATGGGCAGGACCACCTTTTCAGTAGACTGGGTTGCTCCATCCAGCCTTGCCTTGAACACCTCCTTAGCCAGCTGCTGAGACTCTTTCTAAATTCTCTCTGCTTCTTCAGGAAGGTGTCACAGGATTTGTCTGATTTTTAGAGCGGGAGGACAGTTCTGCTCTTGGTGAATGTGTGTGCCCTACTCTATCGACTCTCCATTGAAACTGATCTGATTTATCCAAAAGCCTGGAAACTGCTGGGTGAATGCTATTCCATTTCTTCCTGCAATAATCCATTGAGGTTTACACAGTGTCCTTGTATTATGCCAACGTATCAACATGGCTTGGGACACCAGATCCTAGTCTGTGGCGTGGTAGTGAGTCTTCTCAAGCTTTGTTCCTTGCTAGGCAAATGCTCCCAAGTTGAGGTATGTACTGAAGGAGCTAGAGGCATCTCCAGAAGAAACCAGGCTGGAAATCAAGTATGATGGAGCAGGATGAATCTTTTTTTTTTTTGTTTTTGATCTGGCTTGTTCTTTGCTTTGGAGCTTTCTATCTGCTTACGTGTTCCTCTTTATTCATGCAGGGCAAATCTCAGACGTTGGCAGTAAAGCGCAAGGCAGAGTCAGAGGAGGAGAAGGAGGAGTCGCCCAGTGTCACTGCACTCCTGCCTGCCAGGTCCTCTCCCGTAACAGACAGCCCCAAAAACATGGAGGAGAAGAGTGGCCTTGGAGGTGAGGTACAGAGGAGAGCTCTGATTGTGTGTGCTATTGACCTGATCTTGAATTTCATTTGCAGTAGGCAGAGCAAAGGTAACTGACTCCTGTGCTGTTAACTTTCCAGATAATTCTGATACTGCTGCCGTTGCAACTCCCAATGCCTCATCAAGTGAAGGAGCCTCAGTCACCCCCACCTCTGCTTCCACCCCAAACCTGGCAATGGTGTCACGTCAGATGGGAGACTCCAAACCTCCTCAAGCCATTGTCAAGCCCCAGATCCTCACACACATCATTGAAGGCTTTGTCATCCAGGAGGGAGCAGAGCCCTTTCCAGTAGGGATTTTTTTGTTGTGGGGGAAGGTGGTGTAGCACTTTCTTGGGAGGGTGGTGTACTTCCATCTTTGCATAGGAGTATCTTTCCCCATATTCCAATTCAGCATTTTTAGCCTGAGACACAGACAGTGAAGAGGAAGGGAGGGGGGGAGGGAGGTGTCATGAATGAAGCAAGACATTAAGAGGTGTCATTAAAGAGAAGGGGTTTGAAGGAGTAAAACAAGTACAGCAACAGCAACTGCTTACTCCAGTAGTCACCAAAGCAATAATTAATGCAGGAATTGTAAGGAGGCTCTCCTCTCTCTGAGGGAAAGATGCATTTTGAACAGGCAGCAAGTGAAGTTGAAGTAAATAAGGGGAAATGGAGTCACATGGAATTGGATGTTATTCAAGGCAGATACTGCTTGGGGATCTTTAAATGAACCACCAAGCCTGTGAGTCAGGAAGCTGTAATGACTTTTTTCAGTATCTCTCCTTCCCTATTAGGCAGAAAGATTCTTCTGAGCTGTATTTTGAGCTGCACATTCCTTGGCAGAGGGTGGTGGACACAGGGAATCCTTTACTAGTGAGTCCAACTCATTCTCTCCCTATCCAGGTGGGTTGTTCTCAGCTGCTGAAAGAATCTGAAAAACCACTGCAGGGAGAGGCTCCTTCTGGCCAGAATGAAAACCTGTCTAGCAATTCTCTGGGAGAGGATAGTGCTTCCGTGGGTGAGTTTCAGCACCAGGAGGACTAGCTAGTGTTACTGAAAGTTTCTGCTCTGTATTACTTACTTTATACATTATGGACTTGTATCTCTTCCTGCTAATTCCTTGGAGACTCAAGCTGCGGAACAAGGGTCTGGCTTTTTTTGAGCGCCAGCAGACCGACAATGCTTTTTTTGTTGTTGTAAATGTCATCTAACACATCCTGTATCAGTAGTAAGCAGGAGATTCTGAACTGTACCTGTCTGTAATGACTGAAGGCTGTGAAGGCTGTGTGGACAGAGCAGAGAGTGCAGTGGTGGAGGTTTCCCCCACAGCCTTGTAGAATGTGAGGAATACACTATGTTTTGCTTGTTCCATGAAGTGGTACTGACCAGGAAAAAAACCTGCTCTGTTTAATATCCTGGGGTCCTAATTAGCAGAGCTTGTGCTTTGCTTTTCCCAGTTTCTTCCCCAAGCTAACTACTTACTAGATTCAGTAGAAAATAGTGCTTGGAATCTGTCTGCTCAGAGGAAGAGCAGTGCAATGGGGAATCACGGGGTGTGTGATCTGCTTCAGTTCAGATCATCAAGTGGTGTGTGTCTCTGTATCTCACTAGAGCTTGACAAGAAGGCAAACTTGTTGAAGTGTGAATATTGTGGGAAGTACGCCCCGGCAACCCAGTTCCGTGGCTCCAAGAGGTTTTGTTCCATGACCTGTGCTAAAAGGTAATAACAGCAAGATGTAATATTCCTTATCTCTGACTACACATTTGCTGGAACTGGGCATGTGCCCCTTCTCCAAGTAGTGTACCACACTTCAGTGCATCTGATCCTCCCTCTGTGGCATGTACTGGCCACAAAGATCCTTTAGCACTCTAAATGATCTGTAAATGCTTCTCGATCTGGAGAGGTGGATGTGATGCTGAGTATAAACAGGATTTCTGGCTTGCTCAGAAAATGAAGTGTGGAGGGGGAAATTCTGGGGCTGTAAAGAACCTCTCTTCAGAGAAATGTACATTTGACTGACTAAATAAATGCATACTGGTAGCTGTCTGATGCATTCATACTAGACAAAGACACATGGGAGCATTGAGGAAAAAACTGGGGAGAAGTTAGGCTAGTCATTGCTGCCTCCTGTTGATAGCAGAGTGCTTGTTATGGGTCTCTTTTCCCTCAGGGGAATGACTTAATTGACCCTTCAGATGTTAGATCAAGACTCTGATGTCCAAATATTGCTTGTGTCAGAAGTCTGGACTGGTTCCTTCCAAGGGGAAGTCTTAGAAGGAGGAGGAACAGAACCTGATGGTAAAAAGGAGTCTTACTCCCATCTAGAGCAAGGAGAAGTAGTAGGTTTAGATAGTTGCCACTTTCTAACTGCTGCTCTGCTTCTGCTTACTTGAGGTACAATGTCAGCTGCAGCCATCAGTTTCGGCTGCAGAGAAAGAAGATGAAGGAATTCCAGGAAGCCAACTACGCCCGTGTGCGCCGGCGGGGACCACGGCGCAGCAGCTCCGAAATCGCTCGAACAAAGATCCAGGGCAAGCGCCACAGGGTAAGGACACAGACCTGTCAAGGCAGGTCTGTGCAGAATTTGTCCCTGCTGGCTGTACCACTTTGTCACAGTGGATGCAGTCGTGCAGGATGTGCCAAGTGCGCACTGACACACTTGATACGCAAGGCACAGGGAGCTGTTCTCATCACTCCTGGAGTGCAGGAAAAGTGTATTTACGTTTGTACTTGTTCTGTGCACTCTGTGTTCGCTCCTGTGTGCATCCTGAAGGTCTCAGTGAGTGAGATCAACTGACAGCCTTGGCAGGAAACAATCCACTTTTCCCATTTGATTAGCAGTCCTCCACAGGAATGACTTGAATTGGGTTATGGAAGAACTGAATGAGCTGTGGTTCTGATGTGAGGAAGAGAGGGAGCTCTTGTGTCAGCTGCCCCTGAACCAACAGCCGAGACAGTTGTTTCAGACTGTTGGGGACAACTTCTGCTGCTCCCAGTGTCTTGTTTTGCAGCTTGTAATTGTGACTTTCTGACAAAACCCCTTTTGTTTTCTTTCTTTCTTTTGGGCTTGTAGGGCCAGGAAGACTCAAGTCGAGGCTCTGATAACTCCAGCTATGATGAAGCTCTGTCCCCTACATCTCCCGGACCCCTGTCAGTAAGGGCCAGTCATGGAGAGAGGGACCTGGCTAACTCTAATATGGCCCCACCTACCCCTGATCTACATGGCATCAACCCAGTCTTCCTGTCCAGCAATCCTAGTCGTTGGAGTGTGGAGGAAGTGTATGAGTTCATTGCATCATTGCAAGGTGAAGTTAAGATCCTCTCCTGCACACTCCTGTGATCCAGTAGCATGGGGAGACTGGGAAGAATATGGTGTCAGTGGTGCCTACTGCTTTTGAACATGTTTCTGAATTGGGGTAGATCATAGAGATGGATTCTCAAGTAGCCTGTGTGCTCAAGGAGACTGTGGACCAGAGTGGGGAAAGGGGTTGGTTAGAGTCCTAGCTTGCTTTTCTGTACCTGCCAGAGGTGCAAAGATTAGGAATGAGGGGACTGCCCAATGCATATGTGTTTCTCACTGCTTTTTTTTTTTTTTGTTTTCTTCACAGGGTGCCAGGAAATTGCTGAGGAATTTCGGTCACAGGAAATTGATGGTCAGGCCCTGTTGCTTCTGAAGGAGGAACATCTCATGAGTGCCATGAACATCAAGCTGGGACCAGCTCTCAAGATCTGTGCCAAGATCAATGTTCTCAAGGAGACCTAAGAACTCTGAAGCCAGAGGTCTCACTTTTGCTCTGACCCCAGGGCAGCTGCCAGTTTTGGAGCATCCTGTTGGGGTAGGGAAGAATGGGACAGTCCCCTGTGGTCTTGCATTCAAGAAGAATGAGAAGGAATTTAACTGATTGAAACTGCCACGCACAAGCCCATCTCTTGGTCTCTTAATGGTGCTACAGTAAGGTTGAGGAAAACTGCCACCTGGGGCCTTTAAACAACTTTCCTTCTTCCTGATTTTGAATATGCCTCCCCTGTATACCACATAAAGATACTAAGGGGATCTCTCTCTGTCTTAAAAGACTGCTGAAAGGGAACTGCCCTCACCCCTTTTTGCCACAGCAGGTCTGCTAGATCTTAGCTTTGAATATCATTGCCAGAATTCAAGGCATAGGAAGAGCTGGCCCCACGTAGACATTGGGAGCACCTGTGCTTGGGGCTTTTATGAAGGGGAACTAGCAAATTACAAGTGACAGAGGTGACAAACAAGAATTTGAGCAAAAGGGGCTGCTGCTTTTCCACTTTTAAAAGTACCTAGGCTGCTCATGAACTTGGTTTAATAGCCATTCCAGCATGCATACCAAACTTGAAGGCCTGTGGCAATAGGAGCTGTCTTGTCTTCACTCTGCATGTCTACAGGAGACAGCAAAGCTAAAGTGTTGTGGCAGCTATTCACTCCAGGTGCTCCTCTCAGAACCAGAGGATTTTTCCTGAGTACTTATGACAAAGTGATGGGAAACTCAAAGGGGAGGGGGATTGTCTTACATTAGGGAACCTTGCAGCACTAGGTTTGTCTTCCCATTGTGCTAGAGCATAATTTACAGATCCAAAGCAGTCTCCAGAAGCACCAAGGCTCTTCATGAAAGGGGCTGGAGTTTTGTTTTGTGTGTTTTCTTACCAGTTTGTATTTTCTTTTTGTGTCTGTCTTCATTATCCTCAGGAGAGCTTATGGGACAAAATTTAGGCTGGCAGGATTGTACTGCTTGCCTCAGGCTTTTTTTTTGTGTTGTGTTGTAAAACGAGTATTTCTCTTTCTCAGTTACAAGGAACCAAACACACACCCTAGAACAACTCAATACTGATTTTTTAATGTGACTTCTCATTTCTAAAGCGTAGAATTTATGTTACAGGCTGAGTTTCTCCTACTCAGCCCCTCCAGGTTTGGTTGGGGGTTCTTTGGTTGGTTTTTGGTTTTTTTTATTTTAAGGACCAAATGTGGTATTCTGAAGTTTTGTAGCCAAATTGCCAAAGGTGAAAACCTGGGCAGAATTATTCTCTTCCAGAAGCAGCTCTGCTTCAAACAAACAGGCAAAATACCTGAAGGAGTTACACAAACTGTGAAGAGGTAAGTGCCCTGTAGAGCCAAATACCTGAAAGCAAGATGGTGTTATAAACCATGTATCTCAGCTTTTCTGTTTTCAGAAGTTTCACATGAATATTTGAGTGAAACATAAGATGGTTCTGTGTGTTAAGCACATACTGTTGCAGAAAAGCTGTAGTGGCATGGGAGAAAGCCTAATAGCATAGGTAGGAAAACATTAGAGATCTTTGAAATGGGCTCTTTATTGACCCGTTAGAAAAAGAGGAAGGAAAGTGCTTAGTAGATGGATAAAATGTGGCAGCAGCTTCCTAGTCTTAAGGGCACTGTTGAATCTCACTTTTGTGACACCCTTGTTCATCTGAGAAGACTTCTGAGGCTTTGTGAATGCAAATAGGCCCAAAGGAAGCTGCCCACGCTCACTTGTACCCTGGTACCACGGTTTGGTCTGATGTAATCTGGGGGCAGGGGAGGAGGAGGTTAGAATCAAAAATGAGCAGAGGAAGGCTGCCCTTAAACCATTTTATCCTTAGCAGGCTGGGTGTGATAAAACTCCTGTTTAGTTTGACCCTTGGCAGGGTAGGCAGGCAGGTAGCCTGCCACTGTTACCAGTTACTCCTGAGGACTGGATTTTATTTCAGTCAAATTGGAAGGTTTCACTTCTTCGTTTCATGTTCAGTGTTCTTAATAAAAAAATGCTTGATCAGGCTTTGCAGGTCTGGCTGCTTTTTAACCCCTGTCCTGAACCCAAACTTCAACCAAGTGTTTGGAAAGTACAAACTTCACCACGAAGCTACTTCTGTCACTGCTCCAAAAATTAGAGTATAATCCATCCATCCCTAACTACCTGAGCTTCTGAAGTTTCAGTTTTGAAAGATGTGGATAGCCTTCCCTTGTACGCCCTAGAGGACCTGGAGTGAAACAAGGTAGCAGCAAAACCCATGAACTAATAATAGCATGTTCATCACTGGCACGAGTTCAGGCACAAGGCACCACGCATTAAGGACGTTTTACTTTTGGGTAAGAAAGATGCTCTGGTTCCAAAGCAAGCTCTTGTTACATCAGCACAACACTTCACCAGTTTTTTTGGTCACTTTATTTTTGAAAGTTGTATTTTGTACAAAAAAAAATTACCTTAGACACCACCATGAAAAACAGACTTACTTCCTACTTTTCCCATGTTATGAGAAAGCTTGAGACTGTAACAAAAGTCAAAGAAAGCAGGAATTGCTTGCCCACTCCAAACCCAGAAAGAAAGCAGGGCCACCCCTTTTCTCTCACTGTTTTAAGAATACATGAACCTTGTCTGTACTCTGCTGTTAACACAGTAGTGGCTTGCTTATTCACAGTCTCTGCCCCCCAGGCTGAGGGCAGTTCTCTGCCGGTTTACAGTAGGGTAGAATGGGATTGCTCAGTCTAGCCTCTCAAATAAGCAATTTAGAATCACGGTGCCAAGTTCCTGAAGGTTCCCATTAAGTCTACAACTCAACTGTACCTGCTTTTCACCAGGGCCCAAAGAGAAGGTCTTTCTCACTCCCAGCCAGTGGCAGTATGTTAAGTACCATCTGCACAGGGCAAGTGTCTTAAGACTGGCCTGCACCATGCTTAAGGGGACAGTTATCTATGAAAGCTGACCATGGAAGAGTCCCTTATGCAGTTCTTAATGTGTTAGCATTCTTAACCCGGGCTTCCATGGTTCCTTTGATATAAAAATAAATTCTGACGACTTCGTAGGAAAACCCTCTGCAAAACAAGGAACTTCTGGAGCATGAAATCACAATGCTGACAGTGACTGAGGTGTGTGGGCAGTCACCGCTGGAAGCTTGTGTCAGAACTCAAGTGGCAGCTACCTGTCTCATTTTGTCTTGATGTCACTTTCAGTTTCAGCAAATGTTCCTTTTCCTTAGCAGCAAAATAGTTTCCTTTTGCTTCTCACTGATTGAGAAGACTGAGTCAATATTTTGACTGAAATCATGAGACTCCATTTAACTCCTATAGATTTTTAGCATTGCCCCTCTCCAGTCTGAGAGGATGGCATGCATCCCTTTACAGCTGTTGAAGGAAACTGTTGAGAAATACACACCGCCCTGCCATTAGGGAAACAAAAGGCTGCAAAGGTGCTAATGCCTCTTCACCACCAGAGTCTGGCATAGAGCATTCTGTGCCAGTTATGCTGGCAGAAATTGTATAGCAGTGCAGAAACTAGAAAAGCTGAAAATGTATTCAAAGAAAAAATATTCCAGTGTCTTACAGATTCTGTAAACCCTAGGAAAAAAAAAAAAAAAAAGACACAAAATATCCCTTTTACAGTGTCAGATGTTTTAACCCATAGCCTTTTTCCCTTTCTGCACCCATCCATGCCCCTTTTTTCCTCTTAGTGATTCATCTCCAATTCCTGCTCAGTGCTGAACATTCATATTGCTGTTTTCTGCTCAACTGTCAACACTTCTCCCCTCAGCTCTGCTGCAGTTTTAAAACCTAAGCCAGCATTATATTTCTAAGACATGCCATTAGGAACCAGTGCTGTTCACATCCAGAGGCATCCATGGGACTTGACACACTGGAGACAGCGGAAGCAAACAGTGTAAAGAAAATCAGAAGTGAGAGAAGGAGAACTGGCTGGGAGGCACCCGGCTAAAGAAGCACTGGGGAGACGGGGAGAAAAGATCTCGGTGTGGAAAGCCTATCACATGGGCAGCAAGTGGTCATCCCGTTCTTCTGACTCCTCTCCCAACTGGTCATCCCCCACGCCGCGGTACGCGGCTGGTGCGTTCCGAGGCTTGGATCGGCACACAAAGTCACAGCCATCCTACGAGCACAGGACACAGGCACCAGCATCAAACAGTTTGCAGTTGACTCAGCATCCAAAGCAAAGCAGCTCCTGCGATTTCTCTTTTGCTAAGGGATTATGCCTATCCCTGTGCTACCTGAATCATCTCCCCAAAACTTGGCATAAAAACATCCTACTCAGTCTTGAAAGCTCTGGGCATACTGATTAACAGTATGGAGCAACATCAGGCCAAGGCAAGTATGAAGGATAAATAGCATTGCCTGCACTGACCAAGGAAAGATTTCACAGTCAGACGTAAGCATTTCACAGTCCCCAGGTGAACATTTCTACCTGGAAAGTGCTAACTCCTGAGGAGCACATGTTCTAGTTTGTTATGTAGCAGTTGCAGGACAGAGGTCGGGAATTGGTCTCAGCAAGGATTCAAAAATGGAATACTCAAGAAAAATGAAACAGATACCCTCTTTTTCTGCTTCAAGGTACTCCACCCTGGTGGTAGGTCTACCCAAAACACAGAGTCAATGCCATTTTCTCCTAACATGGGCCAGGCTGAGAATATATAAGGATTTTCACTCACTGCCACCAAATTGCCCAGATCTTGCCAGAAGGCAAAGTGAGGAATCTGCTCCATGCCCTTTGCTCCCACGACAAGGCGCTGGTAGAGGAACCCACCAATGATGTAGACTGCAATCAGTGACACAAACCTAGAAGGCAGAATTTAAAAAAAAAAAACCAAAAAGGAAAATCAAAGCTGAGGAAATCCTATAGCTAGTCTTTTCTGAGCCAGCTACCTGCCTCATATTAGCATCGGAACAAGTAGCTGAACACCACTCAAGAACAGAGCTATAAACAGAAACCAGACCATAAAAGGTCCCCAAGTTATCAATCTGCTTGTATAAATCTTTTAGCAGCATTATGTGAAGTAGTGCCTCTAAGCACAAACACAGAAAATGAGTCAAGACTCCTGGTCTGAGTTCCCAGCTCTGGCAAAGAGCCATCACACAATTTTAGGAAGTCAAATCCCCCATGTTTCAGTGCACTTGTCTGTAAGCTATGAAGGAAAACGTTTTCTGGGAACAGACCAGCCCTGCATCATGCCTTGAGCAAGAGCTTTTGTCCAAAAAGCTCAGAGGCCCAGTAACATCTAATGGTGGCTATGGGAAAGTATACTGCGGTTATTTAGTCTTACTATAGCATTTGCTATGTTTCTAAATAGCACTGGAGATTATGACTCAGGCACAAACAGCTCTTACAATGACTCACGTGATCAGTAGAATGGAGCCAACACTGAGGTGGGAATTCTCAGCTGGACAAGCCACACTACTGTCCATTTCAAAGAGGTAGAAACACTCCTGCTCCTTTTCCCGCTCTTCAGAAATAATGCTGAATGAACTCTGCAATTTTGGAAAAGTGAAGTCATGTGAAAACATGCCCACATGCACTGAACTTGACCAGGAGACAGCTTTATCACTGTTGGTGCAGCTGGGCACCAGACACTGGAAGCCAGCTCGCTGCCCCCTCAAACTGCTCACAACCAACCATCGGTCTGGCAGCCTCCTGATGACGCTCTCTCACCCCAGGTGTCACTCACCGCTGTAACTCCCCGCTTGCAAGAAATCATTATCACAGCTCGCCTCTTCTCACCACTGCAGTGCCTGCCATATGAATCACCTCCTTTATAAATCAGCATGATCCAGTCACCTGCCAGGAGAGAAGCAATATAGGCTACAAATCCAGATCAGGAGGCGAAAGGCAGCTACTGAGTAAGCAAAGTATTGAGTGGAATCATACTTCCATTGAAGACTTGGGTTTCATTGATTCTTCCTATCACTGTGGTCTTTCCATTCTGTCTATCTGTTTGCACCAGGCCACCAAAATCGTGCGAGGTGCTGTTGACCTCCCTGCACACCCTGAAATGGTAGATGTAGTTTTCCGTTTTGCCTTTCTCCACAGTCACGTTAAACCTGCAGCAGGGAGAGGACAGAAGAGACAGCCCAGTGGATTACAAAGAACACCCAGAGCAGTGAGCACTTCAGACCTGGAAGCCAGTCAGAGACAATACTAAAAGGGGAGCCCATTCTGCAGTCTGACCCAAATCCTTCCCTCCCCTTGGCCCACTGTGCAGCCCCGAGGCCTGCAGGGTGTTGTGCTGTACCTCATGTGGCTCAGGGGCTCCAGTTTCTTCAGCAGGGCTCTCTCCATCTGTGACTCAGTGCTCTCATCACCAATCACATCACAGCTCCTCTCTTCTGACTGCTCAGCTCCCGCTACAGCCAGGGCCATAAAGACCAGCAGCAAGGCAGATGTATGGCAAGGTGGTGACATCCTGGACACATGCCACAGAGAACATGGAGGATTAACTGTTTCAGCCCCCTGCAAACTAACTTCAGGGTCATGGAGTCAATGATTAGCCACTTCCTCAGTCCTGACTGCAAAAAGGAGAAGTCGAAATCTAGAAACAACTCACAGTTCACAAGAGACACACTAAATCTGAATTTCTTGCACAGCCAAAGACCATTTACTGGGCCAATTTGGGGCTCTTTTTTGAATTTACCTTGAGACCACAAAAAGTTTTGCTGCTGAGCACATTAATTAGTTGCCAGAGCTGAATTCTGGAGTAAACTTCAGACATAATCCACTGTTTGTTATTGCATTGCACTGAGAAGCCAGTCAGCAGAAAATTATTTATCAGGCCTCTAATCAATCATCTTTGCAGCTCTCATGCAAAGAGCTCGCAGGAAAGAGGCACTGGATTAGTCAGGCTCTCTTTGTTCAAGCGCCTTAATCTTAATAATAATCTTTCCAGTACTCCTTTAGCTGAAAATCTGAAAGACATTAATAATGCTAAACCACAACTTCAGAGAACAGTTTCTTTCTTCCTTTCCTTTACATGAGGGAAGGAGGAAAGTGAGGCATCCTATGTAAGATCCAACCAACGAGGCAGTAATGAAGATGATAATAATAACAACAACAACAATAATCTGTAAGATATGGCTTTCAGGTTCATGCTAAAATCACATATGAAACTAGCCAAATAGAGCAGTGCAACAATTTCCCTCTGCCTTCTTGCGCTGCAGATTTTGGTAAAGCTCCAGACGCCGGTGGAAGGCAGACCCTCCATTAAATAAGCACCTGCCTGCAGAGCGGACACAGACACACATTTGACTCAACCTAATGATTTCCCCACAGCCCTGCAGAGTCCACCGCGACAGCTCACAGCTGCTAAGCTGGGGCTCTGCTCGCCACGGGGCACCAAAACAAGGTTAGAAACGCAGAAATCACAGAATGGGTAAGGCTGAATGGGACCACAGTGGGTCACTTGGTCCAGCTTCCCTGCCCAAGCAGGGTCATCCTAGAGCACACGGCACAGGGTTGTGTCCAGACGGTTCTGGAATAGCTCCAGTGAGGGAGACTCCACAACCTCCCCCGGCAATCTGTTCCAGTGCGCGGTCACAGAAATGAGGAAGCCCGTGACACGAGGGCTCGTGACTCCTCTCTCCCGAGGCCAAAAGCAGGACCTGCCCTCAGCCCTAGACACGGCTTCTCCCGGGAACTTGCCGCGTGGCGCTAGGAGCTGCCCAGCCGGCGGCCGCTGCCCCAGACCCGCCCGGGAGGGAGCGCGGCTTCACGCCGCGGCCTCGCTGTGCCCGGTTCCACCCCTCCCCAGCCCCGCGCACGCACCTGCGGCCGCCCCGGGCACAGGCGCCGCCGCCCATAGGAAGAGAGACCCGCGGCTCACGCGCATCCCATGCTGGGCGGCTCGGAGAACCACAGGCACGGGCAGCACCGGCCTCCTCCGCGTCCCGACCGGCTCTCTCACCCGCCCCGCAAGCCGGAAGCCGGGAAGAGCGTGGCGGAACTGGCGCCCGGCGCCAATGGGAACGCGGGAGCAGCCGGGATCGCCCGCCCAGGAGCGCTTCGGCAGCCAATGACAGGCGGCGGGGAAAGGCGGGCCGGGCCGGGGGAGCCGAGGGCCACGCCCACTTCCTCTCCGCCAGCCAATGGGCGGTGAACTTCTGCGCGGAGGCCCCGCCCCCACGGGCATTCCTGCCAATGAACGACGAGGGCGGGCAGGGAGGCGGAACCCTCAGAGCCGGGAGCGCCGCGGGGCGCGGTGCCCGAGGGAGCCGCACCTGCAATGGCGGCGGCGGGAGGCAGTGGACACGGTGGGAAGGAGCCCCGCGGGGTGGGGATCCCCGCGCTGCCGGCTGGAAATCAACTCACCCACGTGCTCTGTGATTTTCGCCCTCTGAAGTCGCGCTCTCCCCTCTCCTGTGCCCCGCACAAGTTCGGAGCAGCCGCGGGCAGGTGGCCGCATCAGCAGGAACGAGAAGCTTCCCGGTATCGCCCTTCCCCTCGCTCCCGCTGCCAGAGGCGGTAGCAGCCCCTCAGTGTCGTTGGGCTTTGCCGTCCCCACCAGGTGCCTCCAGAGTGGCTTGTGTTGAACGAGCAAGGGGTCTCGAGCACTTCACAAAACTGCTTTGTGGCCTTGATCCTTCAGATTTTGTCCCCACTTTGTGTCTCTTTAGTGGATTTTCCCCATGTTTTGTTATACTTTGAAATAAAGGTGCCTCCACCAACTCCTGCAAGTTTTGCCACTTGAGGAATTTCAGGTCCAGCATACAGGTTGGTGTGCTTCAGCATCTTGGATGTCATTAATAAAGCTGTAAATTATTTGAGTGGCCTGTTCAAAGGACATCTCTCTCCTTATGATGTGCTCCCAGAGAGTCCACTTTCCAGAGGTCTGTTACTGGAAGGGACAGATGTTGTTTGCCAGAGTTCTGAGGCTTCTGCATCCTCTAGTTAAGAAAGAAATGTTGTATTTAATGAGTTTACCAACATGCTGGAGAAGGCACTTGTTTGAGAGAAATCTGGGAGGTTTCCTCATGGTACGCTGCTTCAGTAGTGAAGAACTGGGGAAAAAGTGCTGCTGGCTTCTGGAAAACTGATTAGTTTAGTCCTGCTGTGATTCCATACTGACAGTATGGCACAGCTGCAGAAGTCAAATTTATTTATTCACACTTAGCTAATAACTGAGAGTTGCCCTCACACCTTCTACAGTGAGATCCCTCCCTCTCTACTTACTGTCCAAAGAACTCAAATTATTGCCGGTATTAAAAAAAAAGAAGTGGTAAACCCCATTAAAACAGAGCTCTTCATTCTTTCTCACCTGCTTTCACTTCTCCAGTTCCTCGCAAATAGTGCTGTCTTTGTGGTCACTCTGGGCCGGCAGGCAGCCTGGGCACTTAAAAAGTGGCAAAATTGGCAGGAGATGGGAAAGACACCTTTATTCCAAAATATGACAGGACATACTGGAGGGAATCTACCAAAGAGGTGCAAAGTGGGGACAAAATAAGATCTGGACACTTAAGCTGTGTCTGAATCCTGTTAAATTACTTTTCAGCTATACAGATTATATTCCCAGCTAAACTCTCCTTGTGAGTGTAGCAAATTCTCTGAGTCTGAGACTGCTCTTTAGGCTTCTCTATTATTCATTCAAAGCATTTAGGAGAGGTTTTCTTCCTCTTGTCTTGCTCTGCTGTTTTCTGCCTTCCCCTTCCTTTCAAGCACATACTCCCTATGTTGCTGTCCTACCAGGCCCTACCCAGGACTGGAAGGAATCTTGTGGATGCAATATGCTGCACTTAAAGGCAAATGAAGAAATTTGCAGAAATACCCAATCCCTTCCCAGACATGTGCACTGTAACAAATTGGCCACTCTGTGTCAGATAAGCATCCTCCCATGCAATCATTTCTCAAATTTAGAACACGTTACCAGAAGGGGGAACAATCATCCCTGTTGGAGGTAGCAATCATCCTAACTCCTTTGTCCAGCATGCCCAAACAATTACTGGAAATTAACTGTACTGTATGGTCAGGTGTCAACCTGAGCCTGACAAACATCCCCATGAAATGGAAGGGATCAGAATGTGGATTAAAACAAAAACCAGCCAACCATGCAGCTAAGAGGTTTCTTGGGGTCCTGGAAGCATCAGTACTCCCCACCATAAAGTCACAGAATCTTTTAAATTGTAAAAGATCCTTAAGATCCTTGAGTTCAATTATTAACCTGACCCTGCCAAGCCCAGCACTGAGCCACATCCCTAAGCTCCACATCTGCATATTTTTAAAATACTTTCAGGGATGGTGACTCAACCACTTCCCTGTGCAACCTGTCCCAGTGCTTGATAACCCTTTTGGTGAAGAAATTTTTGCCAATTTCCAATCTAAACCTCCCCTGGTACAACTTGAACTATTCTTATCAATGGTCAGTACTTCAAAAGAAAAGTAGTCTTTCCTGCTGTTGCTGACCATGGAATCACTAAATGATTGAGTTGGGGAGGGACCTTTCAAGGTCATCTGGTCCAATCCCCTGCTCAAGCCAGGGATACCAGGCTACCTATAGCCTGGCCCACCTACAGCCATGGACTGTGTCCAGGCAACTCTCCATTGAGGGACACCCCACAACCTCTCTGGCCAACCTCTGTCAGTGTTCAGTCACTCTCACAGTAAAAAGGTGTTTCCTGATGTTCAGAGGCAACACCTTCTGTCGTTCAGTTTGTGCCCATGGCCGCTTGTCCTGTCACTGGGGCACCACTGAAGTGTTTGACTCTTCTTGTACCATCCTTTCAGGTATTTATATACATTAATTGGATCCTAACCAACAAGTCTTTTCTCCAGGCCAAACAGTCCCAGATCTCTCAGTCTTTCCCCCCAGGACAGAAGGTCTGGTCCCTTTATCCTCTTTGTACCCCTTTGGTAGATTCTCCTCAGTATGTCCATGTCTCCCTTGCCCTCTTGATGCTGTTGAGATGTTGAGTCAGAGGGACTCGAGGCATGCCAGCTCTCCATGCCTGCCTTGTGTCTTAAGCACATTCACACCAGTATTGGGTGTAGACAGAGTTCCCAGTCCAAAGTGGAAGTGTCCGAAGCTCACAAGATTTCCTTTTCAAACCTGTGCTGTCCACCTCTACTTCCATTTTGACAGCAGTTGGGCTGCCAGTTTGCTGTAGCCATTGCTTGTCCCATGTTTCACCTTGTACTCTCACTATTCACCTTTTCTACCTTGTGCTGTCACTGTCCCGCTGCTTCTGCCCTGAAGGGAGCTCCTCAGAGCATCATGAATCCTGCCAGTTACTGCATCAGTCTAACCACACCCTCTTGCATTGGCAACAATTAGATACCCCTGAACTTTGTTATTAATCACCTTTTCCATTAGCACCAGTTCTTCAGACATCCTCCATCAGGTTAGAAAATGAAAGCTGCTGCAGTTCCACTGCTCCATTCTGTTGTGAATTTGGTTATCTTCAGCAGCTGGAGATAGAGGTTGCAGGCTTCACATTTCTTGTGTTCTGAATATAGCGTCAGGTTTCCTGTTTCACAGGCGTTGAGCCCTGTTGTTCAACAGCCTGATCGAAACATCTTGTGGTGCACACTCCTTGCTTTGGCATGGAGGGAAGCAGATCAGAAGTTTCTGCAGCTGATGAGAGCGAAGAAGTAACATATACTTCTGTCAAATTCTCTCAGACGCCTCCGCCAAGGGCCAAAGCTGCACAGGGAAAAAGAGGTGAGCAAAGATGGATGAGGTAGGTCAACAGAAATTTTTACTTTGAGTGGAAGCAAGATCTAACAGAAACACTCTGAACTGGCCACTGATTCTGAGTGCCAGCTTTGAGAGCTGTTGCTTTGGTTCTAAAATTATCGTGAATATTTTAATGTGATGAAAGCTGATGAGTTAGAGACCCAGCATTTTTCCCCTCCGTCTCACCGACCTCCTTCAGTGTCTACTCCTGGGCACTCAACCCAGGCATCCTTTTCTTCAAAACAGATTTAAAGTTGTCTGCTTGTCAGCAGTAAGAAGTTGTGAGCAATAGTTCTTTGAAGGGCACGCAAGATGCGAATACAGATAAATTAGAGGCGTATGCTAATCAGAGATCAGAGACAGAGAAAGCATATGAGATCATCCAGCCTCTCTCCCGTGGGGCTATGCAGGATTCTTTTGTGATACATTTTTTCCTGTTTTCTGTGTTCTAGTGTTACATACCTCCCAGTGAGAAAATTTTCAGCTTTTGCTGTGAAACAGTTCTTCAGAGCACTTTAGTATCAGGAAGATTTTCTTAGTGCTTTCCTTAATTTTTTTCTTTCCTTATTTCATCTTCATTACCCTTGATTAGGCCTGCAAATGTCACATGGAACAATTCCTCTGGCTGCTTAGTTGAGAAACACCACCTTCAAAGAGTAAAACTTTGCATTGGTGATCAATCTTTGTAAGTATTTCCTTCACGCAAAATGGTGGAGGGGTTGGAACTAGATGATCTTAGGGTCCTTTCCAACCCAAACCATTCTATGATTCTATGATTCTATGAAATGTCAGTGTGCTTTAGATGAGTTGTGTTGCATTGGCTGCAACACTAATGGTTGCCCTTAAATTTTCTGAGCTGTTACAGAAAAGGGGACTCTCATTGTGGGATACGAGATTTCTATGCCCTGATCAGAATAATTTCTTATACCTGTGGTGTTTCCTGTTGCCTGGTCACTTGCTTCACTATGGAAACAAAGCCAGCACAGAAACCCCCAAGTTCCTATCTGGTACTTACACTCAATCTGTTTGGATGGCAGTCTTGCTTTTGCACATATTTTCATCAGAAATTATGTTTTCTGTCACATCAGAAAACACAGTGACATCCTTTCATTCCTGCCATTCCTGTTCACCCCCATCCTATTGAAAGGGGATTACCCTATGCCCTCTTAAGATGTTTGCATTTTTCTTTTTAACATCTCTCCACATTCTTTTATGGACCCTCATCTTTTTGAGCTATGGTCAGAGAGCCTAAAATAAGGAAGCTGAAATTTGAACATACTTTTTGTGCATATTATTTATTTCTCAGTTCTTTTGGTCTTTTGAAGATCTTTATGTTCAACTCTCTCCCTTCCTCCATCACTTCTGAGAAATGTGCTCTCAGGTATTTCTCCTCTGTTCAAATGCACACCCTTGCTTGTGAGAGATTGGTTACGTGAAAAGGGACATATAGATTCAGGATATACAGATTCTTTGCAGCTTACTGATCTGAGAAGCTGGCTACGTGAGAACAGGCACATAGACCCTTGCAGCTAGCTGAGCAAGGTCTCATAAGACAAAGCACCACACATCCTGTGTAACAACTGAAGTTACAGAATATTACATGTATCTTGCTCAGTAACTGAACCACCATTGAGTCTTACTGCTGAACTATGGGTTTATTTGCAGAGCCAGCAAGGTTAGGTTTTGGCAGTATAAACAATGGACATCTGTGGTTAGAAGGCCAGGGAAAAAGGCAGAACTGCTGACCACGAAGGGGGTCTAAGGAGGGGTTTAGAATCAGCTTAGTCGACGTGAACCACTTAGAATGCGCCGTTAAGAATATGCATAAAGCCTATTATTGTTAGTATATAAGGAGTTCTGGTACAATCAATAAATCGGATTCCTGTTGATCACTCATACTTGAGCGTCTGGGTTTCCCCTCTATCGCGACACTTGCTGACTTTGTAGGCACAGTATCATGGGTGTGTAGATCAGTCCTCTGGTCAAACCAACAGGTTTTGGTGCTTATGGACTCCTTGAAAACAGAGTTGCCCTGGTTGTTTCTTCTTTTTGGCTTCCAGAGAGCCTTAGATGTGCTGCACTACCAGAATGCCAGTACAGCGGTAACTTTAAGACAGTGTTAGCCTGTGTAGTGTGCTTAGAGTAACAGCAATAACCAGGTCTGTGCCACAGCCAAGAACAGAATCCTTGTTTCTCAAATTCTCCTCCTTGGCTCTAGGTAGTCGTGCTGCTTCCACACTGAGGTAGGCAGGAGCTGAGGGGAGCTATTTGGGACAGTGCCATGACATTCTTCAGATTGTCCTAGATGAGTTGAATTGTAAAATGCTAACAGCTTTCAGTTTTTGAACTGAATATGGATTCACAAACCTAAAAATATTTGGTCTTGTTGCTTGCAAATGAATGGAGAGTATCAGAGTAATTTCCCCAGAGCACTGAGAGACCTAATGGGTGTTTTGTACACAGCAAGTGGTAACACTGGATATTTACATTAAATGTCCACCAGTCCTCTTCCCCCCTTGGATAGACTCTTCCACAGTTCCTCAGACAACTACATGGAAATATTTCTGGATGCTCCAGTCAGATTTTCCTCCTGTTTCAAACTCAACTTAGATACTTGTCCCATCCACTCCTACAAGAGCTTCACGTGTAGTTCGGGGGCTGTTGAACCTGTTTTAAAAAGTGTGAACTGCAGGGACTCCTTTTGCAGCAGGTAAAACTCCTGATTTGTGAAATACTTTATTCCACTTCTCTGTTTTCCCACTTCACTTTATTATTTTTTTCCTTCCAAAATTATCTAATACCATATTTTTTTCATTTTTACGAACTTCAGTGACTCTCCCACTGCTGGGGTTGTGGAGGTGCCCTGGATTTTGTTTTGATGATGAGTCACTCCCTTTTTTCTGCAGTTGGTTTGAAACAATAGAGAGTGAACTGCTCTATTCATTGCCAGGGGGGACCAGCTCCGTGCCCGGTGCTGACATTTAAGGATTAACTGTTTCACAGACTGCCATCCCGGTTGCCTTGTCCTGGCAGTAGTTTTTCCTAAAATGTAACGCTGATCTGAAGGATGCAGGAGACAGCTTCTTCAGAGAGTCAAGAGAGGAAGGAAAACAAAAGCATAAATGCGATCTCAAACCAGGATTTATGTTCCATCAGATGTTTATCCCCTTTTGCCAAGTTTTCAGTTGTAATCTGAAGAGAAAAATCTCCACCCTACTCCTTAACCTCGGGCTGACTTCATTCTCTTGAGGCCTAATCTGATGACAAAACCCAAGCTGCCAGGGATACAAACAAGAGGAATAGAGAGCAGAGTCAAGTTTAAGTTCCAGACCCAGTCCAAGTCCTTCAGTTCTCCTGTTGCCCCTTTGCGTGAAGCTAAGGAGTAGGTTGTAACTGAAAAGTCTTTCTGTATTTTGTCTCTGAAAAATGATGGGGTTTTGTTATTGAGTAATGATTAAAAAAAATAAGAAATGTTACTTTTTAAACTATGTTTGGGACAGCTAGAAGATCCTACAAGCCTCAGGAAACGTGAGAAAACCTCTATCTTAGAAAAGATCTTTGTACCAGAAGAATGATGCTTACAACAAAGCTCACTCATGATCTCCCTTGTTACCTTAGAAACTTCTCGCTAAAACTGCAGGCCTAAATGTGTTGCTATAAATGAGAAAATGACCTTAACATTAGTGAGCCTGCAAACTGCTCAAGGTAAAAAGAAATTAATTTTTATTAATTTACTGATCTGGTCTACTTTCTGCGTTTGGACAAAGCTTCTATTGTTTTAAGGATGCATTCTTGTTTTTAAGTCCCTTCCCCTTCTGTTTTAGCACTGGCTTTCTTTGTCTTTCTCACAATATTCTTCATATATGATTTGTTTTCAACCTCCACCAAGAGATTAATTGTGTTTCTTTGGGTCCCGTGACATGACCAAGAGAGAAGCACCTCAAATTTCATGAGGTCCATGGGGACTTTGCTGCTAGATTTGGGTAGAAGGCTCTGGAACATCACAAGAGCAGGATGTGGTACATAAGTTAGCTGCACATTTACTGCTTCTTAGAAAGTGCTGTTGTCTGTGCAGCTATTGTACTGAGATTAATAAAACAAGAAAACCAAACTCCCCTGGAGCTCATCCGTGCCAGTAAGTGTCATTCTCTCCTCTGTCTGTGAAAGAGGAGATTTTAGTGCTGAGATTTCAAATGTTTTATGCAAAGTGAATGCCTCTCAGGTGAAACACAGCTCCAGGAGATGACAATTGAAAAGCAACATGTAACCTGGAGGTTAACATGTTGTGCTGTACATAAGCAGATCTCTACAGGCCAGTCCTGACCAGCCCTTTGAAAGGGAGCTGTGCTGGGCTACAGTGGAAGTTGCCCCAAGGACTCACCCTCTGCCACTGGCAGCCAGTGAACAGCAAACAATGGTGGTGAAAGTGTGAAGGGACAGATGTCCCAAGGTCTTCAAGGCTGGCTCTCCCATCCTGCCACCAGACCATGAAAGATGAAGATGTAGGACTGATTTGGGATTATCCTGGGAAGATGTAGCATGACCATGTGTGAACAGGTCATGTGAACCTGAACAGCCTGTGAACAGGATGCTGAGATTAAACCTATTGTTGTTGCTGGGAGAGCTAGGGGAAAAGCTTTGGATTTATTTTTACATGTAAGCTGGAACATGGTGGCTGTAGCAATGCAGCTCTGAGTTTCCACCCCAAGCTTCAGTGCTGAGGCAGGAGTGGATTTGTTGGGAGGCTCCTGCCAGCACAAGGTGCCACATGGTGCCTAGGTGGCTCCAGCTGACCTGTGGCAGGTGCTTCCTCTGCTGGGGTCAGCCACCACAGAGGCTGGACCAGCAGGCTCTGTGGCCAGGCAGGGGCAGAGCTGTGGCTGATGTGAAGACAGGTACCCCCTGGGAAGCTCAGGCAGGGACCGATGGCCCCAAACCCAGCTGAAATGGGGCCCTGGGCTAAAGGGCAGGGGCACGGGGAGGCCCCAGTTTGGCTGGGCAGGGACAGTGATGTCAGCCACGTGCAGAGTGTAGACAGACACGATATTCTAACTAGTGCAGTTCCTTGTGGAAATGCCAAGGACACAAGCAAACCACGTAAAACCACAGTCAGTTTTCATGTGCCTTCTGTTCACTATGGTTTCTTTTCTCTTTTACAGCTCCCCATCTGTGGTCAGCAGTTCTGAAGGGCTTGGCCATAGGCTTTGGGACACTGAGCATCTCCCTGGCGATTGCTTTGATTTGGAAGATGAGTAAGTGCACAAAGGGCTGCTGAGAATGAGCAACCAACAGCAAAGGACCAGCGACACATCTAACCCCAGGAACTCCATTATATGGAGTTAAAACCAGAAGCTATTCTAGGTTTCTACCAGCCTTATGTACCCACTGCCTATCCAGAATATTTTGAAGAATATATTCCTCACGCAGGCTCCAGGCAACCCATTTCAGATCCTGTAGCAAAGAACAGTTAAACACATTGAAAAGCCTTTTTAGACTTGCCTGGTAAAGATTGTGGTAAACTGTAGAACAAACAGGTCTGTAATATATTTGCATGCATGCAGAAGGTGCTAGACCATGTGGAGGAGCTTACTGTTAGCTGCTTAAAATCCACTCACCTAAGGTGGGATGTGATCACACCATACCCACAGAGTGTGATCTGTTTTCAGATAGACAGTTTTAGTTATTGGGTATCTGAGTGGTTCAGCGGAAACCTGGGGGGCAGGGTAGGTGTGTGCATGCTTGCACCAGCATCAGAGTGCACGTGACTATTGTAAGATTTCGAAATTACACTGGTTTTTTTCAGAATCTTGTCCTGACTTGAGCTTCCTGCATTTTAACTGTCCAAAAGAGTTGGTTCTCAGGAAGTCCTTGCTGACAAGTGTTTCTGTTGGTTAATGGTAGTGAAGAGTACGAGTACTTTGACTTCTTTACAGGTGACTGCCACCCACACTGCCCTCAACAGTGGGTGGCCTACAGAGGGAGCTGCTACTCCTTCTCCACTGCGAAGAAGGACTGGAATTCCAGCCAGGAATCCTGCAGGGCACAAGGAGCTCACCTCCTGGTGATCAGTGATACCTGGGAAATGGTAATGGTTTTCTTTGGCTTTGAGGATCTCCCATTTCCTTGCAGATACCTAAGTGACTGACATACAAGCAGTGCTGTCCCTTCAGCAATATTTTGGTTTTAAAGGAGAGGAAGGATTTACAACTGTGATGTTATACATCACAAAGTTTGCAGGAAGCAGAGAAGCAAAGGGGAGAAGGGAGAGATGAGGGTCACTGTCAGGTACTCAGAATCATCCTGTGAAGGATGGTAGGAGACAGCCTTCTCCACTGCTCCTCTCCACCTCCCCTCCTATTCCCAATAAGGCTGATATGAATGATTACAGGAAACGACCGTGCCACTGAGCAGTCATTGTACTCATTGCCTGCAAACCGATACCTCCCTACTCTCAAGGAATTCTTTCTTTGCAAAAGCGATGCTTCTCCTCCCTGTGACTGCTCCAGCTCCTCCTGCTCCTCCTGCTCAGTGACCCATGCCATTCCCTGTGTTCATGCTTAGATATTTCATTCTCAGTCTCTTTTCAATGCTTACTTCCTCTGTCTGTCAAAGTACCTCAGCTGTGCTGGTGAAATAAGGAACCATGTGTTCCACTGCAGGTGCTCTCTGGGGGCAGGGGCATGTATGGTCACTAGAGAAATGGGTAGTGCTGGTTACTGGGGCGCTGAGGCACATCTGCTTAAGTAGAGCAGAAACCTTGATCTGGTTTTGCTCAAGCCAGGGCTTATTAGCTCAGGTCCAATGAACATGGACAGCTTCCAGTCCCTGGACAGAAGTTGCATTGTATGATGTTCTCTGGGGGATTACAAAGCCAGGTCTCTGCTTGATTGGGAGTATGTACCAGGCTCTCACATTTGCTTTGACAAATCCTGACTCCTTAAGAAATAGGCATCTTCCCCAGATTACCTGTTTCTCTGCATGACAAAAGCCTTCCTGCTCCTGCTGCTTTCTTACTATCATCTCTGCTACTAGAGTGTTACCCATTATCCCTGCTCAGACTCACCCATCTAAACAAGACTTTCCTAGCTATCCATGCCTTGTACTGCAAAGGCTGTGATTGCTCGACTTCCAAGTGCCAGAGAAGCCCAGTCACCTTCAAACCACCAGCAACACTCCAGTGATTCCTCAAGCTGCTCCTATTCCCACAACTCTACCAAGCCAGCTTTGTTAGTATTTCTCTGTGAAGATGTCTTCTCTGAAGCTTTGTTTATGGCAGCAGGAGATAAGGATGGAGCACAGCCATACTCCTGAAAGCTTGCTGTTCTTTGGTTACCTCTCCTGGCTTTGTCTTTTTTGTGCGGAGAAGGGTTGGGGATGGGGAATTTACTTCAGGACCGAGTTTCTGTTGCAGGCTTCACCTTTTAATAATACTCAGAAGTTAAAAGTTAGCTAAAAGGAAATGAACATTAAAAGCATATAGGAGGAAAATGTGTATACAATTTAAAGAGCCTTTATACTGTGTTTGTTACACAGATCTGTCAGTGCCTGCACTTCCTGCCCTACCCTACCCTGTCCTGCCCTTCCCTTCCCTGATTTTACCTTTAATTGTTAATACTTCATATTAGCTTGCTAGTTAGCTGTATTAGTAGAGTGTTAATATTAATATTAATAGCATATCTTCCTAAAGAAAGCTCTATGCAGGAAACTCCAGGAGACTGGGATGCAGTTCATAGAATCATAGAATCAGTCATAGAATCATAAAATCATAGAATATGCAGAATTGGAAGGGACCCATCAGGATCATCGAGTCCAACTCCTGGCTTTGTCATTACAAGGTGTGGGGAAGTAGTATTGTCAGTCACTTAAGGAACAGTGAGGTGAGGGGGTGTATCTTGCCCTCTGTTTTCTTTACTTATCCTTACTTCCATTTTCAGGCTTGCTTTCATTAGTCACTTTGTAATTCATCATCATTTCTAGGATCTGTTCAAGCGTATTCAAGCAGAATGTTTCTGGGTTGGACTGAGGAACAGTACAGGCACTGGATGGATTTGGGAGGATGGCTCTATGTTCAGTGTCAAGTGAGTTTCATTCTGTTTTAAAAACAATACTGCTTATTCAGATTGCCTGGTGTTCCAGAACACCCAGAGTTCCTCCTCCAGATGTCAGGAGCTTTCTTTCTGGGCAGATTTTCTTCTTCCTGTCACCTGTACTGCACTAAGCTCAGCACAGTTTACTTTTTACTGCCCTGCAACTTGTAAAGGCATATACCTGTGAAAAGCAGGTCAAGTGTTAGTATCTCTCTCTCTCTACTTCCCTCCAGCTGCTCAGACCAAGGACTTTATTTACCTGCGCCAGCACAGATGCTTGGTCAGAAAGGCATATGGCTTTACTGGGTTTAGCCACCTTGCACCCACTCTGTTGAATGCTGGTGTCACGGGTGCAAGGACCCAGCCCTTTGCTGCCCTACTAGTGCCAACCTAAGTCAGAACCTTAATTTCATCTCAGTCTTTACTTGGACAAAACTCAGTGTTTTGCAAGAGGGAAAACATGTTTTTATCCAGTGACTTTGCCTGGCCCTTTTCTTTTTATGGCAGTTAAGGCAATGAGTTAGTTTCTAAAGCCTCTCCAGCAAGGAAAACTTGCCCAAGATCTCACTGTCAACAGGTCAGTACACTTGGCTTAATTCCCTGAATAAATCCAGCTTTCTGTTCTTACAAACTCCTTGAAGGCAATGATCATTCCATGAAACTTTCACCACTGCCACTTACATGCTGGTGGATATCACTGCCACTGCAGGGTATTGTGTCTATGTTTGGTTCTGATTTGGGTTCTATGATGGCAAAATTATTTAGTTGTAGCAGGTAGATAGGTTCTTTGGTATACATTTTATTTTCTAACAGCTGTCTTTTGGAGGTCCGGTTGTTTCTCTTCCTCTGGGCTACACCCTTCAAAATCAGATGTTTTTAATTTCTTGTCTCCAGGAGACAACATCAGTATTTTCTTTCATTCTCACTGCTGTTCCATGTCTCTTACAGGGTCCTCTCTAACAGCCCTGTGCAAAACTGTGCTGTCCTGATGAAAGATCAGTTTCATGCCTCCAGCTGTGAAGTTCCTACTCCATGGATCTGTGAGAAATTGCTTAGATAAATCCCATGTGCTTTTTCATCTCACAACGACCTCATCAGTGGTATGAGTTGATCATTATCCTGCAAACTGAAGCTTCACACAAGAGCAAAGTGTTTTACAAGGACAGGTTTGTTCCCATGAGGGTGAATTACGCTCAGCAGTAGATCTATTCTCAGTCCACAAGTGTTGGATTACTGCTGTTTGGGACCAGACGAGACCTGGGACATATTCCCTGGCCTAGTCTTTCCCTTATTTGTCCTATAAGGGCAAACAAAAGCTTTGTCACGAGGGGTGTCTTCAGATCTCTGAGGGGGACCTAGTAATTTTCCTTGAATTTTGAGCATCAGATTTCATTTCCATTCCCTGCATTTCCATTGTCTGGTATCAGAAGGACTGGGAAAATGAAGCCTGCTGTTCACTGACAGAAACATATAAATAGATATGGCTGCTCCCAGTGGCAGCCTCTGCTTTTGCATCTCGGGGGTATGAGTGGGAGAGAAGAGGGTGAAATGAAACTATAGCTTCTGTAAATCCAGCAGTGAAAATAAATCTCCAGGACTGCACTGGACCAAAAGTGTGTACCTGTGCTCTTTCTTCTCTCTGTTGGAGGAATTAGGCAGGTTTAACCAAGCTAGTCAAGAGACTGGACTTCAGGTGTCAAAGGAATACAGCTAATTCTGTGTAATTATTTAATCCATCAAGATCCTGTCTTCCTCCCTACCTCTGCTTTTTTATACTGCAGATAGAGGAAGCAGTGGACAAACCCTTAATACAATGATCTTTCAGCTCAAGTAGAGCAGAGACAGTCTCAGAGTTTGAACACCATAAAAACACAGTATGAATAACAAAGTGAATATTTGGGAGCACTGTGTTTAGGTCTGGGCTTCTTAGTACAAGAGAGGCATGGGCATACTGGGGAGTCCAACACAGGGCCACAAAGATGATGAAAGGAACATCTCCCCTATGAGGAGAGACTGAGACAGCTGGGATGGTTTAAAACAGAGAAGGCTGAAGAGAGATCTTATTCCTGCAATCATAGAAGCACAATAACCAACTTTAGCATTTCAATTCAGACTACATATATTTGCTTCATATTTTTATTATAATTGCAGGAAATCCTTGCCAGCTGCCAGTGGCATTATCTTCCATCTGCTTAAAAGGATGCTACACACGAAGGTGTCAAGGCAGATAAAGACAAAATTCCAGATCTTAGCATACTTAGTTAAGTGGATGTCTGCTGAGCCTCATACAGAGTTCACTGAGATGAGGGTCTCAGGCGAGAATGTTTTACAGTAAGGGTGGGTCTGCTTTCCTATAACCATGCCTGCAACAGGCAGACCTGGGGAAATTGCAGTATAGTAGGAGGTCAAAACTTTGAGTTTTCATCTTGGATTGTCTGGGTTACTTTGGGTGAGTCATTTTATCTGTGCCAGAGTCCATTCAGCTATCAAAAGATGGTTGTTCCTGACTCCTAGAAAGTTGCCAGACACTATGAAATAATGCTGGACACTTTGCTTGCTTTGTCAAAATGGTGGTAGCATGTGTAGAGGGGAACTTACCAGATACCTTACCAGAGGATACCACTGAAGAAACAGCTTGTCATATTATCATGATAGATAGGTGAGATGAGCATGTCTCTGAGCTTACCTAGTTTACCTTGCCTGTATGGATTAAAACCATTTCTCTTCAGTTTTTGGCTACAGAGCACATTTTTGACCAAGGTCCTAATGATCAGGAGCTGGCTTGGGAGCTGTTTGGCTATTTGACAAAAAGGGTAGATCTAGAACTGCCATGTACAGTTCTGCATCTTGTTCCTGTTGGGTTTATGTTCCATCAGTCCAGCTCCTGACCTTTACCATCTATGCAAATTGTAAATTGTCACCTTCAAAAGGGCTATGACCAGCACCTGTACAAATTTTCTTCTCTGTGTGTGAGGCAGACTTTCCTGGGTTACACTTCTGGGCAAGCAAAGCCATCTTTAGGTATCAGATGCAGAAGGAAGAGCACGAATCTGGGCTGTCTTTTGTGCAGTCCCCAAGGAAATTGCACATGCACTACTATCCTCCTTTTTCCTATGCAGGTCACTGCAGGGCAGAATGAGGTCTGTAATGAAGGTTTATTATTGCACTGCACTTGGATATCTTAACTCTGGAGTTCCTGAGCTTACCAAAGTTTTGATGATTATAGTAGGAGAAGGGTAGGACAGACAGAAAATCATGTTATCCTGCACACTTTTTAATCTGAAGACTATGATTTACATCCTCTAACATAGATCTCCATGCTTTGGAGTTTGCATTAGAGCTATAAGTAAGATATTCTACTGCCACTTGCAAGGGTAATAATTACCAGAGCTATTGATCCTCCTGCTGCAGACCAAGTGTTCTAAAAACCCCATTTCCCTTTGTGGTATAACATTGCCCATCACAGTGCATTGCATGAATTTTCACTTAATTAAGCGAGGATGACTCCATCAAGCAGCAATAATTTGATCTAAGATATACCAATAACTTGACCGGGAACAAGAGCCAGTAGAAGGAAAGTAAGAGCCAGGCCACATATGTTCTGCTGGGTGAGGGGAGCTGCTGCTCTGGGCAGCTGGTTAATGTGTTACATCCTGTTAATGGGTTGAACTTTTGGCAGCTTCCCATCATGTCAGTGTCCCTGTTTCTGTCAGGGTGAAGGCCAGATTATTTTAGATGACTTGATTGTCCAGGCACTTTCTGGCCTCTTTTCCTGGGATTAACTTTGATGGGACCAGGAACTGGAGAGCAAAAGGGAACAGTGTGGGTGGAGAGGGAAGGTTTTATCAGTTTTCATTCCCTGTTCCCGAAACCTGTTAATGGGAATTAGACACACCCACGCTTGTTCCCCAAATCCTAGCTCGATCTCCTGCTCCCACTTTGAAGGAAATCAAACAGCTCCTGCTCCTCCAGCAACTTCCATGACCAGTGCTGTGTCCAGCTCCATACAGAGAGCCCCGCCAGAAATGGAGGCTTTCCCCTCATGCTCTGCTGTTAGCCCTTCCTTCCTTAGCCACAATCTTTCCTCTTCCATTGCTTCTGTCCTGCCCCAAAAGAGACACAGCTCCGGCCTGCCAGGAACCCACCCCTCCCTCTCTCCCCCAGCACTGGCCTTCTGCCCGGACTCGGAGCTGCTAGTTCCAGCTCCTCCTTACCGCCTCTCCCTGTTTCCGGATGGGCCCTGGCCCCCAGCCCTTATCTCCTCCAGCCCCTGGGCTGTTTGCAGAGGAGAGTATAAAGGGGTTGACTGGGAGAGCAGAGGGGGAGTAAAAGCAGCACTGGACCACACTGAGTGGCTGCTTGACTCACCACGTCCTGCTGTGTGCCATGGGGAAGAACGGGCTGCTTATCAAATCAAGCATCTTCCTCCTCCTCTTCTTCCTTCCGGGAGACACCTCAGCCATCACAGAGCCGTAAGCTATGCTGGGGGCTATCTGGCCAGGCAGGAGACTTCGGCTGTATTCCTGTGTCTATTCCTTTGTCCCTTGTCTTCTATCTATTTTCTTTTATCCAGGAATAAAGACACCAGGGCTGGGTGAAGTGCCTTCTACAAACAGGAACTCTAATGCTTGAGAGAGACCTAAAACAAGCTATGAAACTGAGATATCAGTAAAACTTCAGGGGAAGGAAAAAAGGAAAAGAAGAGGGAAAGGTCTATGAGAATACCTTTTGCTGTTTCAGAGAATTGACAGGATTTCAACAAAATTTTATGCACAAAATTAGTTCTTTTGAAAGACAACTTTTCGTAAATGTTTGTGCAATTAATTCTTCTTAAGAGAAGAAGTGTTTTGAAAGGACAATGAAAGGTTTAATTTTGTGTTGACTGTCCTACTTGCAGGTTGAAATGCCCAGGATTTGGGAGTGGCTATTTTAGACGATAATGAGAAGAAAAAGAACAATTAGCTCATCTGGCATGCTCTGAAATGGCTTTAATTTTTAACTCACATTTTTCAGTTCAGCCAATAGAATGAAAATTCTCTTCTCACCCAGGATAATGTGACACTGTAAGACTGTGACTGTCAAGGTCTGTGAGGGTATATTGTCCTGCCCCTCTTCTTCAGCCTTTTTTGTATGTGAAGGGCATTTGTGTTGTGTGCATGTGTGTTCACGTGTGGTAGAAGCAGCGCATGGAGGGTCCTGACATCTCAAAGACTTTCTCCTTTGGCTTTTTGGCAATGTCTCTTCCTCCCCCGCAAAGCACAGGGCACTTCACCCATCGCAGAGCTGCAAGGGGTGCAGAGGAATTTCTGAGCAAGGCTGTGCTGCAGTGCTTTCATCAAACGCAGGGGAAACAGACTGGGATCTGAGGGGCCAGAGCTTGCTCCCTGCAGACCAACTGATGGACAAAAAGGTGCCAAAACCTCTGCTACTGCTGAGGTGCCTTACTGCTGAGGTGTTGAGGGCTCTTCTCCCATCTGCTCTCTGCTCTGGCTATGCCCACTGGAGGCCAGTCTGCATCCACCGAAATGGAAGCACGGTTAGCATTAGATAGATTGGGCTTGATTCCCAGATGCAGTGCTGGGCGCCGGGACACCACCGGCAAGTTGCCACGCTGGGAAGGAAGGAGGCTTCGTAGGGCTGAGCAGGTATCCCCTGTTGAGCTGAGACAGAGAGGCTGGCTTCCCTGAAAACCTGAAACTTGTTTGTGTTTTTGCTTAAGATCTGGCACCACGCTGTGGCAGTTTTGGATCTCTGCGAGGAACAAGAGTAGTGCTACAGACGCTTTGCAGTGTGTAGTCAATGGAATTTATTCACTGGGCACTGGCATTTGTGTGGCTCCTGAATGCTATTAACAGTGTCTAGCAAAGGTGACAATTGAGTTCCCCCCTGCCTTTATTGAGGATCTCGGGAAGAAGTGCTGCTGTTGTGCCAGAACCTAGAAAAACCTATCCTTTCCAGATGTTTGTGTGGAGGATTTCCTCTGGTATTTTACATTTGAGACCAACCTCTCTGCTTTCTCCTGCTGCTACAGACGTGCTGGAAATCTTGTTATGCTCTTAGAAAATGCACCCTTCTCCCTGTGCAGCGAAGGCTGTAGTCATCAGATTGGTTTATTTGTTCTTTAGACACAGGTCCTGTTCCTCCTCCTCTGACCTATCCTTCTCCCTTGTTCCTAGGCAGTACATGGTGCTGGTGCCCTTTCTGATACACTCGGATTCTCATGAGAAAGTCTGCATTCAGCTGACCCACCTGAACGAGTCTGTGACTCTCAGTGCCACACTAGAACATCTAGGGGAGAACAGGAGCTTGATTGATGATGTGGTGTCAGAGAAAGACATGTTCACCTGCATCCCTTTCTCTGTGAGTATCTCATCCTTGTGGGATGATCCTTTGTGCCAGGGATAAAATATGAAGACACTGAGAAGTAATGACCAGAGTAACACTATGTAGATGTTCACTTACCTCTTGGCTAAAGGTATGTTCATGTCCATCCTCAACACCCTCTTACTGCTGAGATCTCTTTACTATGCTAAATGACTGTGAGATGCTGAATCCTAGAAAGCCACCCTCTTTCTAGGGCAGGAGAAGAAAGTGGCTGTTTCCTGATGGCTGTTTGGTGAAAAGGTTTTCCACATCATCCTTTAATATCCACAGTTTGTCACTTGAGTGCCTTCAAATTGTGGTAGAGCTTTTGGACCTCAGATACTTTTCCCCTGGCGTATACTGAATTAATATAAGAACGTAGAGCTGTGATTGCCTGTATCTGAAAAAAACATCAAAGCAGGAATTTGATAATCTAATGTAATTAATAGCCCCAGGGACTATAACAAACTGCTGGCAACTAGGAAAGCTGATTGTGTAGCTCAGAGCCTAGATTATGTCTTTGGCCTGAAGGCTGAAGAACTGGTCTTCAGGACACCAAAAAGGTTGGCATTTTTGTCTTGGTTTGTCAGATGTAGGCTGAAGACTGACTTTGTCACTTGTGAGAGAGAGGTATAGATGTCTGACATGTTTGATTTGGAAAAGGAAATGTTCTGCAAAGACTAGGGACATTATCTGAAAGAGAAGACAGACTATTCCATTGCCTTTGTGAATGCTGAAAGGAAAAGGATGGAAAGGTTTGGTCAGGGCAGTAAGAATTTTTAAAAATTGGGTGGTTGAGCTGGGAGTTCCTTTGCTGCTCAATACTTGCACAATTACTGCACGGCAGGAGGAATGGGTAGGAATATGGGACAAATACAGATCAGTCTCTTGTTCCTCATTATAGTTCCTCTCACCTCTGTATTGGGTCCATCAGGATTCTATTAGATCTCTTATTTCATGAAGGCTAGTTCAGTTTGGGAAGCCTTTAGAGGTGGTCTGTTACATAGTTTTCTTCTTACTCTCCAGCTTCCAAAATCAAGGCTCCCGTTACCAGCCACGTTTCTCAGTGTGACGGTGAAGGGGGCCACGCTGCAGTTCAGCAGCCGCAAATTAGTGCTGGTCCAGAACTCTGAGAGCTTGGTCTTCATCCAGACAGACAAACCCGTCTACAAGCCCGGACAGACAGGTACCAGGAAAGGGGTGGAGATTTGCATTTGAAACAAACATTTGTACTAAAACTGCTGGATCATGCTGGCCAGACGTCAGTTGCTTTCAGTGGGGATCAGAACTGCAACCTCATGGCTAAGGCTTATGTTTTATTGCTCCATCTAGGGAAAATCTGGGGAGTCTTAAGGTGCATGCATGTATCTGGGGCACCTGCACACTCTCCCTCTCTCACTGTGGGCTCTGTTGTTGTGGTCCATGCAGTTAGGGGGTCTGCATTAAAATCAGAGAAAGACTGGATATTTATCCTATAGAGAACAGGGCCAAAACTCAGACTAAATCATGAAATAGCTTTCAAAGCAGCAGCTGATTTTGCTCAATGAAGACAGAAAGAATTATGTAAGCTATTTATTTCTTCTGGGCCACTGATCTCCTCAATTTGGCCTGGGTAAAAACAAATGTCCTAAAAGAGGTACTGAATTTTCTCTCCATCCAGAGCCAACAAAAACTTGCAGCCAAGTGCTGAAGTAATTTTTTTGCATTCACCCTTCCTAGGAAGTTAGTCTAGTTATAACAAAATTAGAAGACCCATGTGAATTCTGGCATAAAAATGCCTCATTGCAAAGCAGACAAAGGCAACTTAAATTTAACTTTGGTCCCAATTAATGAGATTCTGATGCCCATGATCAGTAAGATGTTCCCACTGCCATGGATTTGCTCTTAACATCCTCTTATTCATGTACCCATAGTAGACGGGTAACCTTCTAGCATGACCTAGCATTCTAGTAAATGGAATTTCCTTGGAAGGGAACAGCCCTGTTGTCTGTTATACCATTTGTTTTTGCAACTGATTTTTCTGGTTGCTGATTGCACTGTGGAACCTCACTGTCTTTCTCCACCAGTCCTGTTCAGAATTGTTTCTCTGGATGAAGAGTTCCGACCTGTGAACGAAATGGTAAACATGATACTGGTTTTTCTACTTATTTGGCCTTAAGTCAAATGTGGGGAAAGGGAGGAAAGATAGTCTCTGCTGGGGAGAGCTCTCAGTACACTGAGATAACTGTGAAAATTCTGGGTCACCCCAGATCTTTTTAACAGGATCTGTTGTCAAATTCTGCACAAGGCTGCCTTCTGCATTCTTGGAAAGGTTTGACAAACTGCAAATGGGCAGTGCTGGTGTAAACAGTGATCAATCTGCCATTCCCACAGTGTACACCCGTTCTTACCAGTACTGCAGATATCCAGAGTTAGTAAATAGTAATTTCGGTTGTCTTTTGTGCCTCAGACAAAGGATTGGCCCCCTCCTCTCCATACCAGGAACCTTTTTCCTTACCCCATTGGATGATTAGCTTTTACCCTGAAATGTGATCATAACCCTTGTCATTTGACTGTGTTGCTTGCACTCTGTCTAAGCATGCTGCTTCCTTTCTTCTTTTTCTAGATTCCATTGGTGTATATTGAGGTATGTACAAACATTTAATTCACATTCACATCTGTTGCACCTCAGCCTGGGCAGAATAAACAGTTGCGTCAAGATGATTCTTGTTTATTTTTTGTATTAAGCCAGTCCATTACATTAATTCAACTATACAGAATTTTAACTCATATGGTGACTACCATGTACCTGGGCCCAGGCTAGAGCTCCTCTGTCACCTTGCTGTGGACTCCCCCCCAAAACACTGCTAGTGCCCTTTACTGTCTGCAGCCTCCTGAAACACAGGGGCTGGTCCTTCCCTCACTGCTTTTGCTAGACCTCATTGCAGACTCCCAGGGTTCTCACAATCTCCTTGTGATCCCATTATCTGTAGGACCCGAAGAAAAATCGTCTGTACCAGTGGAAAAACGTAGAGTTAGAGATGGGATTTATACAGCTGTTCTTCAACCTCACCTCTGAACCTATCCAAGGGACCTACAGAGTGGTGGCACAGAAGGCCTCTGGGAAGACAATTCAGCATTCTTTCTCCGTGGAGGAGTATGGTAACCGTCACTGCAGTTTCAAGTTCATAATAGCTAGTCCCATGGGGCATGAAATCTTAATTGAACAGCATTGCAGATCTGACCGGGATGTCCAGCATGGCTGGAAAATTGTTTCTGTGTCCTTTCCCTCCCAAGAATCATATCTTTAGGATGAGAAGACTGAAGACTTGAGTGACCTATCTCCAATCCTCCCTAAGCACCAGACCATGCAGTGCAGCTCTTCTGAACGCCCACCTCAGCAAGGAGGAGCAAAGTGCTTGGATCAATCTGTGCTGACAGCCACAAGCCTTACCTCCTTTCAGAGGTGCTTTTAGGCCACAGCCTCATCTCCATTTGGCTACATACCTGTCAATTTTCCTGCCATAAGTCTGGGTCTAGGCTGAGGCTGTCTAGGCTGTAAATTAAGATCTTGCCTTTTCTCCCCCATAAGCTAAGCCCATAGCTTGTGTGATGCCTTAGTGCCTTAACCTCCCTTTGGTGCTCTCACCTCTATGCCAGTTCCATCTCCTTGGCTAGAAGGTTGGTATCCCAGTACATACCTGCACATGATCACAACCAGCGTAGCTTCCCACCCCAGCAAGCCAGCTGCAGTCCTTCTTACATGGTCTGACATGATCTGGCTCCTGCAGCAGAGAGGTGTCCTGGAAGATGAGTCTTGAACTCCTTTGGCCTCTTCCAGTTGCAAGACTGTGCTCTGTCCTGTGCCCTGAATCCCTCCTAGTTGTCCCAAAACAGTCACCATCACTTCCCCTCCTGCAGCTGGGTTTGGATGGGATGTCACCCTGTGCTGTGTCACTGGAGAAGCCAGGGTATCCTCCTGTTTTGAACATCAATAAGATCTACATGCTTTGGAAATGCAGAGACCAGGCTGCAGGCCCAGCTCTGTATATTTGTGGGAAACTTCTATTGATTTATCTCTCTATGGTACTGTATCCTACTGCTGTGGGACTGATAACTACTACACAGCTACCTCAGTAGCTGGTGTAATAATCTTGCCCTCTTACCTGGCACACTGCTTGGCTGAGGGGTTTTCAGTGACTTCAGTGGGATGTGCAGGTGACAGAAGCCTCTAAAATCTGACCATTTAGATGTAAAAGGTTTATAGATAATCTGTGTTTTCCTTTGGTTCTGCTGCAGTGCTGCCAAAATTCGAAGTGACAGTGAAAATGCCCAAGGTGATCAGCATTCTTGATGAGGAGCTGAAGGTGACTGTTTGTGGACTGTGAGTGACATTCTTTCAAGTTCTGCTTGGTTTCAGTGTTTTTCTTCAGTTGCTGCTCAAAGTTCAGTCGGGAGACTGAGAGATGAGACTTTATTATATTTCTCAATCCTTTTGGGGTCCCAGGACCAAACAGACCATATCTACTATTAGACAAAAGTTACTGTTTGATGCACTTTGTATGTAACATATGGAAACATATTTTTGATCTGTTTTTTTGGGAGATTGTTTCTTGCATATTTTTTGAGTCATTGAGGATTTCACACCAGCTACAGTGCTAGGGAAGAGGTCTTTAGTTCAATTTATTCAGGAATGATATTTTAACTGTGTCTTCTGCTTGTTGTTGTGGAGAAGAAACTCTAAGGGATGCAGCTGCCCTCTTTCCTTTGGGCCACTTCACTGAATTCTGCCTTGCAATGTTCCATACACCCTGTAGGGAGAGCCATGGCTTGGGCTGAAGAGTGAGAGTAAAGACCCGGTGCTCATACATACACAAACCAGTCCCATCAGAACTGGGTGGTGGGGTAGATGCTTGTAACATGTTCTCCAGGATGAGGGGGACTCAACAAAATCATTATTAGCGTATGGTACCAGATTCCTTTCTGCTTTTTATTTCCTGTGATGACCCTGTGTATCCTGGAGGCAGCTCTAGGAAAGAATCCTGGCTTCATTGGGATGAGCCTGTAATTTTTCTACATCCCTCTTGCATTCCTAATGTCTCTGTTTTCCTTTCAATCCTGCCTGCTGGTAGATACACATTTGGGAAGCCTGTTCCTGGCCTCGTGAGCTTCCGTGTCTGCCGGAAGTACGAACGTGCAGCCGTGTCCTGCTATGGTGAAGAGGGTAAAGCAGTGTGTGAGGAGTTCTCTGGACAGGTCAGTCATGATTACTCTGGTGGGTAGAGTGATAGGAGAAAGTGTGGTTTGTTGAGGATGCCTTGTAGGCACAGGCTTGCTCTGAGTATGTACAAACATAGTGTAAAAGTGTGGTGAGGCACTGGCACATGTTGCCCAGGGAAGTTGTAGATGCCCCCTCCCTGGAAGTGTTCAAGGCCAGGCTGGATAGGGCTTTGAGCAACCTAGTCTGTTGGGAGGTAGCCCTTCCTGTGGCAGGGGAATTGGAACTTACATGGCCTTTAAGGCCCATTCCAACCTAAACCATTATGTGATTCTACAATTCTGTGAAAATCCATGTATTTTAAGGAGGGCTGAAGAATGGGAGAAGATTGGGTGCAAGATGAAATGTGAAAGGTAAAAATAGGAAGGTCTGTGCAGTAAGAGCAGTGTGTGTAGAAGCCAGAATCTGATGGAGAATGAAGAGATGAAAGAAATAGCAGAAAGTTCAGTTGGAGTGTAGAGAGTATAAGAGCAAAGTGAGATAGAAAAGCTATGAGCAATGACAACAGAGTTGGACTTGGCTTACACTGGAGACAGTGTATGGGGTCAGAAGCTCGTGTTAGAGAAAGGAAAGGAACAGAAACCAGGGGAAAGGCTGAAACATTTTGGGCAAGAAGGAAAGAAATACGTGTTTAGCAGCAGTGATTAAGACATACAGAAAAAAAAATCACTTTTTTCACCTTTTAGACTGGCAAGAGCAAAACTGAAAGGTGTTTGGAGCACAAAGAGGTGCAACAGTACTGGCTTAATTGAGAGAAGTTGGAGTAATAGCAATTGTGGAAATATGCCAGGAGAAGAAAGCAAACAGAAGATGTTCTCATGGTCCCTGGGCTCTGCTATAGCTTGATGTCCACAGCTGCTTCTGCCATTGCTGTTGTTATCCATGTCAAAAGAAAATAGAAACACTGTAGTGCTAACCTCTGTTCCAGGCATCTCTTCTGTGGAGACTTGCATTGTACATGAATTTGCTGAAGAGAGGTGGCAAGCTTTGGAAATACTTTTCCAGCTGTCATCTCCTTTCTACAAATACACAGGCTTTGGTTTGTGTATCGCTCATATGGCTTACTCATTTTAAGTAAGCAGTTTTATTTTCTAACATGCCTGATGCCTGACAAACATTTCTTATGTGGCATACATTGACTAATTCCCTGTGCACTTGTACCAAGTGTTGGCAGCTTCAAACTTCACAAGCATACACAAAAATCATCTAGTTTGCAAGCTTTTCACTCTAATGTTGCTGTAAGTACCTCAGTATGCTTTTTGCTAAGTTATTTATGTCTTTTTCCAGTTTTGATAACATCAACAGAGGTAGACTATCTGTGAGGTTATGGTCTTCTCTTTCAGTTCAGAACAACACACAGTGATGGATTCAATGAATAAGCATTGTATAAATGAGAATATAATGGTCTTGTTTGTTTTCCTCCAACAGACAGACATCTATGGTTGCATATCTAAAGTGGTAAAGACCAAATTATTCCAGCTCAAGAGAAGTGGATATGAGAATAAGCTCCATGTAGAGGCCAAGATTAAAGAGGAGGATACAGGTATGAATCATCTGGATGAAAGAGCCATGTAATGAGACCAGGAGAGAGCAGCAGAGGGGCCTGCCCAGTAGGAATGAGGGGCAAAACCAGACTCTTGCTATTCTGGAATCTTAGAGTTTTCCTGCCTCTAGTCCAGGACCACCAACAAAATAGCTTGTCCAGCAAAGGAGAGTTGGCCTAGAGTAAAAGGAATTCTGGTCAGGCAGAGGCAAGTTAGTTCTTCATGCTTCTTTCTGCAGGAGTGGAGTTGACTGGAACAAGCTTCTCTGAGATCACAACCACCATTAGCAGAATCGAGTTTGCGCTTTCAGATACCTACTACAAGCGAGGAGTCCCCTTCTTTGGGCAGGTAGGGAAACCATGAGAATGGAATGCCATGAGTGCCAATCAATGATGCTACTGAACCTTCTGGTCAGATGTATGCCCCAGCTCTGCAAGGATGCTGGACCTCAGTGCTGCTAATCCCTGTGGGTCTCCTTTCCTCTGAAAGCTCTCGAGCTGGGGAACAGCAGCTGAGAGCACAGCCCTCATTCTGCCCTTGTGCTTCTGCCTCTTCTGTCCACTAAAATTCTGCTTCTACCAGTCATGTGTTTAATTGGAGGCCTCAGGGGTGTGAGTACATGTCAATCTCCCCATCAACTCCCCTGGCCCAGAGAGGAGAGAAGAAAGAGGCAAAGAAAAAGCATTCAGAAAGTTTGCAGCTGTCTATCACGGTATCCCGCAGTGGTAGGGAGGAGAAGAGAGATCCAACAGGCAGGAATTGTGCAGCAAGATTGATTGATTTAATTATTTTACAACTCTTTTATAGACCTTTTTCTTCATAGTCTAATTGGTCAAAGGATCAGCCACCCCATGGGATGATTGGCTAAAATCCTAAAACATCCATTGTCAAAATATTTTTCTTCTGTACCATAAGCAAAGTTTTGCAAGGTTGCAGGTGTTCATAGTTTATAGAACTCTACAAATATCTTCTGTGAGAGAGAAAAGTATCTCACGGGACTGGAAAGAAGCAAGAAAAATTCTTGCTAGCAGCCATATTTGTATCCACAGCTCTCTGAAACAGATGTGTGTAAAGTGCTGTTGAGGCTTCCTTGTCTGACATGGACCCAACATCTTTATCGTGGTGTTCTACCAGTCTGTTCAGGTGGCAGCCATTCCTCTCCTATACTGCGCTGGTTTTCCTCCTCCAGGTGAAACTTCTGGATGGGTCTAATGCTCCAATTGCCAATGAGACTGTGAGAATTTCTTTTCAAGGAAGACAGGAAGAAAACTATACAACAAATGAAGAAGGCATAGCAGAGTTTGCCCTAAACACTTCCACGTTGGCCTTTGAAAATGTTGGAATTAGGGTAAGTCCTTAGGACAAAGAAGGTAATGAAGCACCCCACGGGGCTGGAAGGGAAGCTCTAAAGTTTCTACAATATATGCAAAAGCAGTTAGATTATTGTTCCTTGTTCCTTGTGTGAGCCTTGACACCAGTTTGGTGGAAGTAGTTGTACAGCAAACTGAGATTCCAGGTCACAAATTGTAAATATTTTGTAAACATCTTGTAAATATTTGATTTCTGCTTGGCAATTGCAATATGGGGTTAGAAGAAACATCAAGAGATCCTAATAGTCCATTCTGCTCCAAGGAATCACCAGCCCTACCTAGTCAAGGGTGGGTCTATCTCCCATCTGCATTTTTCGGAGTTTAATTTAGCATTTCAACTTTCTACATACAGCTCCTGGTTTTTTTGTTTGTTTGTTTTGTTTTGTGGGGCTTTTTTGTTTGTTTTTGTTTTTCTCTTTTAAAAGGTTTCCTTTTTCCTGCTGTAAATAGAGTGTGAACCATTCACATAAATTCTCTCCCAGTTGAAGAATTTGTTTGTCTAGGACAAACAGGTGCTGCTGAGCATCTTTTAGTTAGTGGGAAATGCAATTTGTTGTGTAATGTGCATATCTCATAATATCACATCCTGGACTAGGGGAGGATATTTGTGTCTAGAATTATATTTGTTCTTCTCCCTACAATTCCCTTGTCACAGACTAAAACCGTTAAAAATTTTCCAGAAGTTACTACTAGATGCTTGAAGTTTTCAGATTTTTGCAGGATAAAGAAAAGGCAAGAATTCCCAAGTATAATGAGAAAGATAAAGAAAAAATGGCACGTGAGGCACATCAAATGCTGAAATAGGGCCCTTCTAAATGTGAAGTGTCTTCCCCTTGATCTCATCTTTAGGAGGACGTGGACTCTCTCAGCTCCTAAACTTCTATTCAATTAAGGTTTTGAATTATTAGGTGGAGATTGTCCTCCTTTTCTATAGCATCTGTAGCTTGATCTTGGCACTGGTAATATCTGAACTGGACAGCACTATCCCTTCTTCAGTGCCTATGATACGGAAAGAAATGAAAATTGCCTTTTTTTCTGTTTAGACTAAATAGAATATTAGAGAGGGCAAGGCATTAGTGTAAAAGGCCCTTAAAGTGACCCTGATAGTAAACAAAAATCTGATATGATTCAGCTTGTTTGACACAAACTTCAGCTTCTCTGGGAGTGAGATCATTCCCAATGATTTGCTAAAGATACCACCATCCTGTCTTGCACTTTCCAAACTCATGTGTTGGGTTGGTTTTTTTTTTTGCATTTTGTAGACTTCCTTGTTACTTCAGTACCAAAAAAATACTAAAACTTTAATATTAGGCCATGGATTTTTGTCTCCAGTTTGGCCACCTGTGTTTGAGGATCTATGTATGTATTTTCTCCTTTTCCAGGCAGTTCATAAACAAAACCTCTTCTGCTATGAACGTTCCTGGGTTGTTCCACGTTATGGAGAAAGTTATCTCCAGCTAAAGCGCTTTTACTCTCCCAGTAATAGCTTCCTCAAAATTGAGCCCAAGTCCAAGCCACTGAGCTGTGGCTCTTCCACAGAGATCCGAGTACATTATATCCTTACTCCAGAGGCTGTAGGAGAGCAGAAGAAAATCACCTTTTACTACCTGGTAAGTTTGCACCTGCCATACAGTGAGGTAGTCACTGGCAATTATAGGGGGGTGGAAGTAGATGTTGTGGTTTGTGGCAGCAGGCTTTAAACACTTTCTCGTCATCCTTCATATGTTCTTTAGAAACAAAAAGGAGGGTCTGAGTTGGGAGTAAAAAAAGTCAGGATGTCCCTGTGCCCTCTGGGCGAGCACTGGGACTGTGCTACAGGGAGGCAGAGAGCTGGGTGTGAACAGCAGACATACAGCTCAGTAACTCTCCTTGCAGGGTCCCCCACTTAAAGGTTTGGCTAATGCAAAACTTCAGTCACAACCAAGTTTCTCCTTCCATTCAGGTGATGGCCAAGGGAAACATTAAACGAGGAGGCACTCACTTTCTGGATTTGGACCAGGAAAGTGGTGAGTTCCTCTCCCCTACCAAATTGTCACTCTTATGGGGGCTAGGCAACTGTGGCAGACATACATGCTGCATCCATGTAAATGCAGGGATCGATATCTGCGTGTCCTCTAAGATCTGGGAAGAGTTTGACCTTTATTTTCTCTGCCTTTAGGCTTTTCACAGATTTGCTCTAATCCCCTGTGCCATTATCTTTCTCCTGACACAACATTTTTTGGAGCTCCAGTACTCCTTGGAGATACATCTGATGGTCTGTTTTTAGAAGCTGAAGCAAAATTCAGCATACTTATGCACTGGAAAACAGGCTTTTCAGTCAGACAGGGAGACTTACACATCTCTGTGAGCACCAATTCATCCCACTTGGATGCCTGAAATTTCATAATGTCTAGGATAAAGTTCAGCATAAAGTCAAACCTAGAATTTTGGCTGCTCCAAGAGAAAGTTTTTTGCAACTTAAATTTTTCCCATTGTTTTGTTTGCTAGACAATGGTGTCTTCTCACTACAGCTGTCTGTACAAGCTGATATTGCTCCAGTGGCCCAAGTGCTTGTCTACACCACGGTCCCCAGCAGGGAGGTGATTGCTGATTCAGCCAAGTTCTACACAGAATTATGTTTCAACAATAAGGTAAGTGTCCCCTTCCTGAGGGAGCAGCCACCAGACTGCAATGTGGTCAAGCTCACTTATTTAGCCTGGTTGAGCTAATTTCTTTAGATGCACTAACACTGGACAAGCAATGTATCAATTGTTGTAGGTAGCTTCACTGCTTGTTGGTTTGTGCTAGCCTGGAGAGGATCAACTGAATGAAAAAATGTGCTAGCAGGGGCTACACTGATAACACCCTCCTCAGCAACTGGTCAAAGCTGATCCTACAGATGGTCCTGACTAAGAAAAAGAGAACAACCTGAAAAATTCCCATCAGGACTTAAAGATACCAGACAGGACCGTGCTGAAGACAGTCCCTTGTCCTAAAATCAAAGCTGAATGAGTTCTTGAGACCTGTGTCACTGTAGGAGCTTGGTCACCCGAATTTTTTTCATTTATTAGGTTTCATATTGTGCAGTTCTTGAAGGTCCGGGTGCAAGCCAAGTGTCAAATGATTTACATTAGTTGATACTGTTTTCCTCTCCGAAAGCATGTTGGATCCAAAGCTGTTGTCAGACCACATAGGACAGTCTTAGGGCTATCTCCATGCTAAACAGTTTTCCTAGTAAGAAGCTTGCTATAGTCCTTTTTCTGCCTGAAGAATATTGTTTTTGCAGTCTCAAGATCCCACCCTGGGAAAGGTGGAAGGTGTCAGCAGAAGGCATGCTGTGTTCTGGTTGGGACATGAGGGAGACTGGCAGCTGATACTGCTTTGTCAGGCAACACATTGAGGATGCTTTGAGCCTGGCATGCTCGGGGGGGATTTGTAGTGCTGAGGAGAGAGAAGATTTATGCAGGGCAGCTGTCTTATTATAAAATCATGTGAGATGGTGGTGACAACTTTTGCTAGCAAGAACTTCCAGGGCAGAGGTAGGCGGGGGGTACTTAGGGTTGTGAGTTAGGTTTTGGAGAAGGCACAGGAGTCTGGAAGGCCTAGCCAGCAGGTGAGCTCTTCAGAATCGTTACCACCCAGCAGATTACTGCAATATTTCTCCAGGGCATCGCTGCTCGTCATGTTACCAAAGAATCTGCGAAGCAAGATCTTTGCAAGCTGGTTTTCTCTCCACATACAGTTTCTGGGTGCAGTACAGTGACTGCTCCTGGTTCAAGGACATGCTCCACTGACTGATCACATCTAGCCCCTATGTGGGATTGCCTCATCACATTCACAGTGACCATAAAACCTGAAACCACCTTACGAGTTTTATGAGCAATTGTGATGCTTGAAGTTGCCAAGAACTCTTGGTGGTGATTACCCTGGCACTGCTGGAACAGTAGCACAGATGAAGTATAGAAGGAGGTGTGCATGGATATGGGGACCTTGTAAAGTTAGAACTGAATGCACTCAGCTGGAAGAAAAGGACCTGTGAGAATTGGGCATCTGTGACATAGCTTTTCCTGTGGTTACAGGTGGACTTAAGCTTCTCCCCTTCGGAAGGCCTGCCTTCCTCAGATGCTCACTTGCAGTTCCAAGCCTCCCCGAACTCCCTCTGTGCTGTGCGTGCTGTGGACAAGAGTGTTCTCCTCATGAAGCCAGAAGCTGACCTGTCACCCACCTCTGTAAGTTCTTGGTCTGTGGAACAAGTTGGAGCCTGGTCAGAGCAAGCACAGCCTGGTGCTGGAGTGGAGACAGGGAACAGTCCCTCTTGTCAGAGCTGACACAGGGATGCTCCCCTGTGCTGCTTCTCATCTTCCTCCAGTGGGCAAAAAGATGAGAACTGGGCAGCAGTTGATTCTTAAGGGGTTTGTGTGATTTTATGGATGGGAATTAGAAAGCTCTTTTAAGGGGCCTGCTTGTCTTGGCCAGAGCCAAACACTGTTTTGTGTTTGATGATAATTTTTCAGTTATTCTCCTCATCCATGGATTAATTTTTTTGTGGTAGCATCTGGAAGTGTCAAAGAGTTTATTTGTCTTTTGCCAAGCTGAAAATGACAATCCCTGAGTAGGGACAAAGTGTTACAGATGGTTTGGCCAATGTAATTTTTTACATATTTGAGCCATAATAACCAGAGTAACATGCAGAGCATAAAAAAAGAGGCAGTATCTCCAAATTTGGATCCCTTTTTTGATTCCCAAACTCTTACTGCTCCCAGCACAGGGAGGACCATGGCAATGTGACTGTATGTGCTGGTGATGTGACTGTTACGGTGCTTGCATTGAACTCCCTCAGCTGTGCTTCGCAACAATGGGCACTAAAATGCCAAATACTCTGTCTCTTTCTTCCAAGGTGTATGACTTACTTCCAGTGAAGGAACTCCATGGCTATATCTATGCTTCAAACGCACCCTTGGAGGAGCCCATGTGGAATTGCATGACTGTGGAGCCAATAGTTCGGGATGGGATCACCTATGTTCCAGTAATGGGGGTGAATGAAGAGGACACTTACAGCATCCTAAAGGTATAGCCCCCTGGCATGGTTAGGGAGTGGGGTGGGAGAATGACTGAGAATGCTTTAGCCTTCTGTGGCATCATGCAACCTAACAAGGGAAGGGTTTGTTCATCTGAATGATCTGACACTTCTTTCTATCCGGAGGCACATTCAGTGAGGGTCATAAGCTTTACTCGTCATGCCAGATATGCTTCCCACTTGGTAGAAAAGGGATCAGCCTCGAAGTTTTCTTACAGGAAAAGCTTTGAGGCTGACTTGAGGTGAGGTTCTAATTGGAAGTAAATGATCCCATGCCGTTATAGTTACTTTGAATAAATCGGTATGTCCTTGAGCTGCATTGTAGCCACAGACATTTCATTCCAGAGGGAAAACTGTATATCTACTTCCTGGCTAATCCTGACCCCTAGGCTGAAATTGGACTGGAACCAGTGTCCTAGAAACAGATGGGATATATCCTTTTGTCTCTCTGAGCCACCCAGGCACTCAGACCCAAGGATCAGGGGATCATCTCAATGTCCAATCCACACACAATAACAACTTTTCCATTTTGAGGCAGTAAAATGCCAATGTCAGGTCTGCTGTGTAAACCTCAACAGGATTCAGTAACAGAAAAACATCTTTGGTTTCTCTCCCATAGGAAATGGGTTTAAAGGTTTTCACAAATACCAACGTGAGGAAGCCTTGGTTTTGCAGCCCTAGTAATCACAGGCATACCATCCATCCAGCAGCTGGCCTAGCAGCACCCGAAACCATGGCTCCGCGACCCATGCATGCAATGAGGACAAGTGGTAAAGGAACTTGGTTTTGTTATCACTGCTGTTCCGAACAGAGATCCTGTTTGTATTTTGGAGTGAAAACTTAAACAAGAGCTGGCGTTGTGTATTGAAACCTTGCAAGTAGTACTGAGCTGATGGGTTTGCAGATTTCAGCTTCTCAATGGGTTGTGTGGGTCTACAGACAAGCTTTGGTAACTCCACATTAGAAATCAGCAGAACCAGACCGTGTTCAAAGACCGGCAGAGCAGAGGATATTAATTCTGCTGACAAATTCTCTGTTCATTAGGTTTTTACAGTCAACTTCTATTCCTAGATTGTCACCTACAGATCCTCCAATACCATTTTCAGGCTGTTCTCATTGACTCAGCCAGCTTTATGTATGGTCAAAACCATGAAGTGGGTGACAAATTTTTCAGTGATGAGTTGGTAGGCTTTGGGAGGCAGGGTAAGACACGTATGGTAGAAGTCCAGCCTGAAATGGACCCATCCTATGATCCTATTTTTAAGGGCTATCTCAACTCTTACACTGTAACTGTTTGGGCAACAGAATTGGCCTTATCATCCTTCAGTCTCATATTAAAGAAAATATCTTAGAAATTATAAGTTATTCTAGCTGGATAGCTGATTCAGAGAGTTTTCCCTTGGCACTAGAACCTGTGCTTTTGTACGTGTCCAGTTTAAAAACAATTTCAACTTCTGACAGATAGATATAAATAATCAGCAGTAAGAAGACTGAAACACCACAATAGACAAACACAAGCTAGCCACCTGCCACTTTTGCCAGGAACAATGTGATATAGCTCTGATAGCATCTTTCACCTGTCCCTGAGTCCTTCTCAGGCTCTGGAGATGCCTGTTGCACAGTTAGTATGAATACTTGTTAGCTACTCAATTGTTATCCAAATGCAGAAATTTAATTAGCCAAAGTAAAGATGATGAAAATTAGAATTTCACTAAGAAATTTTCTTCTTTTTCTGCTTGGATGCATTTCTCTTTCTGTTTATGAAAGCCAAGCAAACCATGTCCCACCCACCCCATCTTTGTTTTCCAGTTATTGAAAAGTAAAGCAAAACAAAATGTTTAAAAAATGTAATCCCAAACACAGAATATTTTATTTGGAATAATTTTTGTATGTGAAAACTTTGTTTTAGTCAAAATGACTTCCCATATTACGGCTGCATGTTTTTATTTCGAGCATTTTCAGCCTAGTTCTTGAGAAGGCCATAGCTTTGACAGGAAGGTGGCACTCTGAGTCACAATGACCCTACAAAAAACACTTCAACAGAGGGATGTTCCATTGCTAGCTGGCCTGATTAGGATGGAGAAGAACATCACATCAAGGCTGTACCTGAAAGAGAAAAGGGTGCTTGTGATGCCATGATTTTTGTCTTTTATATTTCATATATTAATAATAATTATAATAATTATATATATAACTATTATAATATATATACTAATATAATATATATATATTTATATATTCTTTTATATTTTCAGGTATAACCCCTGTTATACCTTTTTATAACTTCTGTATTCTTAGTGCTTTTTGCCTACATTCTTAGACTTGTTTGTCAAGCTAGGAGACTAAACATTTTAGAAGCTTCATAGTCAGGGATCAGTGTGCCCCAGATCCCAAGGTCCTCTCCAGAACACATTCTGTAAACTAAGATAGAACCATCCAGGGGAAGGCTCCTTGGGGAGGTGGGGGGGGGGGCCTCATTTGAGCCTCTCATTGGGGAATCTTTGATAGATTAGTAATTAGTAAGACCTAAAATGTTATACCAGATCTATTGTGGGTGGGTGTGCATTGCAGTGTGCATTTGGGTGCATTCAACCTGGATGTGTGCACCTAAGAATCCTTAAAATAAATACCAAGGTAAAATCCCTTTTTCCCTTCTAAACGTGTCTGACTCTTGATTTTAAGACCAGGAAAAGGCATCACTTACATAGAAGGTCCTAAATAGGTTTTTGCTCTAAATCCTTTATTTTTAAGCTTGTAAAGTGCTGCCTTCCAAAGTTTGAGGTCTGCTGGAGACCAGCAGAAAATAATGGAAGGCTAGCTCTCCTTGCTAATAAGCCCTGGCCCTGAAACTCCACTGCTGTTGCTAATATAGCTCACTACAGCCACAAGCATCTGCTTCTGATTGCCACATTGATTGACACTTTTCTCAGACTGAAGCATGATGCTGATATAGGTCTTGTTTGGGATTATCAATAGTTGATTTCTTTTTCATCTTGCCTCATTCAGGCCTTCTGGCAGACAGATTTTCTGAGCAGTTAAGCACTCCTGAAGAGGTGACAGAGACAGTCCGAAAGTATTTCCCAGAAACCTGGATTTGGAGTTTAGTACCTATAAGGTGAGTATTTTGGGTTAGTTCATTCCTTTTTAATAAAACTCAGTTTATAAGGTGAAAACATGAATCCCAAAGTGTTTGTCCTTCATTGTTTGCAGAGATCACTTGGCAATACTCTGAGATGAAATTACTTTGAGCCATAGTTAGGTTTGTCCAAAGAATGGACTGGAAGAAGATGTAGAGTGGTCCTACAGTAGCAAATGTACTGTGCTCCATCATTCACACAGCAAATACTGTTCAGTAGGCCAAAAGGGGTACAGCTAGTCACCAAAATGCTGTAAAACTCATCTGTCCTTGCTGTCTGTGCTTTATCAGCTCTGAGGGAAAAGCTGATCTAGAAGTGACCATCCCTGACACCATCACTGAGTGGAAAGCCAATGCATTCTGTACTTCGGCAGACGCGGGCTTTGGCCTGTCCCCAACAGTGTCCCTCAGAGCCTTCCAGCCCTTCTTTGTGGAGCTCACCATGCCCTACTCTGTAGTGCGTGGGGAGTCCTTCACGCTGAAAGCCACCGTTTTCAACTACCTGCCTGCCTGCATCAGGGTAAGGGAGGTTTAAATTGTTCTCTGTAGCTGTGAGGTTTAAATTGTTCTCTGTAGCTGTGTACCTTCTTGTGCAGCCTTGCCTTCACCTAGCCTTCTTACCTTGTCTCTCAGCAGCCCTAGACCCCTTGCCCCTGACATTTTATGTTATATCTCCTATATACTCCAAATGCAGAATCCACAGCTCCAGTTCCCTTCTCCTACTGAGGAAACAGCAATTGCCATGGCTTCCTAGCTCCCTGTCTCTCATGATCACCCTTTCTTATTTGCACCTCTCTCTACTGGCAGGTCAGTGTGACTCTGGCTCAGTCTACTCATTTCCTGGCTACTCTGGTGGAAAAGGAAAAGGAATCTCATTGTCTCTGTGAGAACTTGAGGAAAACCGTGGCTTGGCTGGTGACTCCCAAATCTCTAGGTAAAGGTCTCAGGGTGCTGAAAACCGCAGCAAGGGTTTCTTTGAGCTGTTCTCCCCATTCAGTATTGGGTATTAAAGCAACACATTTTCCTGGGAAGCACTTCAGTTGAGTGTGTCTGATCTGGGGGCAAAGACTGTTATTTGGGAGGCAAAGACTGAGGAGTTCATAGTGTCCAACTCTGTGTCTGGCATCACATGCAGTACCATCAAGCCTTGGACAGCATCTCCTGAAGCCAGAGATGTTGCTGGCCAGCAGAGATGTTCTGTTAGCTCCATTCTTCCCAGAGATTAGATGTCTTCCCCATGGGATCTTCGCACTTGGTTTTCACTGTTGGTGTGGTAGCAGCTGTGGTGTGCATGCAGGACAGCAGTGTGCTGAACAGCAGTGGGGCTGGTCACACTCAGTACTGTGGTGTTCTGGAAAAGAGTCCCCAAAAGAGAGTAACCTTTCAATGACAGCACAGCTCTTGTGACTTCTGGTATCGAGAGCTTGGTTTTTGTGGGAAGCAGGGCCCAGCCACGACAGAAATCTCCATCCATGAACCTGCAAGCTGAAACTCCTGAAAGTAGCAGTGAATGCCATTGCCTGGCTCTGCCTGGCAGGACTGACTGACCCCTGTTTCCTCCAGGTCAGGTGGAGTTCTCAGTGACCACTGAGGCCCTACAGAACCAGCAGCCCTGCGGGAACGCCATTGTGGAGACCCCTGAGAAAGGGCGGAAGGACACTGTCATCAGACAGCTGCTGGTGGAGGTACGTGGGCTGTGTGAAGGGAGGACTGACCTTTCCTACGGGCTACAGCTTACACTGTGATACAACTGGATGGGATGCTAGATAATCTCATCTAGCTTCCGTTCTGTAAAAGGTTGGACCAGATGACCTTTTGAGATCCCTTCTAACCTGGTCTGGTCTATGATTTTATGGGATCACTATGCAGCACGGCAATATGATGGTCTTACATCATTGTACTTTGATAGGGCTGCATAAAGACTTCAGCTTAATAATGTGCCTTGTGTCTCCTGGTACAATAAACTTTCCCTGTCTTCTACTGTAACAGGACTCCTACTGCAATCCATCCCTCCCTTTAGCTCCCACCTGTCACCTGCTATTTCAATACACTGTCTTTACAGCTTCTCTCCTTCTTTTGACACATCCCCAGTAAATGTGCCGGTCAGCACATGCTGCCTCTCAGCTAATTGAATGGCCAAGCAAACTGCCTCTTAAGCTGAGTGTTTTGCAGTTGTGGTTTGGTAACGTAGATTGGCACCAGGATGAAGGTGAGGAACTCACAAATGCCTATGGGAATTCGATGACTGTAGAGAAATCCCGTTAAAACTCCACTTGAAAACATGCTGAAATTTTACAGCTTACCCATTTCCTGTGGCAGGAAGTGTTGCTGATGTGATGTGGAACACAAGGAAATACTAAGTGGCAGTATTAGGTATCCTTTATAGGAAATTTTTAGTTTATCGTATACTGAAAGTGGTAATGTGGCAGTTAGGCTCTATGTTCTGAGCTTTCCTCTGTATCATAAAACCCCCTAATGTTTGCCTGCTATGTCATATGCTATCAGTGGTGTCACCAGATACTACAGGGTGCAACATCTTCCCTTGCTATTGTTAACATACACAATTTGTTTCCCTAAAGCATCTGCAGCATTACAATAAATAGCACTGCAGACTTCTCTTCAGCACAGCTCTCACTAATGCTGTAGTCCCTTTGTCACGAGGATGTTAAGTGTATCTCACTGTGAGCAGTAGTTGCAGGTCATCCATTTGGTAGTCCTGCAGTGTTTTCCTCTCCTTTTCCTGTCCTTCCTCCACGTACAACACCAGTCATTTAGGATCACATTTCTTTTATTTGCTTAAATTATTTCAGAGCTCTGTATTTCAGGGAATGTTTGTGACTGCTTCTCCTTCTTCAGTTCCTACACTTTTCACATATCCCTCTGTCCTTATGAGGATTCCTATCTGTATTTCCTGTCTCACTAATTTCTCACCTCTCTTGTTTTCCTTCATCCCATCCAAGCCTGAAGGAGTTGAGAAGGAAACAACCCAGAATTCTGTGCTCTGTGTAAAAGGTAATGCCCACTCTTCCCACACTCTCTATTTGTTCCTGTGTGGTTTGATGGGTGGGATGTTGGAGGCCTGCCTCTATCATATTCTGTGTAGCCTGACATTTTTGGGTAATCAAAACATGCCACATCAGTTGGGAGTTTGAAACATGAGACAGAAGAAAGTCCTAAAGAATTGACCATCCTGCCTAAGCATCAGGGTATGAGCTAGGACAGATTTAGCATGAATGTTTGTATCCCTGCTCACTTGAGTTCTGACACTGGAGTTACAAGTGCTCTTGTTTTCTTGCACGCTCAGGAGAAAGCAGTAGATGCATCTGCAGTGCCTAAAAGTGCCTGGGAGTGGTTTCACGCAGAGATTGTGTTACAGCCAGGGAAATAGGAAGTAACTGAAATCAGGGCATTTCTAATAGGAAGAGTTCCTGTTGTTTCAGTGAGGCCTCTTCCCCTTCCATTAGCCATTTCTTGGAACTGCGCTGAAGTAGTCTTGTTTCTTTCTCAGGAGCGCCTGTGAAAGAGGAGTTTTCCCTGTTGCTACCTGAAAATGTGGTACAAGATTCAGGCAGAGCGTATTTCTCAGTGCTGGGTGAGTTAACAGCCTGACAGAAGAACCATGTGCTGTTTCTGACTCTTTGTGTTGACCTACCTCACAGCTTTTTCTCCTGGTTTCTAGCACAGCTCATTCTTGTCTTTAATCTCTTCTGTCTTGAGCACTTTCCCTTCTGTTTGTGCTATTCCTTTTCCCTTTCTGCATGCCTTTTTTCTCAGTCTTCTCACAATGCCCTAACCTTTCTCTCATTTCCCTCTTTTCTTTTTCTCTGCTGTTCTGTGTTTTGTTCCAGGATCTTTATCAATCTAGATTATTTTATGTTCTTCTCTGACACCTCCTGCATCTGTCATTCAGTAGCTTCCTCTGATTCTGATAGTCAGCCCTAGATATTGTTAACATCCTCTGGTATCTCCTACTCCCCAGGTGACATCATGGGCACTGCCATGCAGAACCTGCACCAGCTCCTCCAGATGCCCTTTGGCTGTGGGGAGCAGAACATGGTCCTGTTTGCACCCAACATCTACGTCCTGGACTACCTGAACAAGACAGGGCAGCTGAGTGAAGAGGTCAAATCCAAGGCCACTGGATACTTAGTGAGCGGTGAGCTGGGACATGGCTTTTGCTTCTGCTTTGGTTTTTTTCTAGGTCCTGCCTGGGATGGGTCTGTCTGTCAGATGCTGGCCAGATGCTGAAAGATGTCTTCTCTCATAGACAAATGGTCTCTGCTCTATGCCTGAGGCGACCCTTTGCTGCTTTTTTCTTTTATTTTCTGTTGCTTAAGCATTACTGTGCCTGATCATTGCAAGCACTTTTCTCATGGGGTGGCAGTACAGTGCATTCATTGTCATTAATAGGTCCTGCCATCCTTTTGTAGAGAGGTAAGTGTTGCTTTTCCTCATGCACTACAAGCAATGCATGGAGCTGAGGAGGTACCAGCACTTCGTATTGGTTAGGATAGGACTGACCTACACCTCTCTCACTTGCATTTGCTGATGGAGATATTTTTCTATTTCCCCATCCCTCAGCAGACTCTTTCTGGCATCTGAATCTTGCCTTATCTTTCTGTTGCAGGTTATCAGAGGCAGCTGAACTACAAGCACCAAGATGGCTCTTACAGTACCTTTGGACAACGTTATGGCCAACCAGGGAATACCTGGTGAGACTTCAATGCCACCTACGCCTCTCCAATATGCTCCTCTTTCTCACCCACACATTTATAATAAATACTGCAGGATAGTAAATAGGAAATGCTGTTGTAGACCAGCAGGTTTTCCAGAGCTGGTGTGGTCCCTATGCTGCTTCCTTTTTAATAAATAGGCTACATCAGCTAGATATATGGCTGAAGTACCTCCTCCCACCAGCAGCTCCAAGGACCATGACAGACAAAAAAGGCAATGGAGATAAATTAGGGAAGAAGGGAGCAGGGATTTATCTGGCTGAAGAAAGCTGAAGAGTTGTAGTGGCAGCTCTTCTAGACTAGCATCTGCTGAGTAGTCTGCTGGAAAAGATGATTCCATATGGAAACATATGAGGAAACACAAGTGGAAAGGTTGATAATCCAAGAGCAGTGCTGAATGGTTTTTTTCAAATGTTTGTATGCTACTAAGCAAAGACAGACTGGAGGAGCATGTGTGTTGCCATTTTGACTTATTGAAAAGTTTTGACTTGCTCCTGTATATCATTGTCATGTGTTTTCAATTTTAAGTAAGGATAAGAATGGAAGAACTCATCACCCTCAGTTTTCTTTTAGTTTCTGAAGTGGCAATTGGCTTTTGACAGCATGCTGTCTTCTTACCACATGCCTGCTTCTTTTCCATAACTGCTTGCAACAACTCTTAACAAAAACTCTTTTAACATGTTCTGCTTTACTTTAAAATTCTAGAGGAGTTCTGGGAAACCCATGAAGCATGGATTTACAGTTTAAGAGTTCTACCAGCAGACCATGAGCTAGTGGGAATTTAGTTATTCTTCCCTGTAATTTTGAGTACTACTGTTATGCATATTTAGCTAATTGGCATGCAATTGCCTACATTTTTTGAAGAGGTTTTTTTAGAGACAGATCAACAATCATTGTCCTTTAAGCTGTAGCATCAACACAAAGGGATCACAGGGTTTTTTGAGCCAAGTGAGAGACAAAAATGACAGACAAAAATCAGGGTGAAAAACAGTTTTTTGACAGAATTTTTTGAGGTAAGGATATAATATATATAAGGTCTGACTAATTGACCCACAGCTCTCCAAGCCTTCTTGCCTGTTTCAGGACAGATGAAGTGCACATGGGCTCTATCAATTGAGATGGGCAACAGGCCTGCTCAGGCCCTTTCTTTCTCCCTTTCAGGCTCACAGCCTTTGTCCTCAAGTCCTTTGCCCAGGCCCGGCATCACATCTTTATAGAGGAGAAGCACATCCAGGATGCATTGAACTGGCTGTCCTACAAACAGAAGGAGAACGGCTGTTTCCAGAGTTCTGGGACACTCCTGAACAATGCTATGAAGGTAACATGTCTCCCTGGTTGTTTCTTTGTGAGGCTAGAACTTGGCCATAAGTCAGATGGGGCCAGTAGAGCTTCCAGAGCACAGAGGCAGATGGGATATTCCCATGCCAATAGCAAACACTGGGGAGGGAGCCACACACCATTCTGTACTTAATGGTGATACCTTCACATCAGCTGCAAGAGGAAGGAGGTGAACTAAAGGTCTGCAATGCAGAATACAGTATGCCCTCTGGAGTGTGAGAAAAGACTGAAGATATGAAGCTAGGTGAGGTCAGCATCTACCTTTGTGTTTCCCTGCAGGGTGGAGTGGACAACGAGGTCACGCTGACTGCCTACATCACTATTGCCTTGCTGGAGATTCCTCTGCCTGTGACCGTATGTGTCTGCATCCTAAGTTGAGCCAGTTGTGCTGTGCCAGTCTATGGCAACACAGAACTGACCAGAATTTGCTCCAGATTGGAAAAATAACTTGGTTGTTGAGCCCTGTGGTATAAGAACTGTCATTTTTGCTATATCTGTGAGACATTGTACCCTACTTGTTTCTAGACCTCCTTCTGGCAGTCCCCTCCTGAAAGTTCAGTAGGTTGATGTGCTTTTAGTAAGGCAAAAACCTAATTTCTCCCCAGCCTTCTAATCGATGGCTTTCTCTCCCCAGCACTCAGTGGTGCGGAATGCTCTGTTCTGCCTGGAAACAGCAGCAAATCAGAAAGAAAACCACGTGTACACCAAGGCACTGCTGGCGTACGCCTTCGCCCTGGCAGGGAACAGGGAGAAGCGGAAGGCATTGCTCGACTCACTTGAGAAGGAAGCTGTGAGCAAGGGTGAGCGTTCCTGGTGGGACACGGCTTTCACCAGCCTTACCTCTTCCCTTGGCAGAATGGCTTTTGTTGGTGGGGCAATGGCTGCAGGAATGGCCCCTGTGCGTAGGGAAAGGTGGAGGGAGAGGAAAGACTTGTGCAAAGGGATTATGTTTTTGAGAAGTCCCTCTCAGTCCTTCTTCTCTGCTCCAAGGCAGCTCCCCAGGAAGCAGCAGGCACCATCCCCTGGGTGCTGAGCTGAAGGGTGGCTCTGCTCCCACCTCTCCTCAGCCCACTCCTCTGGCCACGCCAGGCACTGCTTGGCAAAGGCTTAGCAATGCTCAGGGACGTTCCTTCCTTCCAGGACACGGGCTCAACACAGAACAAAGGTGACTTTGCCCAGCACAAGGCATGTCAGTCAGAGAAGAGATGGGTGTGCTGAGACAGAAGATGAACATACAGGGCATTTTGGAGGCCACAGCACAAACTCTGAGTCTTCTAGGAAAATCAAGTAATCACTTGGAACTAATCAGGTTGAGTCAGGCTGGCCAGAGGGTTTGCCCAAGCAGTGGGTAGTGGAACTGTGAAGGGATTATCCCCCACACCTTTTGCCTTCTCCACCTGCAGGGGACTGGTAAGCCCTGGTCGCATTCTTTGGGCCATTTGGCCTCACAGAGCTTCTCACTGCCCAACGCTGGCATCTCTTCTCACAAAGGGAAGGAGTGGCGTCTTCCTGAGGTCTCTGGTTCCCTGCGGTGCCCAAGCCCAGAAATGTCCATGTGAATGTGGGGTCTAGGACAGAGTGCTGTCTAGGCCTGGGGCTCAGCACTCTCACAGTCATTGTTAAGCTGAAAAATGTGTAAACCTGACCCTTCCCACTTCAGCCTGCATGACAGACACAACCTGGAGGCTCCGTCCTCCCAGCTGGAGCGGCAGCAGATGAAGAAGTGCCTTGCAATACTTAATAGTAATCATTGCTTGTTGTCTCGTCTCGCTGGCTCCTGTGAAGATGGCTCTGTTCACTGGCAGCGGCCTGGGAAGGAGCCAGAGGCTGATCTCCCGTACTATCGCTCCCGAGCTCCCTCTGCGGAAGTGGAGATGACGGCCTACGTGCTCCTGGCTCACCTCACCTCGCAGCCAGCCCCTGCCCAGGAGGAGCTGGCATTTGCATCCCTTATTGCAAAGTGGATCAGCAGTCAGCAGAATCCCAATGGAGGCTTCTCCTCCACCCAGGTGAGCTGCTTCCCTCCGGCCACCATGCACATCCACCTCAGAAGATGGGACGTGTCAGAGAACCAGGTGGGAGCACAGGAAGGTTTGCCAGGAAGGTGGGAACTGTAGTCCTGCAATAGATCCGTGCAGTACCTTCCACGGCGGCCAAGTTCCCAAGAGGCCAAGGGAAGTATGTCAGGTAGTGCCTCTGGGAAGGGAAATATGCTGAAGCTGCTCTTTCCCTCTGTCTTTTCTTCTTAACACTGGAGAAAGTGGGGCTGGAGGGGAGGGTGCCTGTGACAGAAAGGGCAGGCTGCAGGAGGACAGGCTGTAGGAGGACGGGCTGTGGAGAGGCTAATTGCAGCCCCTGAGTGCTGGGACTCATCTCTTTCAGGACACAGTGGTGGCTCTCCAAGCCTTGTCCCTGTATGGAGCTGTCACCTATGCCAAGAGCGGGGCAGCTTCCACGGTGGCCCTGCGATCTGGAGGGGACTTCCAGCAAGAGTTCCAAGTGGATGCCAGCAACCGGCTGCTGCTGCAGCGCGTGCCCCTTCCCCAGGTGCCGGGGCAGTACAGCGTGGAGGTGTCTGGTGAAGGATGCGTCTACCTGCAGGTGAGGGTGGCATCCTGGGAAGGGAGCCCCTTGCCAGGCAGGAGCAGGGAGAGGACAGGATCAGAGAACCATCCAGGCTGGAAAAGACCCTAAGATCATCGAGTCCTCCCACTGAGGTAGAGGAGAGTAAAGAGTAAAGGAGGGAGGGGAGAAGTGGAAGGCTGTGGGTAAAGGGAGAGGAGGAGAAGAAGAGTAGAGGTGTGTGGAAGAGAAAGAGTGGGAGAGAAGGAGGGAAGGCTCTGCAGCGTGGAGGAGCTGTGAGAACGGGAGAAGTGGGGAGGCAGGGTGGGGAGAGGGTCCCCTCTCTCCCACGCTGCGCGTGCACACACGCTCACACAGAGCTGCTGGCTGTCCCCTAGACAAGCCTGAGGTACAACGTGCAGCCCACGCAGGAGGAGGCACCCTTCATGCTTCATGTGTACACAGTCCCAGAGACGTGTGAGGACTCCAAGGCTCACAAGGTCTTGGACATTGGCATAAATGTCAGGTGAGTCTGCATTTTGATCTGAGCTTTCCTGTTGAGCCATGGGAGCTGGGGGAGGTCTGGTTGTCCCCAGGGTGAGCCAGTCTGGGAGAGCAGCACATTCCTGGGAAGGTGGGCAGGAGGCAGCTGTTCTGTGAGGAGAGGCTCTGGAGGAAGGACTTGTCCTGCCGTGTGGGCAGCCCAAGGCTGGGCTAGTGAGAGGCTGCATAGGTGACTAGAAGCACCTGGCACAGCTGGAGAAGAAGGTGCTGGACTGCCAGGACTCAGTGGGGTGCCAAGTGTTACAGAAATGCTGGAAGTGTGCCCAGCTTTGAGTTGATGTGCACTGAATCTTTGTTGCTTGGTTCCTTAGTTACACAGGGGAGCGCAATGGCTCCAACATGGTGATTGTTGATGTGAAGATGCTGTCGGGATTCGTCCCCTTGAAGTCCTCAGTGAGGAAGGTAGGAGCCTGTTTGTCATACAGGCAACGTTGAATCACAGAGTCATTAAGGGTGGAAAAGATCTCCATCTCCAAGCTCTGACCAAATGCCACCATACCCACTTATTACCATATTGCAAAGTGCCCCCTCTACTCTTTTCTTTAACTTTTTCTGGGATTGTGACTCCACCACTTCCCTGTGAAGCCTGTTCCAATGCTTAACCACTCTTTCAGTGAAGCAATTTCTCCCAATATCCAACAGGAATCTCCCCTGCCACAAACTGAGGACATTTCCTCTTGTTCTGTCACTAGTTGCCTGGGAGGAGAGACTAACCCTTGCCTGGCTACAACCTCCTTTCAGGGTGTTGTAGAGAGCAATAAGGTTCCCCCAAGGCTTCTTTTTTTCACACTAAGCAATCTCAGTACCCTCAGCCGCTCCTCATAAGACTTACATTCCAGTCCTTTTCCCAGCTCATTGTCTTTCTTTGTAGTTGCTCCAGTAGCTCAAGGTCTGAAGTCAGGGCTCCAAAACTGAGTGCGGAATTCAACGTGCAGCATCACCAGTGCTGAATACAGAGAGAAAACATCCACTTTCTCAGTTTCGAGACACCTTTCCAATGTCTGTAGCAAAGAACAAAGCTTCAGCTTGATTTTTCACTGTCATTTGCACATTTGACATGTACCGTGTTCTCTTTTCATACATGGCTTAAGGCCAGCGCAAGGGGAGGCAATGTGATCAGTCTAGGAAAAATAGACAAAGTAATTTTTTCTTTAGACTCGTGATGGGGACTTTTATTTTCACTGTGTCCCAACAGCTCCCCATAAACTTTGTTTGTGCATAGTACATTCAAAAATAGTGCTGTTTCCTTTTTTCCTCTGCTGATCTACAAACATCTTCTAGCATTGTAACTCTTTAGGTCTTGGGTAACTGTTTGGGATGCTGAGTAGGTGCCTGAACTGCAAAATAAAGGCTATAATTATGTGGTGCAGAACTAGCAAGCCAGAAGGAGCGTATTTTCATTTAATTGTTCCATCACTGTGCTTGAACCAGTGCTAAGTCTCTTCTGGAGAGGTTCTGGAGGTGGTACTTCTTCAGCCAGGCTGGTGAAGGGGAGGGCTGGAGACCATGCTACTGCTGTGGCACACCAAGGAGGCAGTTCTGTGCTACTTGCTTAGTTCCCTGAGTACTGCAGTATTTCATCCAGAGTACATCCCACCCACAGGGCTGTGCAAGGGGCACAGGGAGACCACCATCAATGCAGTAACATCTTGGTCTTCTTTCTTCAGCTGGAAGGCCACCCCGTTATTGAGCGCACAGAGCTGAATACCAACCATGTTCTACTATACCTGGAAAAGGTGAGGATGGGGCAGAAACACAGGCATTGGGACTTTTGGCTACATAGGGCAAACAATCTGGGACTCAAAACTACCATGGCTCTGACAAGAATGAGACTGAATATTTTACTGTCTTTTTCTGACTACAAACTCTAAGGGCTGCTTCCCTCCCAGCCCTCAGCAGGCATTCCCTGCACCCTGAGCGCAGATCAGGCCCTGCTCTCCCCACCAGCAGAGCCTCCCCCAGGGTGGGGGAAGGTCCCAGGGATTCCCCTTGTCCCTCAGCCAGTCCTTCAGCGCTGTGTCGGGCCAGGCACGGGTGGCCGGGGAGAGCGTGGGGGCCTGGGGTCAGTGCGGAGGCTCAGGGCAGCCCCTGCAGTGCAGAGCCCCCCTGAGCCTCCACTGCTTCCCTTCCCAGCTGGGCAGGGAGACCCTCAGCTTCTCCTTCACGGTGGAGCGGGACATCCCCGTGCAGGGCCTGAAGCCAGCCCAGGTGAAGGTCTATGACTACTACGAGACAGGTGAGTGCCAGTAGTGCCCGTGGGAGCGAGGAGGGGCAGTGGGACACGAGGAGGGGCACAGGAGCTCTGGGGACCTGCAGCTGCCCTGGCCTGGCATGGCCACCCCAGGCCTGCCGGAGCTCTGGGAGCGCAGAGGGGCCGGGGTAGAGCCGTGGGTGCTGGGGGTCCCGTGTTCATTTCTGGCCCCAGAGGGCGGCCGTGCCCGTGCTTCCAGGCAGACCTGCTGCTCCCTGTGCCGCTGCTGTCCTGGCTGCTGTGCCAGGGTGGCAGTGACAGAGCTGTTTGTCCCCACCTCAGCCCAGTGTGCTGGGAGGAGGTGTCTGAGCAGCCCTTGGGTACACTGGAGTGGAGGTGCCTGTGCGGGTGGCTCTGCCTTGCTGCCACTGCCCCCAGACAGGGCTGGGACTGGGGCTGCCCCTACCCCAACTGGGATCTCTGGGGGAAACTGGGGATGGTGGCACCAGCCTGCTCTGGAGGCCTGGGAAAAGCATCTCTCTGGCACCCATCCCTCTGCCAGCAGTGCCAGGGGTCATCTCAGCTCACTCTCTCCCTTCCCTTCTGTTTTCCAGACGAGTTTGCCACACAGGAATACAGTGCTCCCTGCACCACAGGTAGGGTGCACATGATCAACTGAGATACTCCAGCAGGGATTATTGCAGGTTGTCTTCAACTAGAGTCTTTGTAGGCTTTGTGTTTCCTTGGCCTGTGTCTACTCTCAGCATTTATCTGCACTGTGCCTACTGCAGTCCCCATCTCAGTACAGAGATCAAAAGCAATGCTGCCATTCAGCTTCCTCTGTAAGATCAGATACAGCTTTTATTTTTGTTCCCTGGGAATAGCAATCTCAGTGTTACTGACTTCATTTTACAGTGGCAATTGTCTTTTCCTCTTTGCTTGTGTCACTTTATGCAAATAAGATTCAAGTCTCCCTTGGGATGGAACACCACACACAGCCTTTTGTGTCTCTGTCCTTTTTAGGGCCACTTCAGCTATGCTGCAGGCACTGAAAGGTACTGAGGAATTGTCTCCCAAATATCATGGTGCAATATTGATGTTTTTCACATCTCTTTAGCAAGGACCTTTCAAACTCTTCCCCAGGGAAATGAAGTTGCTGAGAAGAGAATGTGTACTAGAATAGCTCATGGAGCTCCAGGATGAATCTGCCTCCCCTCTCTGTAGCATAGATATTTTGAATGTGTCCAGCCATTCCCATTCTGTTATCTGTCTGCAACTGAGCATTTTTAGGTGAAGCAGTTTCCCATAGTTTAACAGGGCTTGAACTCACATAGCCACCAGAACACAGAGATATCCAGGACTCTGGACACCACTCACCAGAATATTTACCTCACTTTGTCCTTTTCCCACCTCCAGTCAAGGCTGAACAAGGAAATTCCTGAAGAATGCATCTTGTCAGAGCCTTGCCTTCTCAGTTTATGTGTCTCTGCCCCTAGAAGATCTTTGACACCTCATAAGCAAAAAGGAAGCAACACTATAAATAAATAAAGTCTTGATTCTCATCAGACGTCTCTGGCTTTGTTTTCTGTTACTGTTACTCTTGTCTCTTCTCCTATCCATAGTTCAGACTGTGTCATGGCCTAAGATTTCCTGGCAAGGTGGTGTTTGGGAACTCCTCAAGAATACCAGAAGGCAGATAGATTTTAGCAGTTGGGAGATTTTTCTCCATACTTGCCAGTTCTCTAAGGAGAGAGGACAGCGTATCGGATCCATTATGCACTGGAAGTTTGTCTCTCTGCCTCTACAGAGGGTGTTTTCTGAAAGATGATCCTTGGGCATAAACTTCTGATCACATACCCCCTTTGATTGCACTGAGAAATCACTGCTGTGAGGTGCGAGGATGGGGTGAACCTGTCCAATCTGATCTTTTGCAGCAGACCAGATAGAAGTGAAGGGAAGACCTGTGGGCTTTCCCATTCTAGCAGCGTCCGCTTGTTTCTAAGCAGCTGAAGTGAAATCAGAGAGGGACTAGGACCTTAACAGTGTCACTCACAGGATTGTTAAGCTGGAGAAGGCTGTAAGGTCAAGTCCTACCATTAACCCAGCACTGCTCAGTCCACTGCTGAACCATGTAGACTTGCATGGGGTTGTTGTGACTCAAGTGTAGGACCTAGCACTTGGCCTCACACCACTGGCCTTGACCCACTGAGCCTTCCTGCCCTCCAGCAGATCAACACTCCCACCCAGCTCAGTGTTTCCTTCAAACTTACTGAGGGTATACTTGATGTCCTCAGGTCATTGATAATTAAACAGGACTGGCCCCAACACTGAGCCCTGGGGAACCCCACCAGTGACCAGCTGAATGGAACTCCATTTGCCACCACTTCCTGGGCCTGGCTATCCAGACAGCTTTTTTATCCATCAAACAGTGCACCTCTACAAGCAATGGGCAGTCAATTTCTCCAGGAGACTGCTGTGGGAAGTCGTGTCAAACCCCAAACACCACAGAAGACAAAGTGACATAATATTAATATCTAGCAAAATAGATGAAGAATTTTATTTGTTCTCAATAATACTGTTTGTACAGGCACACCAAGCCAAAAATTGGATGGAACAGCTAGCTGTGCATACTTTGGATGCACAACACGCCATGATACCTAACAATAAGCATTTCATGAGAATAAACAGTCACATAAGATTTTTTTGCATTCAAAAGTTAAAACCACAAATTCATGAGACAAAATGAAGAAAGGGGGATCATTCCTGGAGGTATCTAAGAGGCCTATAGACAGTTTCATCAAAGCAACTATATGATTTAAATGAATGTATCATTTAAACTAGACTTAGGCAGGTAGGTTAGTGGCAAATGCCATTAGCTTCTCCTTGGTAATCTCCCAGAAGTAGCAGACATGAGATAATGGAAGCTTCCACAGGAAGACCCAAGCTTCAACTGGAGAACAGACCACTGTAAGTTAGCAGCCAAAGGCAGAATGCATGCACACATCCCTCCTGCCCCCAGGCACTCTCTAATCATTGAAGAGGGCAGACTCTGTCTCCTCCCACTCTTCTACAAACAAGAAATAATCCCAGGAGGGGTGTCTACAGGGAAGATCACAGAGGTTGGATTGCATGTAACATTAGTTGATCTTCCAGGCTGCCTAATGGTGGGAGACATGGATAGGCCTTCTGCAGAGACCAGTTCAATTGAGGGTATGGTTTGTAAGCCAGGGGAGAGAAATTGTCCCCAAGAACTACCTGTCCTTCTCCATTGATTAGTCTGCACCTCAGATGATGAGTTCAGAGAACATAACACAGACATAGATACATTAGAAAGGCTGATCTCCACTTAAATCATTCTGTCCTCTTTTTTTTTTTCTTCACTTGTTAGCCTTATTTCCCTGCACACAGGCCTTGTTAGATGGGTTACTCTTTAACCTAAGAAGCCAGGGAGATTAAAGCTGTGACTGAAAGATGAGCAGGAAAAATCAGAATTGGGAACAAAGTGTTCAAAAATCATTGGTGAGTACAGTTAATTTATTTGTAAAGTTCACTTTCCATTCCTTGCAGACATTATTCATCTGTCACACTGTGGTGGTGGTGGTGAGGCAGGCGGGTTCCAGCATCTGGGAGTGTTCTTCAATCATTTCCCTGGTTTACTTCCTCTGCAAAGATGAAAGAAGATGGAAGGGAACAGGACTTTATCTGCATGTTAACAGAACTGGGGAAAAGTAGCCTAAAATCTAAGGTCTTCCAATGAGTCTCACACTGGACAACCAGACCATGCCAAAATACCCTTTGGACATGTTTTACTGTCCACTCAATATCTTAGGACTTGTGCACATTTTTCTATGAAGGGAGGCTGTAGGTCCAGAATCAGCAGAAAACAGTTGTAGCTATGGACACAGCCCAGGTTAACAAGCAGTATGGAACAGAAGTGTGGTAGTTCAGACTCTTCCCAGACATCAGATAAAAACATGAAAGGAGATAGATACCACCATTTACCACCAGCAAGGGGCAAAGCTTTTGCCTTCTCCAAGTCCAAATCACTTTGTTCTCAGATGTCACAGTCAGGCCCTGTGAAAAACAATTTCCCAGGAACTCTGCTTTCCAGAAGCTTCCATACTCCAAACACCTGAAACTGGGCAACTAATGGAAAGCAAGACCTGCCAGTTTTCATATTGCAGGACTCCATAAAGGACAGGAGAAATAACCTTGGTCAGAGATTTTACAGAAGCTCCTAAATTACCTGTTCTCCTAAGCCAAACACACTTGGTCTTGCATTGCAGAGAATCCCCCAAAGTATTTCTGTCCTGCAGCCAGCTCAGACTCCAAATCAAGACTGAGGGCTGGCTGCCCAGGGTCATGAGGCACAGCTGCCTCCTGAGAGACCCTGGGGCAGTGGGAACCTGAGAAGGAAGGAAGACTTCCTCCAGACAGTAGCTACCAGAGGCAAACTTGCCATCTCTGTAACTCCCATGCTCTCAGTTTTATATGCAAGATCTGCGCATGTAAGTTGGGCCAATCTCATCCAAATTAAAACAGGAAGAGACAAGTGCTGGCTGGAAGACCAAGAATGTAATGAAGAAGATGTAGAGAGCAGTGAAGGAAGCAGTACCCTACCTGTGGTGCAGGGAGCACTGTATTCCTGTGTGGCAAACTCGTCTGGAAAACAGAAGGGAAGGGAGAGAGTGAGCTGAGATGACCCCTGGCACTGCTGGCAGAGGGATGGGTGCCAGAGAGATGCTTTTCCCAGGCCTCCAGAGCAGGCTGGTGCCACCATCCCCAGTTTCCCCCAGAGATCCCAGTTGGGGTAGGGGCAGCCCCAGTCCCAGCCCTGTCTGGGGGCAGTGGCAGCAAGGCAGAGCCACCCGCACAGGCACCTCCACTCCAGTGTACCCAAGGGCTGCTCAGACACCTCCTCCCAGCACACTGGGCTGAGGTGAGGACAAACAGCTCTGTCACTGCCACCCTGGCACAGCAGCCAGGACAGCAGCGGCACAGGGAGCAGCAGGTCTGCCTGGAAGCACGGGCACGGCCGCCCTCTGGGGCCAGAAATGAACACGGGACCCCCAGCACCCACGGCTCTACCCCGGCCCCTCTGCGCTCCCAGAGCTCCGGCAGGCCTGGGGTGGCCATGCCAGGCCAGGGCAGCTGCAGGTCCCCAGAGCTCCTGTGCCCCTCCTCGTGTCCCACTGCCCCTCCTCGCTCCCACGGGCACTACTGGCACTCACCTGTCTCGTAGTAGTCATAGACCTTCACCTGGGCTGGCTTCAGGCCCTGCACGGGGATGTCCCGCTCCACCGTGAAGGAGAAGCTGAGGGTCTCCCTGCCCAGCTGGGAAGGGAAGCAGTGGAGGCTCAGGGGGGCTCTGCACTGCAGGGGCTGCCCTGAGCCTCCGCACTGACCCCAGGCCCCCACGCTCTCCCCGGCCACCCGTGCCTGGCCCGACACAGCGCTGAAGGACTGGCTGAGGGACAAGGGGAATCCCTGGGACCTTCCCCCACCCTGGGGGAGGCTCTGCTGGTGGGGAGAGCAGGGCCTGATCTGCGCTCAGGGTGCAGGGAATGCCTGCTGAGGGCTGGGAGGGAAGCAGCCCTTAGAGTTTGTAGTCAGAAAAAGACAGTAAAATATTCAGTCTCATTCTTGTCAGAGCCATGGTAGTTTTGAGTCCCAGATTGTTTGCCCTATGTAGCCAAAAGTCCCAATGCCTGTGTTTCTGCCCCATCCTCACCTTTTCCAGGTATAGTAGAACATGGTTGGTATTCAGCTCTGTGCGCTCAATAACGGGGTGGCCTTCCAGCTGAAGAAAGAAGACCAAGATGTTACTGCATTGATGGTGGTCTCCCTGTGCCCCTTGCACAGCCCTGTGGGTGGGATGTACTCTGGATGAAATACTGCAGTACTCAGGGAACTAAGCAAGTAGCACAGAACTGCCTCCTTGGTGTGCCACAGCAGTAGCATGGTCTCCAGCCCTCCCCTTCACCAGCCTGGCTGAAGAAGTACCACCTCCAGAACCTCTCCAGAAGAGACTTAGCACTGGTTCAAGCACAGTGATGGAACAATTAAATGAAAATACGCTCCTTCTGGCTTGCTAGTTCTGCACCACATAATTATAGCCTTTATTTTGCAGTTCAGGCACCTACTCAGCATCCCAAACAGTTACCCAAGACCTAAAGAGTTACAATGCTAGAAGATGTTTGTAGATCAGCAGAGGAAAAAAGGAAACAGCACTATTTTTGAATGTACTATGCACAAACAAAGTTTATGGGGAGCTGTTGGGACACAGTGAAAATAAAAGTCCCCATCACGAGTCTAAAGAAAAAATTACTTTGTCTATTTTTCCTAGACTGATCACATTGCCTCCCCTTGCGCTGGCCTTAAGCCATGTATGAAAAGAGAACACGGTACATGTCAAATGTGCAAATGACAGTGAAAAATCAAGCTGAAGCTTTGTTCTTTGCTACAGACATTGGAAAGGTGTCTCGAAACTGAGAAAGTGGATGTTTTCTCTCTGTATTCAGCACTGGTGATGCTGCACGTTGAATTCCGCACTCAGTTTTGGAGCCCTGACTTCAGACCTTGAGCTACTGGAGCAACTACAAAGAAAGACAATGAGCTGGGAAAAGGACTGGAATGTAAGTCTTATGAGGAGCGGCTGAGGGTACTGAGATTGCTTAGTGTGAAAAAAAGAAGCCTTGGGGGAACCTTATTGCTCTCTACAACACCCTGAAAGGAGGTTGTAGCCAGGCAAGGGTTAGTCTCTCCTCCCAGGCAACTAGTGACAGAACAAGAGGAAATGTCCTCAGTTTGTGGCAGGGGAGATTCCTGTTGGATATTGGGAGAAATTGCTTCACTGAAAGAGTGGTTAAGCATTGGAACAGGCTTCACAGGGAAGTGGTGGAGTCACAATCCCAGAAAAAGTTAAAGAAAAGAGTAGAGGGGGCACTTTGCAATATGGTAATAAGTGGGTATGGTGGCATTTGGTCAGAGCTTGGAGATGGAGATCTTTTCCACCCTTAATGACTCTGTGATTCAACGTTGCCTGTATGACAAACAGGCTCCTACCTTCCTCACTGAGGACTTCAAGGGGACGAATCCCGACAGCATCTTCACATCAACAATCACCATGTTGGAGCCATTGCGCTCCCCTGTGTAACTAAGGAACCAAGCAACAAAGATTCAGTGCACATCAACTCAAAGCTGGGCACACTTCCAGCATTTCTGTAACACTTGGCACCCCACTGAGTCCTGGCAGTCCAGCACCTTCTTCTCCAGCTGTGCCAGGTGCTTCTAGTCACCTATGCAGCCTCTCACTAGCCCAGCCTTGGGCTGCCCACACGGCAGGACAAGTCCTTCCTCCAGAGCCTCTCCTCACAGAACAGCTGCCTCCTGCCCACCTTCCCAGGAATGTGCTGCTCTCCCAGACTGGCTCACCCTGGGGACAACCAGACCTCCCCCAGCTCCCATGGCTCAACAGGAAAGCTCAGATCAAAATGCAGACTCACCTGACATTTATGCCAATGTCCAAGACCTTGTGAGCCTTGGAGTCCTCACACGTCTCTGGGACTGTGTACACATGAAGCATGAAGGGTGCCTCCTCCTGCGTGGGCTGCACGTTGTACCTCAGGCTTGTCTAGGGGACAGCCAGCAGCTCTGTGTGAGCGTGTGTGCACGCGCAGCGTGGGAGAGAGGGGACCCTCTCCCCACCCTGCCTCCCCACTTCTCCCGTTCTCACAGCTCCTCCACGCTGCAGAGCCTTCCCTCCTTCTCTCCCACTCTTTCTCTTCCACACACCTCTACTCTTCTTCTCCTCCTCTCCCTTTACCCACAGCCTTCCACTTCTCCCCTCCCTCCTTTACTCTTTACTCTCCTCTACCTCAGTGGGAGGACTCGATGATCTTAGGGTCTTTTCCAGCCTGGATGGTTCTCTGATCCTGTCCTCTCCCTGCTCCTGCCTGGCAAGGGGCTCCCTTCCCAGGATGCCACCCTCACCTGCAGGTAGACGCATCCTTCACCAGACACCTCCACGCTGTACTGCCCCGGCACCTGGGGAAGGGGCACGCGCTGCAGCAGCAGCCGGTTGCTGGCATCCACTTGGAACTCTTGCTGGAAGTCCCCTCCAGATCGCAGGGCCACCGTGGAAGCTGCCCCGCTCTTGGCATAGGTGACAGCTCCATACAGGGACAAGGCTTGGAGAGCCACCACTGTGTCCTGAAAGAGATGAGTCCCAGCACTCAGGGGCTGCAATTAGCCTCTCCACAGCCCGTCCTCCTACAGCCTGTCCTCCTGCAGCCTGCCCTTTCTGTCACAGGCACCCTCCCCTCCAGCCCCACTTTCTCCAGTGTTAAGAAGAAAAGACAGAGGGAAAGAGCAGCTTCAGCATATTTCCCTTCCCAGAGGCACTACCTGACATACTTCCCTTGGCCTCTTGGGAACTTGGCCGCCGTGGAAGGTACTGCACGGATCTATTGCAGGACTACAGTTCCCACCTTCCTGGCAAACCTTCCTGTGCTCCCACCTGGTTCTCTGACACGTCCCATCTTCTGAGGTGGATGTGCATGGTGGCCGGAGGGAAGCAGCTCACCTGGGTGGAGGAGAAGCCTCCATTGGGATTCTGCTGACTGCTGATCCACTTTGCAATAAGGGATGCAAATGCCAGCTCCTCCTGGGCAGGGGCTGGCTGCGAGGTGAGGTGAGCCAGGAGCACGTAGGCCGTCATCTCCACTTCCGCAGAGGGAGCTCGGGAGCGATAGTACGGGAGATCAGCCTCTGGCTCCTTCCCAGGCCGCTGCCAGTGAACAGAGCCATCTTCACAGGAGCCAGCGAGACGAGACAACAAGCAATGATTACTATTAAGTATTGCAAGGCACTTCTTCATCTGCTGCCGCTCCAGCTGGGAGGACGGAGCCTCCAGGTTGTGTCTGTCATGCAGGCTGAAGTGGGAAGGGTCAGGTTTACACATTTTTCAGCTTAACAATGACTGTGAGAGTGCTGAGCCCCAGGCCTAGACAGCACTCTGTCCTAGACCCCACATTCACATGGACATTTCTGGGCTTGGGCACCGCAGGGAACCAGAGACCTCAGGAAGACGCCACTCCTTCCCTTTGTGAGAAGAGATGCCAGCGTTGGGCAGTGAGAAGCTCTGTGAGGCCAAATGGCCCAAAGAATGCGACCAGGGCTTACCAGTCCCCTGCAGGTGGAGAAGGCAAAAGGTGTGGGGGATAATCCCTTCACAGTTCCACTACCCACTGCTTGGGCAAACCCTCTGGCCAGCCTGACTCAACCTGATTAGTTCCAAGTGATTACTTGATTTTCCTAGAAGACTCAGAGTTTGTGCTGTGGCCTCCAAAATGCCCTGTATGTTCATCTTCTGTCTCAGCACACCCATCTCTTCTCTGACTGACATGCCTTGTGCTGGGCAAAGTCACCTTTGTTCTGTGTTGAGCCCGTGTCCTGGAAGGAAGGAACGTCCCTGAGCATTGCTAAGCCTTTGCCAAGCAGTGCCTGGCGTGGCCAGAGGAGTGGGCTGAGGAGAGGTGGGAGCAGAGCCACCCTTCAGCTCAGCACCCAGGGGATGGTGCCTGCTGCTTCCTGGGGAGCTGCCTTGGAGCAGAGAAGAAGGACTGAGAGGGACTTCTCAAAAACATAATCCCTTTGCACAAGTCTTTCCTCTCCCTCCACCTTTCCCTACGCACAGGGGCCATTCCTGCAGCCATTGCCCCACCAACAAAAGCCATTCTGCCAAGGGAAGAGGTAAGGCTGGTGAAAGCCGTGTCCCACCAGGAACGCTCACCCTTGCTCACAGCTTCCTTCTCAAGTGAGTCGAGCAATGCCTTCCGCTTCTCCCTGTTCCCTGCCAGGGCGAAGGCGTACGCCAGCAGTGCCTTGGTGTACACGTGGTTTTCTTTCTGATTTGCTGCTGTTTCCAGGCAGAACAGAGCATTCCGCACCACTGAATGCTGGAAGGAGAGAGAGACTGAACTGGAGGTGGGCTTACTGACGTCCATCTTAGAACACCAGGAATAGGGGTGGTACCTGTGGACCCTTAGTATCCCCACTTTCTGGCCTACCAAAGATTTTACCATTGTGTATCCCTTACCTCCAGGCCTAATAATTCCTAGAACAAATGGGCAGCCAAAGGCTGTTCCTTATTTTGAATCTACTTTTCTTTAATATGTCTTGATGTAATGGTTTTTCCTAGTTTGATTTAAAGACTGTGAAGACAGGGCTCCAATCCTTCTTCCTCAAGAAGAATTACTGGCCTGATTGTGTCTGGGGTGAGAGGAGTGGTGTGAAATACTTCCTTGCTTTAGGTGTACAGAATAATTGCTTTCCTCCTCCTACTCTCATCCCGAGACTCTTCTGTGCTTTTACCCTCTGCTCTATCCTTTCATTTTTTTTGGTTACCCTTTTCCAGGGCGTTTTGAAAAAATTTCACTTGATGGAAGTAATGTAGTTTCTAGTTTGATGGTGATCTCTGTCTCTGCACAAGAAAAAGTGTGGGTTTCTTTGTATTTTGTAGAGTATTTTTTGTGATGTTAACATTAACAATGCATCTATTGGTTTAAGAGTGCAATCACTACAGCAAAGTAAAATGTAGCTACTTTACACAATGTTATGACTAACAGACACTGTTACCCTATGACCTTTCAGCAAGACACATGACTACTCCTCACTTGTGATGGAAAAGCTTCTATAAAACTGAAAAAGTAGCTCTGCAGGGAGACCATGCCATGACCTGAAAGCTAACAGCATATTTACAGCTTAATAAAGTGTCTAGAAGGAAAAGACATATTTTTCTGTTGCTTTGTACTTTGACTTTCACTGTGTGTCTACTGGAAGATGAAATCTTTTGTGATCCCTTTTGGAGAAGCAGTTCAGCTGGTTTTAAGAAAGCAAAGAATAAAACCAAAATTGGTTGTGTCTATGCCTACTACTGTTTGTAAAGTAAGTATTGGGGAGTCCAGTCTAATGACAGGATGTGACAGTAGACACACATGCTGAGGACAGTGCTATTAAGGTTTTTATGAGGGTCTAATATGGCTTATTTTACTTGTAGAAATACTCTGTATGAGCCTTAATTGCTTAAGGGCTGTGCTAATCTTAGTTCATAGAGCTTAACTTGAAATGCACCCATTCTCCATGCAGATTGTGACAAACCCTTTCCTTCACATTCAGAGGAAGTTTTAGACTCAGACAGGGAGCTGGAAAACATCCTCATTATCCAATATGGTTCTGCCTGAGAGCTTGGCTTCTAAATAAAGCACATAACAAAGAAAGAATACTCTTCTGGTGAAGTTAGTGTCATCCATGTCACCTTACTGACAAAATAATTCCTTCTGCTGGTTCTTGCTACACAGGAGAAAACTTTAGACACAAAACATTCCCTACCACATTTGGAGCAGAGGGACTGCAACAGCCTGGCAACCACACTGGCTCAGCAGTCCTGCTGTGATTCATAACCCAATTTTACCTGCACCACCACCTTGTCTCAAAGTCAGGGGATCAGAATGACCAAACCCACACTGCTCTTAAGTAGGCCTCAGGTTTTTCACAGAGTGCCATGATGGTATTCCCTATACCTATACTTTATTACCTATAGGTATACCTTATTATTCAAGGATTAAGGATGGGGATTTCCCATAAAACCATCTAGAAGAAGCAAAGAAAATGAGAATGAATGCCTGAGGGTGCCATGCTTTTTTACTGACCTGTGGTGTTGTGTCTGCACAATAGGCCCAAGAGTGGTTTAACAGGATTGTACTATTCTAAGAAACAAAACGAGATTTCTGTAGGTGTAGAAAACCTATTTGTCTCACTTCAGAGAATTAAATATTATTTAACTCACTGTCAATCCAAGCTGTATGGAGCAAATCCATTATCATCCACAAAAGAACTCAGAAAAATATCAAGTGAAATGTGTATACAGGAGACAGGATTAGACAGGGGACAAAAACTGAAGAAAAAGTTAGTTCAGTCTAGGCTTAAATGGAAAGACTACTCAGACAAGATTTCTTCTTTCCAGAGGTAAAGGGACCTGCTAATCTGGGCATTGGGACACTGGTAGGGCAGGTTAGTACCATCTGTGGCTCAGGCTAGGGTGCAGACACGTACGGTTACAGGCAGAGGAATCTCCAGCAGTGCAATAGTGATGTAGGCTGCCAGTGTGACCTCGTCATTCACTCCACCCTGCAGGGAAGCACAAAGGTACTTGTTGATCCCACACAACATTGGCTTCTCCCTGTGCTACTTATCTGCATTCTTCAGGGGCAAATTCTTCTTGGCCTCCTTTTCATGCTAGGTCCTTCAGAAAAGGCTGCTGACTTCTTCCCGCTTCTGTGATAACTCACATATATAACTCCTCACTCTTTCCTAACCCCCAAGTGCTGAAATAACTCTGTTGATCCCAGAGTGGCCAAGTTGCCAAGCTCCAGCCTGACAAAGCCCATGTGGAGCCAACCAGGAGACACGTTACCTTCATAGCATTATTCAGGAGCGCCCCAGAACTGCGGAAACAGCCATTTTCCTTCTGCTTTTGACTAAGCCAGATCAAAGCATCCTGGATGTGCTTCTCCTCTATGAAGATGTGATGCCGGGCCTGGGCAAAGGACTTGAGGACAAAGGCTGTGAGCCTGAAAGTGATAGAGGGAACCAAGACATCCTGAGTAGGCCCTCTACCCATCAGAGGTCATAGGGCCCATATAACTTCATCTCCACCTCCATTTCAAACTCCACAATGACCAAGCACTGAGAGAACAAGAGAACACTGAGGAATGAGAGGGCATGAAAAGCAGAAACAAAAAGCCAGTGGTGCTGAGGTCTTACCAGGTATTTCCAACTTTCCCGTAACGTGGCCCAAAGGTGCTATAAGAACCATCCCAGTGTTTGTACTTCAATTGCCTTTGATACCCTGAAATGGAGAGTGAAAAAATATTTCAGTTGCCGCAGTGGTTTTCAAGCAGCCATGCAAAGGAAATGTAGGAGACATTTGGAACACAGTGTGCCCCTTAACTATTGGCACAAGTGTGAGCTATGCCCCTCAGTATTACAAAGGAAGTTCAGGCAAATACTGGCTCTGAATATCTCTATTCTTTTGCTCTTCTTCTCACCAAAACCACCAGGAAACTGGGTAGCTGTGGTCATTGCTGCTCTCTGCCCAAGACTTCATGAGGAGAGGTAATGCATCCCAGACTTGAAAGAAATGAGAGAATGGTTCCCAGAGGAGAACTGATTAAAAATGTGAGTCCTACACAGGATATGAATGCAGAAAACAGGATCATTTTCTTTGGAGGAAGTGCAATTCTCCTGCAAAAATAACCGAGTCACAACAGCCCCTTGCTAGTCAGGAGATGCCCACTGTGTGCGCACGTACTGGTGTTGTGCCTGTCATCACGCCCTAGCTAATGTGGTAAAATTCTGCCCTGGTCAAAGATGAGCAATACTTTCTACATCTCAATACTAAGGAGAATTCAACATCTACATAAGCAGCTGCCATGATTAATGGTTATAGTCTGATTTATGTGTTTCATATAGTCCTTTTCTCATGGAAAGAAATCCTGAGTTATTGCCAGCCCTGGACTTTTTCTGTGTTCCTCTTTGGATGCTGTTGTCTCTCACCCTGTACCTCCAACTGAGCATCGGATTCCTTCTCACAGATACTGCATTGTATACCCCTAACCTGCCAGTATCCTGTTCCTTTCTAGAGACAGCCTCCAACAGATCATCCAGGCCAGTGACCAACCGTGTCCTTATTCAGTAGCCAAGGGAGGGGATGAACAGAAAGGCAAAAGCTCACCGCTCACTAAGTATCCAGTGGCCTTGGATTTGACCTCTTCACTCAGCTGCCCTGTCTTGTTCAGGTAGTCCAGGACGTAGATGTTGGGTGCAAACAGGACCATGTTCTGCTCCCCACAGCCAAAGGGCATCTGGAGGAGCTGGTGTAGGTTCTGCATGGCAGTGCCCATGATGTCACCTGGGGAATGGGACAATTCACAGTGTAAATTTGCCATTAGACTGAGCACAGCCTGGAGGGCTGTGACACTAGCATGTGACACTTTGAGGAGGTTTCATTTACCTAGCACTGAGAAATATGCTCTGGCTGAGCCATCCACCACAGTTGTTGGGAGAGCCAAGGAGACTGTGTCTGACACTGACTTTTCTGGGATAAAAAGCAGATTAATTTGATTACAATTCCAGATGTATCTACATGCACAAGCAGCAACTATCCCTGGGTGAGACACCATCTCCTGAAGAGGGGTTTCCTGACTTCAACAAATCCATTCATCTGCAATTTTGTTGACCAAGTTTCCCATCCTGCAAATTTTGTGTTGGGCCTGCAATACCCTTACACACAGGTTGTCATGGACTTCTATACGGCATCATCAACCAGCCTTGACTGACAAATACACTTTTTCCATCCTATTTTTATGGCCTTTTCTGCTTTGGTGGGCACACCTGTCTTACTGCAGAGTCTGGTTTGTGATTTTACACCTGTTACATGAAAGGCATTAGAGATAACCTTATTAAATCCCAGGTATTCTCTCCCTGCAGTGACCTGGCCAGCCTAATTTCCTAAAAGATATGCTTCTCTCTCTCTAATTGTAGACACTATTACATCCTCAGCTTTTCTCCTCCAGGAAGAATTGTGTTCACTAATAGCTGGATATGCATCTAGTTTGTTCAGTTTTATCAGATCCCTACACCTTTCTTCTCAGAGTGGAGCACTCACAAACCTTTTCTTCTTCCTTTGTCTTTAGTTTCTACCTCAGCAAAGAAAGTCTTTGGAAACAAATGGCTCTTACCAGATGCACAGAGCACAGAGTTGTACGTGGTTTCCACCTCAGTCCCTTCCGGCTTGGGGAAGAAGGCAAGAGAGAAAAAAGCAAAAAGTGAAGAAACAACAGCAACAGAGGAAAAGAAATATCAAAAGGGAAAGTAAAAGGGACTCTTTGAAAATTGCCTAGAAAGTTTTCTCCTCCATGTGCTAAACTGAGGATAATTGAGGACTGTAACATCCTGGCTAATTACAAGTATGAAATGTAATATATTTTCTTTTCTTTCTTATTACTGAGAGACGCCCTGCATCTTCACAGGGCAAGATGGAGATAACATGCAAGGTGATGTTATCAACAGAGCCATGGCACCCTGCCATCCAAGGTGCCTCCCACTGTGGCCCAGCCTGGCAGAGCTCTCCAGGCTGTGGTGAAGGCTGAGTGCCTGGCACACTGGGAGGATATGTATGCAAGAACTTTGGCTGGTGGCAGCTAGAGCACTCCAAAGCACCACAAGTGACATGTTAAAACAACCAGAATTTAAATACATGCCACAGTCAACTCGTTAATAGTTTCTAGTCTAGTCTTTGAAGTTAGAAAAGAACACCGCTTTTCTGGTGAAATGGGTGAAAATATTTTGCAGGAAACTCAGGAATCAAATGTTTACTAGGAAACATTTTTTTGTCATAGTATATTTTAGTGAGCTCCCTGCATCAATTTTTTAACCTCTAAATAGGAGAGTTCCCAGTGTTTCCTTATTGGTTTCTGGCTTTTGCCAGCTGATATTTTTTCCCAGCATGTAAACAATGGTGTTATTGTCTTCACTTTCTCACGCAGTCAGAACATATTGTCTCTCATTCTTCAGTATGAAAAGACAGAAAAGTATTAAAAGACCAGGGGAAAAAAAAAGAAAAAAGAAAAAAAAAAAGCTTTTTGGATAAACTGTGATAGAGCAAAATGCTTCTGTTTGAAAAGGCACCTTCTTGTTTGTTTCAGTATGCCATTCTGATGTGCAACTAAATGAGAAATCCATTGTTTTGTTTGATTTTGAACATTTCAACAGGCAATTAAAAGTTACAAACTGTGATTATTTGAAAGATTTTCTTTGATGAGAAATTCCTGGGTGAAAAAAAAAAAAAAATCCATTTCCCCAAAGACCTCTCGGTGAGGCTTGGTTTCTGGAGGGGCAAGAAGATGCCCTGGGGCCTCTGGCACACTCACTTCTCTCTCTCTGGGATGCACTGCCTGCTGCAGGGAATATTGTCATCCCTGTGCTCATGACAATGCAGCTTCACCCCAAGCCTGTTACACTGTATCCATCCCTGTTAATTAATTGTTCAGCCTTGGATGCTAATCTCCAATTCCATCCCGTCAGGGCTTGCTGTAGATTAATTACCACATTACAATAACAGGATAGGATGAGCAATCTCTCAGACACCCTGCCAGAAGTAACTCTAATACTTTTTCAGTAATTTACATTCCCCTGCCATCTGGGAGAAAAGACTTTACAGTGCTCTATCTTCCTGTATCTTCAAAGAACAAAACAGTTTTTTCCTGAAGGCGTACACAAATTTGGAAAATTTCCTGAAATGTTAAACAGTTGTTCATGTATTATACATTCAAATCCATTTGTAAATAATTAAAAAAAAAAAAAAACCTAGCAGATAGGATGGTTGTTCTGTCATTACATTCAGGTTAGCAAAACATTTCCTGAAGCAAAATATATCCTAGTTCTGCCTTACTGAAAACTGGAATGTCTGTCATGTAAGGAGGACTTACTATTATATAGATTTCCCTATACAACAAGCTGGTACTTTTTGTTTGCCAATAGCTTCCAGAAGACTTATACTGTGGGTTAATTTTATGACTGGCAACTTACCATGTGAAAAACTATGTTTTTATCATGGCAAAACACTGCTTAAGGAAAGAAGTGTACAAAAGAATGGAAAAATAAAAGGTTAGTTACACTGTTTGGATCATTCTTCAAAGTGTAATAAAACCAATTCAAAACAGTGATGGTAGTTTTGCTTAGAAATATCTGTAGGTTGTGATGACTGTTCCAGAGTACTGGCCATGGGCTGGAGGAGAAGTATAAGCTTTCTGTCTAGTGTTCTATTCACAACCTATCCCTGTGATTTACTAGAGGCAAACCCAAGGATTTCTCATTTATCTCTGATATGAGGTGTCTCAGAAAAACCTGTCATTATTGCCTGCCTTATTATTCCTGTCCCTCTATGTAATGTAAGACCCTGCTTTGACTGTGAGATGGCAACATTATGAGTTATGGGCTCTATTGGCCTGTGTCAGATTTATCAGTGCTTCTTTTGTAAAAGCTTGCAGAATAAGAGTCCCACAAGCCGTTATTGCTGCTCTCACGGCTAAACCAGAAAACCTCTATCACACACAGCTATTGCTCTTACTATTGCTACTTCTCTGTGCCACCAAAATTAGCAGCCCACGTACCTCCACCAGCAGCTGTCTGATGACTGTGTCCTTCCGCCCTTTCTCAGGGGTCTCCACAATGGAGTTCCCGCAGGGCTGCTGGTTCTGTAGGGCCTCAGTGGTCACTGAGAACTCCACCTGCCCTGGAGGAAACAGGGGTCAGTCAGTCCTGCCAGGTAGAGCCAAGGAAATACAGGTCTGTGTTTGTGCTTGGCACTCTGTGATGCATTACAGAGAAGCTTTTCCAAGAGGAGAACTAAATCTGAGAGAGGGTTTTATCTTGATCCAGATGCAGCCTTCCAGACCACCTCTTTTGTGATGGCTGCTCAAGCAGGTGTTAGTCCATCAGCATGAAGAGTAGTGATGGGGAAGGTCTCATAAATCAAATGGTCTTTTTCTGGGAGGCTTCAGAGAAGGCAAGCATTGATTAAAAAATTTCAGACCCAGACACACTAAGACAAGATATTCTTAGCTCCCAACTGGAATGTCTGGGTGCTTTGCATGCATTAAGGGAATTTGTGATTTCTATTAAAATGTTGGGAAAGCCAAGGCCTGTAACACATGGTTGTTTAGGACCTGGAAACACTACACCCAGTGCAGTGCTTCACCTCAGGGTTGGACTTCTCACTTCTGACACAGAGAAGGTCCTTCCAAACAGGTTTGGAGTCACCTAGCTCCTCACACCAAAGATCTGATGCCATACACAGATATCTGATCCCAGTATCTTGTCATCCGGTCTCTTACCTAGAGATCTTGGTGTTACAGCCCAAGCAACCGTTTTTCTTTCATTCACACAGATGCAGTAGGATTCTTCCTGTTTCCCCACTGATACAGCCAGGAAATCAGTAGATTCAGCCAGAGACACACTGACCTGCCAGTTGTACAGAGAGGGGTCATGAGGTTTGGACTTGCAGAGGAGCTGGAGTTATTGCAGACAATGCAATGCATGGAAAAAAGTGGTGGAGCTGGTTTTCCTGGGGGATTGAGGACCTTGTGGGTATTGCAGAGCAAGAGCTGCCTGATAAAGGAGAAAATGACTGAAATGTGTACAATTGTAAGAGATCAGGGAGGTAAGCGTAAAGAACAGGATCTTTGGCAAGGAAATCGATTCTGGGAAAATGAATAGCACAGACCAGTTGTGCTATGAATTCAAGATCTTTCTCATGATTAGTTAGATGAAGAGATAAAACATCAGCAATGGGACAGCTAGTAAGGGAACAAAGAAAAGTAGAATAAGGGAACAAGGAAAAGTGGAGTAAGGAACCTCAAAATAGCAAACAAAATAGGAAAGACATGGACATAAATGAGAGTGTATTGGAATGACTGGATAAGTGTCCTTCCTTGTTCCAGCTTCACTCCTTTTAGAATAAAAATCTCTATTTATAAAAAACTAAGCAGAGGTGATTGAGATTCTGTACTAATCCTTTACCAAATTTTCTCTTTTTTTTTGTTGGAAAAAATTGCCGGTAAGAATGGTGAAGTTATATAACTCAGTGTCTTAGAGACAGATGCAACAAATTACAGGAGGTCTGCACATTCCAGAAAATCTTCTGTGAAGTTTTGTGAGATGAGACTAAACGCTGAACACAGGTATCCACCCCGTGAAGCTGGAATTTCCATGTGGGTATGCAATGATTCTGTGATCTGTGAAGAACCCAAGTTCTATATTTCTATAGAACAATGACACAAATTTGTGATGACAAGGCTGGGGGTCTCAATAGCAGAGCTTTAGGCTCTGAATCAAATGTAGCTTTCAAAACTTTGTGGGGAAAACATACTCCCTCTTCACCGAATACAACAAGGATTTGTACATACATACATCACCCTTTGTATAAGAACCACTCATTTTGGTGTAATAGTACTTTTGTAGTTTCATCTGCACCTAGCTCTATTCCTCTGCAATCACCAAAAGGAATGTTTTTTGTATGTGGAGACAGAGCATGGCCAGCTATCCCTTCAAACATTGAGGGTGGTCCATGTACTTTAGGAGAGCTTGCATTATTTACTCCTAATATGAAGACAATTGCCAACATGAGACACAGACAAAAAAGATCTACTCCACATCAATATGGGCCAGAGTGCAAAGATGATTTTACCCCATGGGGCTATGGAAAAAGACTTGGAACATCTCTTCTTATGCCATCAGTTGCCTCAGTAGTTGCATTAAAGCAGTTAGATCGGTTGGGATGTTGGCTGAAATTATCTTTGCAGATCAGTCATCTGGCTTGGAACACCTTGTTGAAAGCGACCCACTGTAGTCTTGCCTAAGCTGTTAGGCTGAGCAAAGCTATGAACATCTCTTACCCTGATGCAGGCAGGCAGGTAGTTGAAAACGGTGGCTTTCAGCGTGAAGGACTCCCCACGCACTACAGAGTAGGGCATGGTGAGCTCCACAAAGAAGGGCTGGAAGGCTCTGAGGGACACTGTTGGGGACAGGCCAAAGCCCGTGTCTGCCGAAGTACAGAATGCATTGGCTTTCCACTCAGTGATGGTGTCAGGGATGGTCACTTCTAGATCAGCTTTTCCCTCAGAGCTGGTGAGGGACAGAGAACAAGACTTCAGTTATATTCTGATGTTCATCTATTCTCCTCACAGCCTATAGTGCAACATCTGCTGACAGCAAACCCCTGACCAGCTGCGATATAGGCACTGGCTTTTGCATGTTCCTCTGAAGCATCCTATACTTAATGTCTATAAAAAATCCCTTTGTCTACTAGAAATACTCCTCTCACTGAAGTACCAATACATCCACTGAGGCTTTAACTTATTTCAAGGTTTTGTCCTAGTGACCACACTCTACATTCCCTTAAATACTTACTTCACTGAAACTATGTCCCAGATCCATGTCTCTGGGAAGTACTTCCGGACAGTCTCCATAGGATCGTCATCAATTGTACCTTCTGTCAAGACATAACTCAATTCTCCATGCAGATTCATTGTAGAGACTAGCAAATTCATTCAAGGACAGGGAGAAAGGAAAACATGTGTCAAACTCCATTCTAAACCAGGAACATACTTTCCCTCCAAGTAGTTGTTATTGTTAGGTAAAATTTTAAAACTGACAGCTTTGACATCTTGGCCACTGGAATCATTAATTTCTCTGTTGCCATCTCAGTATTTAGTTTTTCTTAATGTCACTGCTCTTCTTACAGAGATTGGATGAAGTTAAGCATTCTTCCCCCACTGCCAGCAAACCCAGCAGTGCCGAAAGAACCATGCATGATGGTGTTATTAAGGTTATATTTCTATAGCAATACAGAATCAAATGTGAAACATACTGCCCCCAGATATTACCATGGCACATAGTTTAATAATCTGGCTGAAGAATTGATTGCATTTATACATGACCAGAAACAGAAGACACACTTAGCCCTCTGTCTAGGAATTTTTAAAAAATGAATATGGGTCTTTACATCTCTGGCCATTAGCAAATATGCAGAAAGATGCTTTCTCACAGTGTTTCATACTGTTCTGCCTTATGAATGACTTTTCCATCAGCCTTAGAAGACTTTACATCTTGTCAAAGCAGAGAGCCGTCTTGGGCCATACTCTGATGACAAATCCTCCATTTCAAAACCAAAGATCTGATGTCTTATGAGTAGATGGATAGAAGCTGTCACTGGACCAAAAACTATAATTGTTTAATTGGAGCTGGGATACTGCACCATAAAAATCAGTAACTGGAAGTGATATAGGTGAGTCTTGCTAATCTCAGATCTGTTTAAGAAAACAAGAAAACAAAAGCAATGTCATTCTCCTATCTTCACAGTCACTGAACCTCCAGAGAAGTGACATGACCTACCCAGTCCCTGATAGTCATGTAAGCAGGGAAACTGGGAACAGAACCAAATTTCTCAGCCCCCAGTAGTAAAATACTGACCCATGGGTTGTACCACCTTCTCATTTGTCTTGGCCCATTTTTGCCCTAGTTGTTCCTCTAGCTATTGCTAGAATGTGGCTGCCTAGAAGTAGATGCTCCTTTTTTTGGGTTTTCATTGCTGGACTCAGATCTGATGGGAAAAAAACCCCACTGCTTTGTGCTGAAAGACTCTTTTAGTGCTACAAGACCTTCCCTGCTGTAGGGGCTGGCATGGGAGTCACCAAGCACGCACAGTTCTAGTCAGGCTCATCTGGCTGCCTGGTAAGGTGCAGGCAGAGGTGAATCAGTTTCATATTTCAGGACTAGGTCCAGAAGGGAGAGATCCTGAATTAGGTCTGCATACAGGAACACAATCAGATCTGCCTGTGTAATTAATATTCAAAGATTCAAAGAGGGAAGGAAAGAAGTAGGGTGGTAAATTTTAGGAGGTTGTGTGAGAGGCAAACCCAAAAAGGTACTAGAACCACTGTTACTCCTTTCCATGATGTGTTCTGGGTAATGCTCGCAGAGTTCAGGCTTATGGATCTTGCTGCTAGTGAAGACTTTTAAGCCCAATTCCTAGTAAACAAAGAGAAAGAAGAACAAAAAATATGCAAAAAATGGTTGGATAATAAACTTTATTTAGTATGTCAAGAATGGGTATACCTAAGTCTGGTATTGGTCAGAATAATGAAGGCTTGTATGTAAATCGCAGATGGGCTGGTTTGACACAGATGTGGGGTCTCTATCATGTTATTCTCATTCTAAGGCTAAATCCTGGGATGATCAGATGGAAAGGCAAGGCCATAGGCCTACCTTGGGGACAGCTGCCTGGGTGAAAATGGCTTGTGTGAAATGCATTGGAGTGAGGGTACCCAAAAAGATTTGTGCAGGACGCTTTGGAAGGGTATATGCGAATTTGTGGGTTATCAAATTAACTGCTACTTTATTAGAGACCTATTTAAACCAGAGAAAGAAAACATGAATGAATGTGGAGTTTCTAATATTATGATACTACAGGTAATTTCTCAGGACTGTTTCCTTACCCAAGCCCTTTTGCAGGTGTCTCTACTATGAGGAAACCTTTCAAAGGTCAAATGGTTTAGATAAATAGTTACTACCTATGGGCTAAGATGTAGGAACTGGTCCTGGTTATTTTCTCATACAAATGTGAGCAAGTTTACAGCAAATGAGCTTTTTTTTTTTCCATTAAAAAGCCCTTCAGGACAGGCAAGAAGAAGAGAGGAGACTTAATTCCAAAAGGGAACAAAAGAGAAAAATGAAAGGCTGGTGCTTACTTTGAGAATGTTGTAGGCATCACCTTCACCATCAGATGAAATGGGTACGTAGAGAAATCCATTTAAAAACAGATTGTCAAGTGACACACATGGATTTACGTTGTCTTCTTCCAGGTAGTAGTCCATGAAGCTATAACCCCGGCTTTCCTTCAGTGGGAGAAGATGATACACCTGGGGAAATGCAAAAAAACAGGGAAAAAATGCAGCAGGTCAGCACTTACAGGGACAGACAAAACCTAACACTCTGTTGGTGAATGCCAGCTCCTAAAAAGCAAGTGTAGGGAATGCAACTGTAAAAATACATAGCCCCATGTCTACAGTGGTATTAGTGGGTACTTGGTTTGTTCTTGTACTTGCTCATTACCAAAAGTAGCCAAGACTCACAGAGCTGGGAGAAAGCTCATTTTCAGGCTTCATAAGGAGAACACTCTTGTCCACTGCATGGAGGGCACACAGGGATCTTGGAGAGGCATGGAGTCGCAGGTGTGTGTCGGAAGCAGGAAGACCTTCCTTGGGTGCAAAACTCAAGCTCACCTGCAAATCCAAAAGGAAGTTCAAGCATCTACTTTTCCAGACACTGTTGCATCTATTATTCTGACACTTCTAGCCTTGTGAATTGAGCTCTGCTAGTGTCTAATGCATATTCATCTTTGATCAATATAATTAACAAGGATGAGTGATTCTCTTTTTGTTTCTGTCTTGTCCCACTTTTTATTTTTATAGCTTTGTAGCTTATTCAGGTTCATCAATCCTCAGTCAACATCTGGTCAGAACATTTCATGAACCCATTGTGAATTCTGCCTTCATTCTGGAAATCTAAACTGAACTTCTGTCCACAAGACAAACATGGGTTGTGTAAACCATGGCTTGTACTCACTTTATTGGGGAGGCACATTTCAACCCGGAAATCTTCTGAACTGGCGATGACTTCCCCACTGGGTGAAGTGGTGTACACAAGCATTTGTGCCACAGGAGCAATTGCTGCCTTGACAGGGAAGGTCAGCCGAAATGTCCCATAAGCTAAGAGTGAAAAAAGGTTATTCAACATGCAAGAGGTTCCAGTATATGCATTTGTCTTCCCTTGATAAAAAAGTCAAGTTCACGTCCCAGATAAAAAAGGTCAGGTTCACTCATGCTGAAAGTTTTTAGTTATGAGGAGCTGGAAAACAGACACGTGACTAAAATCTATGGCTGTTGCTGAAGACATCTGCATTCAAAGACTGGTTGTGAATTGACAAATGAGATGAGTTTGGAGGGCCTCAGTCTGCCTTTGAGATTCTCCCCAGTTAACACCTGGCATAATTTCTTGATGCTCCCAACCCCTTTTTTCCCTCATGCTCCAAGATCTACAGAAAATAGTCAAGGCAAAAAAAAGATAACATGACTGTTGGAAAGGGTCACAGCAGTCAAGGTTGCGGAGTGGCTGAAAGAATAACTTGGCAAGGTTACTGCTAAGCAAGCACTTATCTGGAACACCAAACTATTGCTCCAAGCAGGGTAGAAAATGCCCTTCTGTGCTGGAAAACCCCTTTTATCTGGGCCTGAGCTTTATGTCACAGTCTAGACAAGGTGACAGATCAGCCCTTGGTATTAGCCCAGGTGTGACTTTAGTCACTGTTTCTAGTGAGGATACAGAACTTTGTACAGCACACAAGATCTTTTAGTGCCATAATCTGTTTATATCCACTGCAGTGCAACTCCTCCTCACAGACTTATAAAATGTCTCACTCTTCTCATTTTCAAAAGACATTTTAAGTTGCATCCCAGCCTCAGTTCCTGAAATGTGTAATCCTTGGATATTTATGTGAATAAATGTAAATTTATTGATTAGAATATAGGTATGCATGTGTTTGCATGCTTACAAGGCAGGAACAATACAAAAAAAAAATATAAATTAAGGAATGTGAGAGAGACAAAGAAAAGGAGACACACTCTTCCTGCTTGTTGTACACGTGAATCTCCCAACATTGGTAAGAATTCACAATCAGAATAGGGTAGAGAGGCCATCAGAAAGTGCTGGTTTTAGGAAATGGCCAAAACTTATGTTTATTTTTGGTTGAATTTTCTAACATTTTCTCATGAAAAAAATAGCGCCTGTTGGAACTCAGAGAAAACAAAACTAACCAAAGCCACTTCACCTAAAAAGGTTTTATTTTGAAAATTCAAACATTACATGCAAAGTTTGAATGAAATATTAAATACAGTGTTTGAAATGAAGTAATTTATCTACATCCCCCCTGGCCCAAATTATCATCAGAAATACTAAAAAAACATAGTTCTGCTCACCATCTCCAGGATTCACAGTGAGATCATGGGTGTCAGCTAATATGATTTGTCCCTTGGCCATCACCTGTGTAACAGAGAAATCTTCCTGTAATTGTTGCTACCGGTGTTGAAAGGCGGGAGAAGGAACGTTCACTGGGTTAACTGTAGGGTGTGAGAAACACCAAGAAGATGCTAAACAAGTGCCAGGCTGGAATTTACTGGGTCTTTGGACACAGAAATATTTGCTCCTAGGAGGACCAGTGTTTCCACACTGATCATTCTTATCTTTGCTTTTGTACGCATTACATATATAGATCAGGTTCAAGTCCATTTTGCCTCTAACCACACATAACTTTGGGAGTCATCTGCACGTTTTTAACAATTTGGAACAGGCTGGAGGTCAAAAAACCTCCTCATTCCTCTCTCAGTTGCACTGTGAAACACTGTGAAGAAAAATTTCACCAGGATTAGTTTTATAACTGCACAGAGTCGGGACAGAAGACCTCAGGCTGCAAAGAATATGAGTTTGAATAAGGTACCTGAAGTCAGGCAGTAAGCAATAGCCTAAATGTAATTTCCTCATTTCTAGAAAAAGATTCCTTTTTCATAGTCAAAAGTGCCTTTTATTCAGTTACTTTTGATGTGGAATATTTATTCCATAGCACCATATTTGAATCTCAAGTTGTGGGATCCACACCTATAAAAAATGGAAGTTCTTTCACTTTTTGTTTACCTGCTGTATGTGCATATTTAACCCCAATTTTCCCAGGCTACTGAGATAAGCAGGTATCTTGTCCTTCCATTAATTCTTAGCAGTCTTCAAAATGAGCATGTAGACCTCTCTAGCACAGGTTTCTATTCTCTCTTTTGAATATCAGCCTAAGTCCCCCTGATGTTCTGTACAGTCCACTGGAATGAAGTGTCTGTTCCGCTGATATTTTTCTTGTTCTCCAAAGCTACTCTCATCTCCTCTGCTAGTGGCATTAAATGGGACAACCAGAAAAACAAATTTCGGGAGAAAGACATTCTATTTGAATATTCATTTGATTCTTCCTTTTTTCCCTAGAGAAACTGACATGTCATTGTTTGGTCACAGTTCAATTATCTCTCTTCTCTGATCCCCAAAATGAACAAATTCATAGTTCTTAAGGTCAGCATGTTATAGTCTGCCCCAATTACTGTGGTCTCCCAAAATTCTGCACACAGAGGACAAAGAAATGAGAAACATTGGGGAAATGTATTTAGATTGCACTGTTGCAGGCCACACTTTCCATTTCAAACCCTCTCCATCATTACTGGCCATCTAGCAGTGCTCTGGTTGCTCATCACGGAACAGAGCTAGAGATGACACAGTACTTTCTGTGGCTGTAGATCAAAGTAACCCCAAATATGTCTTACCAAATAATAAATGACAATTTTCTTCTGCTCCCCTATGGCCTCTGGTGTGAAGATATAGTGCACTTGGACCTCTGTTGAGGAGCCACAACTTAATGTCTCAGGCTTTGGCTCAATTTTGAGGAAGCTCTTACTGAGGGAGTAAGACCGAGTTACTCTGCGCGTGGCATGCTCATAGGATGGTGTCATCCAGTCACTGTCGTAACAGTTCAGTTCAGGTTTATGATCTGCCTAAGAAAGAAAAATAGAAGGTTGATAGTCAAATGAAATCAGGTAAAAAGTCACATAAAAGTCCACAGAAAAACTCTGGATATGTTCCATATTTCTCATTCTTAGGAGATTGTGGATAATCTGCAGAGAAGACGCAGAGAAGTACGGTGATCTGACAAGAAACTTGCCTTATTTTCCAGTTGTCAGAAAAGACTGAGAGCTGATAAGATGGATAGATGTTTCACCTGTTGAAGAGAAAGACAGAGGCTTACCCCTGTCTCTGCCACTCACTCGGATTTCCAGGGAGAGTTCTGTGAAGCTGGTAGTGTCTATGGAAAACCAGGACTGCCCCTGCTCGTCTGTAGTGTAGTTCCCTTTGTATCTGTTTCCACCCACAGTAATCACGATGGTTTCATTGGCAAGTGGCGCATCAGTGCCATCAACCAGCTTCACCTAACAAAGCAATAACAAACTTCAGGTTTTAGACTAGCAACAAAAAACAATTCCCAAGTAATGCATCCTCTTCCCTCTTTTCCTCCTTGCCAGACAGGATATTTCTTTATAGAAAAGAATAAAAGAAAAGAATGTGGAAATGTGTGAGGTATGCCCTGTGCTGTCAGAGGGAACAACTGAGAAAATTCTCAGCTAAACAACCCGGTCAGCCCATGGAAATTATCTATCAGGATCCTAAGTTCTTCAGTAGTTTTAACTCCCCCAGCCAGCTTCATTTGGGACCTCAACCACGTACCATCTGCCTCTTGAACCATGTAACCTGCACCATGAACATGAAACACCTGAACCACGTAACACCCCGCTACTCCATCTGATGGGATTGTGCACTTGTGTGTTTGCTCTGCCATTCATTGCCCATGGTCTCAGAAGTTCCCTACCCTCCCGAAGAGTGGGATCCCTGGTTTGTACACATTGTCCAGCAGGTCAAAGCTGATACTGCTCATGGTGGATGTGATGCCGCAGGAGCCTGTTCCAGTCATCTCGATTCCTGAGATAGAGCGCAGTAAAGAGGGATTATTGATGAATTTCTAGTCATGTTACTCCACCTTCCTTGTGCTTTCCGGTTCCTCCTGTTATGGTCTGCCATCACTTTGCCTTCTCCATGTGCTACATACCTGTGCCATCTTCTGTGATTTTGCCTTGTACCTCAATGCTCATCTCATATTCCTTGCGTAGGAGCTGAAACACCTTGGTCCTCACCACAACAGAAATACACCCATGAGCATCTGCCTAAGCAAGGGATTGGAGAGAAAATTGAAATTCTGTGAACAAAGTTTGTGCCTTGAGGAATGAGAATAGATACCCCAAACCCAACATGCTTAACTTCTATTCATGAAATTCCAGACTTATCTTCAAGGGCTGTCTCCAAGACCAGTACTTGTGTTCAGCCTGTTTCCTAGTGTTTCATCCACACATTTTCTGTGTTCTGTGAGGTAGCTGACACACAGTTCTCCAAGGCACACACTGGTTTCCTTGTTAACTCCTTCCTGACTTAGTTCTGGTTTTCTTCCTGTTCCTTTCATTTTCTTCTCTCTTTTTCTTGTTGCCCTTTCTCCTGTATTTAACCCATATACAGTACCACCTCCTCTTCTTTGTTCTTCTTTATCTATACTGCCTTCCTGTTTTCTTCTCATCTTTGCTCCTTGCTCCCAGTCAGTTCCTCTCACAGTTACGAAATTCTTTCAAAGATCTTTTCTCAGTTTGTGGAACAATTACAAGGACCTCATGGCTGGCAACTGGAGGTCTGTCACTAGTTTCAACAGGGTGAGGTTTTCATCATCAGTTCTGTTTCCAGTTTAATGACCCCTCTCTTAAGAATGCCTTCCTGTGACATTCCCTGCTTTTCCCTGGAGAGAATGCTGTCTCTGGTGCCTGACTATCTCCCAACAGATTTGATCCGTCTTGAGACAACATATCCCATTAACCTTAAGAAAAAGCACTACATTTTAATCTTGGGACTCACCTGCCTAGTGAATTCTTCACACACAGATTCTGTTTCTTTTCCATAACAACTTGAAGCAGCCTGGGAATATTTCCGGCATACTTGGACATTCACCAAACCAGGAACAGGCTTCCCATAGGTGTACCTAATCACAATGTGTTAAACAATGTATCAGATGAGAGTCACAATCACACTCAGACACATCTCCTTAAAGACCTCTGTAGGTGATTTCCTAATACTTCTGAAAGGCTGACTAATCTGATATTTTAATTATTCTAGTGATTACATTTCTAGCATTTCCATAGTGAGATTCTTCCATCATCCATGGAAGAAACATTCATCCTATTCTAGGTGGGAGGTCTCTGCAGAAAAAGGTTGACTTTAGAAAATTTTTTCAGCCAGGAACATCCTTGTATTACAAAGTGCTCAGGGTTCAATGAAGAAATTGAAAGGCAATCAGGTACTCAGAAGGAGCTATTTATGAGTTAGAAATGAGAACACTGGGGTTGCATCACCAATTTAAATGATGTCTGATCTGACATCTCAGAGTATTTGATGGTTCAGTATTGGAAGAGAAGCTCTAACTGATAAAATGTAAAGACAGAAAGAGAAAATGTGAAATAAACTGGGAAGAGAGAGATGCAGATTTGTTTGATGTAATCTTTTAAGGAACACAGGGAAGACCCTTCACTTTGACCCTTCAGGCCAAGCAGCAGGCTCAGGATTGACAGAATGAATAAGTCTGCACTAGATGCCTGGGAAAAGTTTAAAAACCTTCCCTGAGCTCTTCTTGTGGTCCTCAGCAGTAGGGAAGAGTGAAGGATAAGCAAGAGAGATTTACTGGAGCTCTGTGACTCACAGACCACAGACAGACACTGGAAGCTCGTTGTCCTTAATAGTGATCATCTTTGGCACCTTCACCAGGACCTCGAACCTGGACAGCACTAGATGGGAGAGAGAAAGGCTGGTGTGAGAGGAGTGAATGAGAGCTGTGTACTACACAGCAACCCAAGCATAGAACCAGGATCATCTTCATATGAACCTCTCTGTGGTCTTCAGTACAGATGTCTACCCTTTCCATAGGATTTCTCAACCTTCCTTCACCACTGCTTGGATTCAAAGGCAATTAAGGAAGTTTGTAGTCCTTACCTTCCCTTATTTGCAGCACAGGCTTATGTGATCCCATTGGCACCAGACAGCTGAGTAGATCCCTCACCTGTGTTAGTTCAGAAGGACACACTGGCCCTGTGTGTCATGTTCACAAGGCATAACTTGTAGCTAGGACTTGGAGCTGCACATTCCCCACCTTTGTAATTTACCACATTGAAATGCCCTGAATCATTGATTCTCTTGGCTGATTCTTACTGTTCTGGAGACCCAGAGTTGCTCTTAGGCTCACCAAGAGGCACCATGGGATATTGTCCTGCATACCCAGAGTTTTCAAGTGAATCTAGCCACAGACTCTCAGGTCTACAGACACCCAAGAAGTTTTATTAGAGAGCTGGGAGTTAAAAGCCTCCCTGCAGCAGCATATTTCTCCTTACTCAGTCTCTGCTACCAGTCCCTTTGTAACATTTGTGGATTGCTCTTCAGTCACAAATTTTCTACCAAACATGTTTTCTAAGCTTTCACAGAAACAAGGAAGAGCAAAAATAGAGAGGACCACGAATAGAGAAAGAGACCTTATGCAGATGATGAGAGAAGTAAAATAGGGTCACCAAAATATTGCCATCTCTTACTTCGTATCCAGTGCTACTTGCAATAAGCTGCTGGACTGAAAAGCAACTGAGACAAAGTCAGCTGAGATTGGTGCCACAAGCCATGCACAGGAATTCTGGCATGTCCTGTGCTCCCAAGAGCACTATGAGCAAATACAAGCTCAGGCAGGTTGCAGAGATGCCATAAAGTCAGCAACCACTTCTGATACTTAGCACTTTCTGCTCAGCCCCTATGAGCCCCATTGCCTGTATATTCAGTCCCTCCCTCCTCCATTTTGTGCCCTGGAAATTCCAAATTGAGTGGTCACAATAAAAGGCATTACTGTCAAATTCCTCTCCGTACCAAATTCCTCCACACTGAAGGAGTGCTCCACATGGGATGAGAAGCTCTTCTGCACAACTATTTTGTAGGAGCCTTGGATGGGGTCCGAGGTGAGGGGGAAGGAGAGCTGTGTAAAGCCTGTTTCCAGTTCCACTCCTTGCCACTGGTACACACGGTTCCTCTGGGGATCCTGCAGGTGAGGGTAACAGTGTCACAAGAGATAGGAGAGTGCCAGGCACCAAGCTGTGCAGTGCCCAGTGTATACACATCCCAGCTGGGAAATGCCTATCTGTAATTATTCAACAATCTGTGAGGTTCTGAAAGCACTAACCTGTCAGTTCTGCAAAACTAGCATGCAAGAAAGCTTTTAAACACTTTTAATGCCTGGGGGTGTTGCCTCCCCCTCAGCTCTACCTGCAAAGGATGGGGCCAGGAAGCTAGGCAAAACAGACTGGCAAGGTAACAAAAGGGAACAGAATTGACATCAGAAGTAAGTGGAGCACATGGAGAAAGGAGGGAAGTGTCAGCTTCCTTGACAGGCTTTACAGCCTGCAAAAGATTTTTTCTAACATTGCCTTGGAATGAAGACTGCTGAAGTACCAGTACACAATCTGCTGAGGAGTCAAACTCCTGACTTATCTATGGGACTAAGAAATGCACATGTATAAGGGTCCTAAGCTAGTGGTGAGACGGGGCAATGGTGACAGGAAGAGAGGAAAGTATACCCCACATATAGGCATCCAGCTGAGAGCCCTCTCTTATGTCTCCATGCTCCTAATGCTGGAATGAAGACTCATCACTACTACATCTGTGTATTGCTCATTATTAACTATGAAGAATTAATCCCCTCAGCCCCAAATTTCTTGTAGAAGTCACTGAAACAGCACAGTGGTGCTGTGTAGTTTGAGGCACCCTTTTCAGGCTCCTCAGCAGGATGGTTAGTATTTATAGTCTTCCATTTTCTGCCTGCTCTTTGCATTGTGCCTTGGCTGTCACCAAAAGTTTATTTACTCTAGATAGGTGTGTGACTCAAGGTGTGTGACTATGTGCATTTACTTCACTGAGATTTTGTCTCAGGGCTTAGGGAAAATGGGGATGTGAATGACATCTCCCAGATGGAGGCCATCAGTCAGGGGGCAGAAGAGGGGGCCATGTTCCCAAGAAGCCACCTGGGAGGGTGGCACAATCAGTAAAATGCATCCCATGGCTCTGACCAAGTCCTCTCCATAATCAAGTTTCAACCCTGCTGAAAAGCCCACCACTTATTGTGAGGGACACCACTGGGCTTCCTTGGAAGAAAAATTCAAGAAAATGTTTACAGCTGGGCTTGTGAGCTTGTTGCCATTCCTGTGATGTGTAGGTAAGGCCTGAAAGCCAGTGTGTTTTTCCTCAGAAAAGTGCTCTATTTTTTTTAAATTACATGAGCAATAGGTCAGGATAATAGTTCAGAAGTAGCAGACTCATACTAACTTCTGCCTTTGTGCTTCACTGAGATAAATTAAGGACATTAAGTTGATGTAGATTTATTTCCCGAGAAATGCTGACTTTTAGGCTGTCACCTTTCTTCACTCCTGCCACTCTTTCCTTTGGTCCAGTCCAAATTTCATGCACTCATTTGGTAAAACTGCACTGACAGATCTGATCTGGCTGAAAAAAGTACTCTAGAGTAAACCAGTGAATTTTCTGCCACAGGAGTTTCCCACTCTACAAGACTGCCTTGTAGACAGCTGTGAAATCCAAACAAAGGGTACTGTTGGACTGAGAAGGAGCACTGAGGAAGAGAGAGGGGATGGTGGGATGAAGGACAAGGCCTACATAAGCTAGCTTAAACAGCGTGGACAAACACCATGCTTTACAGGTTGAGCTGAAAACAGATGGCCTTCCTAGGGTCTGAAAATCTAAGGCTTTCCTGGTATTGACACACACACACACACACATACACAAAGGTTATGAAATTATTCAGCTTGTTAGACAAAGACATATTTCTGGAGACAGTGGAGAGGATGTATTTGTTTATGCTCCTTTCATGAAATTCCTGTACTCAGTAAAGTATCATCTCATAGAAAGGGAAGGGAGCCCATGGGACAGCCCTAGCTAAAGGTAGTTCTGAGATGCTGCCCTTGAGCCTGCTAATCCACACCACCCACTGTCTTACTCTTCCTTCTCCAACATTCACAGACCGCCAGTGGCCTACCAGCTCTGCAGCCCTTTTCTGGATGTTTGCTCATGGGAAGAGAGAATGACAGCACTCTGAAAGGAGGATAAAAAAAGGGGCACAACCTGGTTTTGGCCTACCTTCTGCCACCTCTGTTGTGGTGACTCCTCAGCTCTAGACAGATGGAGCAGAATGGAGACAGCAACCCCATGCAGCAAGGAACAGTGAAAGGACTGACTAAGTAGGACTCATTAATCATGTAAACCGAAATAAAATTTGTGCACGCTAATTTCAGGGTCTGTCCATGAGCCCTTATCATTAGTTTTTTCAACAATAAGAGATCCCAAATAATGATTGTAAATTTTGGGTTCTCATCTGAGAAAGTGAGTGCTTGAATTATTGAAACATCCTTCCTATTAACTTTAGCCTGCCACTGAAGTTCCACCATTAAAAAAACCAACAGACAAAAACAACATTCTTGGGAAGACAGGGAATGTCTACTTACCTAATTTTGTTTCTTTGGTTTTGATAGCTTATTTAACACAGATCTCTAATTTCAACCACACTTGGCAGACAGAAACTCTCAGTTCTGACTGGGAAGAGGAATAAGCCCTTTTGATGACTTCTAGGCAAGTGTAGTTCTGCTCACAGCATGGCTTGTAATGGTTAATTAGTTTGTTCCTACAGCACATTCTGTGATTAAAGAACCATTGTTGGAACTTATTTTGATACATAACTACTCAGCCTTCCTTTAACCAAAGGGAAAAGGTCACACACCCATGATTTTTCCCTTGCACCTCAACCTGAAAACACCACTGCTGGAGACTGGTACCTTTGTGCCTGCACATCCTTCTGCAAATAACAATGTAGTTATCCACTCACCTGAATGTAGACAAAGGGAAACTGTGGGGAAAGAGAAAAACAAAATTAGTGTTAGAAAGATTAATCACATGGAAGTAATTTCCAGATTTGGACTGAAGAGCAGAAGAACAAACTTCTAAGAAGTCCTTTGGGTTCTTCCCTTTCTGTACTTGCTCTGTTTCCTTGGTTCTTGATGGCTAAGGGAATATTTTCTATAACATTTTAGAGCCCTGACTTTTTGTCTTACCACAGCATGAAAATGTGATGAAGCACGAGTTTTCAAAGAACTTGCCTGCATGAGGAACTGATTGCCAAATAAAATAGAAAGTGGGTTTGCACCCTGACCAGTTCCATAAAACCAAGTTCTTGTCACTCTGCTCTTTAAGTGTGGGATTGCACCCACTGCCAGCAACACCTGCACACCTATCACTACCAATGGAAACTTGTCCCACCCATCTTTTTCAGTGAAGAGATCCCTGCCCACATGCCTAGCCACATACACTCATTTGCAAATCTGGTTTTAAACATCTATATGCTTTTGAAAAGGGGGATGTGTTTCTCAGCCAATAGAGACGGGTGGAGTGTGTCCTAGGACAGAATACGGAACAGGTAAAGCACGGTGTGAGAGAGCATCATATGCTTGAAAGGCTGTCTTCAGTGGTTCTGGGTGATGACAACAATGGTGTTAATTAGGAATTAAATCTCCTGGCTAACAACAAGGAATTAAGGCTCTACCTTCTCATTCAGCGGGTAGAAGTTGGTGTCCAGAGAGACGATCCGAAACTGAACTGAAGGGTGTCACAGAAAAAAAGGAAATTCCACTGTTAAATTGGTAGCTGTCACCAGGAAATGTCAATGTTTCAATAATTTATGACTCAGATTCATTCCACGGATCAACAGGTTCTGAACTGAGATCTCTAAGTAATAGAAACAATTACTCTAGGCTCCTTCTCTTGCAGATAGTGAGGGGCAGATAAATTTAGAAGGATAATCAGGCCTTGGCTGAACTGAATTATCTCTTGGGAGTGCTTGTCCTGCTTTGTTGATTCTGGTGCAGCCAAGGGAGACTATGCTTTGCAGTCATCCTAGTTTTGTGCCTCTAGTTGAGTAGAAGGAATCAGAGCCTGTGTCTACATATGGCTGAGATGCTGTGCCTGCAGAATGACGATTAGGAATGATGAAAGTACCATAAACTAGACCTCAGCTGACAGAAATAGATTTACTGAGTACTTTAGATCCCCCCTTAAATAAATCTGAAAGTCTTAATACAAGTGTGGCACCTCTGGAGAATGGAATCCTTAAGATTTTATGCTGTCAGAATCAACGCCAGCCCAGCTCCCAGTACCTGTCTGTCCGGGCTTGTAGATGGGTTTGTCTGTCTGGACGAAGACCAAGCTCTCAGAATTCTTGACCAGCACTGACTTGCGGCTCTTGAACTGCAGTGTATCCCCTGTCACCGTCACAGTGAGAAATGCCACTGCTGTGCTATTGGATTTTGGAAGCTAAGGAGAATGAAGAGGGTAACTGCTTTACTGATTCACCCCATTGCACCGAGCTTTGAAGGAAGGAGTGCTAGCTGGGTCAGAAAGCTCCCTAAAGGGACAAAAAAGACTCAGTGCAGGGAGCAAGAAAAAACATGATTGCCTTCCTTCATTTATACACTTTTCTTAGAGAAATATTGAATCTTACTTTATTCCACCACATGATTTATCAAAATGAAAATTAACCCACATTCATTAATTAGAGTGTGGAAACTGTTGCTTACATTACTCACCAACCAGCCTTCTGCAGCAAAAAATTGTGAATAAGCTCCAGAAGCAGCCAAATGACTTCATGAACCTCACTGTCTTTAACCATTCCCCCAGTTTCTACAGTTTTCACTCCACATTGGTATTTTCATCTCAGGCTTATACATATCAAACAAACATGGGGCACATTCTGTCAAAGTTCCAACATACCTCTCTGAGTCATGCATGTAGAGAAGTATCATGTGGGACGCAGAATTTGATAATGGGGGAAAATTAGTCATTAAAATACTACCACAGTCTGTTATCCGCATTGAATTAATTCTTTTGTTTGTCTTAGCTTAGGGGTCTCTGATTGTGGTGAGTCTTATTTCTCATTTCTGGACTGTTTGGACCTACTATGCCGCATCAATAAACACAAGAGACCATCCCACAAGGATGAGATACTCACAGAGAAAGGGATGCAGGTGAACATGTCTTTCTCTGACACCACATCATCAATCAAGCTCCTGTTCTCCCCTAGATGTTCTAGTGTGGCACTGAGAGTCACAGACTCGTTCAGGTGGGTCAGCTGAATGCAGATTTTCTCATGAGAATTCGTGTGTATCAGAAAGGGCACCAGCACCATGTACTGCCTAGAAAGAGAGGGAAGCAAGAAAGACCAGAAATGTGAAACAGTTTTAAGGCAACAGTATTAAGTGAAGGGAAATTAACAAATCTGCATGCCTAATCCATTGCTATCCCTGCGAATTGCAGTGCATATAACATGAGCATTCATTTTATTTTGGGTTTATACATATTAAATGCTCTAACTAATTAGCCTAAAAGCAGGAAAATGCTCGCAGTAGAAGGAACAATTTCTATGCTAATAGAGAGTGCTTTACAAAAGATGTTTTGTTTGGCTTCACAGCAGGGAGTATGGATGGTTTGAAAGGTTTCAGGCTGTTAATTGAATTTTGTATATCCCACAATCTCCTTTTGAGACTCAAAGGCGTTAGCTAAAAACAGTCGAGGAAAAAACCCACCCACTTGTCTGGCTGCTCCAGCCTTTGCCTATCCAGGTTTCCAAATCCTTCACATGCTGAGCAAAGATGTGAGTGCTTGCAGTTGGGGACCTTATTAAGACGAGCACACAAAGGATTTCAGAGTGTAGTGTTTTATTGCAACTCAAGTGTACTTGCGTCTTCAAAGAGCTTTTGACAAAGGTCCCTCACAAGGGACCCTTAAACTAAGCTGCCGTTCGACAAAAGGGTTCATTTTACTAGTAAATCAAATTATTAATTCTGTCCTGGATTAACTGGTTAAAAGATAGGACAGAAAGGGTAGGAACCAGTGAAAATCTCCAGAGTTTGTGCTGAGACCCTTGTTCTTCAGTATATTCCTAAATGATCTGGGAAGTACAATTTTCTCATAATTGTGCAGGGTAAGAAAATTCTAAAAATTTACTTACGTATTTGTGGAAAAATGTTTTTGTATGACAGAACTGAGTAGCAAAAATAGCAAGTGAACTGTTCATAAAGGGAAAATAATAGACGAGCTACTTCTACTCAGACTTGAGCACTGTTGGTCAGTCTTGGAAAATTCTCAATCAGTAATAAGTAATGAACAGACTGTCAGGAAGTGTTCAGAAAGGAACGGAGTACAAATTCAGTTGGGTCCATCCAGAGCTACATTTTTGCCTGGGCCCTGAGCTTTTCAGGGGGTCCTAAAGCTACTGTGGAGGCAGTGGGACCCAGGCAGTACCTGCATTGCCTTCACCATGGGACACTGGGATAAAGTAGTGAGGAGCCTGCTGGCAACTCTGCTCAGCCTATGTTACTGCAGAAGCTGTGAAAGGAGGGAAATCCAGCCTCCCAGAGAGTGAGTTACAACTTGTGACTCTGCTTTCTTCAGTGTTTCCTTTCTTCTACAACCTTCTTACCACAGTTTCAGCCCATGCTTCTTCCCCTAATGTCATTCCTGCTGTCCCTTGTCAGTGGCACTGGCAATGTGACAATAACATCCAGTCTACAGAAAGGACAGCGTGACCTAGTTCATGGGGAATTTGGCCTCATTTCTCTTCCTGTTCACTGTTCTGCTGAAATTTTGGCCAGCTTGAAGAACTTCCCCTTAGGCTGGCTTCCCTGGCTTTGAAACAAAGATATAAACCATGCTGTTTATAGATCTCTCTTTAGGTGTTTTGGGATGCATTGTTGAAAAGAGACAGATGAATTAAATTACTATGAGCATTTTAAGCAACTTTGGTCACAAAATCCATGTACAGACATTCCAGGACAAAAAGCATCTGGGCTGACAAAAGAGACCTCAGCATGTAATGAGTAGTTCTGAAAAGAGAGGCAGACTCTGACAGAGGCATGCATCAAGGAGGAATAGGAGACCCTGGAGATAGTGGCTGAGGCAAAAATGATGAGTTTATCTATACTGAGAAGGTAATACTGTCGCTTAGGGTGGAATAATGTCTGTCTGTGTATTGACTCTCAGGTAGTTACTAGAACAAGCACCCAGCCAAAGAAGGCAGTGAATTTCATCAGCCCAAATCCATACCTGCCAATTCAAGTGTCATTATGACCTCACACTTCTGACCATATGCAGAGTACTCCCAAGCATGTCCACTGCATTGTAAAACAGCTTGCATGCACAACCAGAGTAGGAGAACAATACCTGTGGCTGCATTCTTCCAAAATTGTAGAAGTTTAAGTTTCAAAGGACCTCTGGATGTCTCAAGCCCACCTTCCCTCCCGGAACAGGACTTTTGCAAAAGACACCATAGATGGAGTTTCTACCATCTCTCTGGGTCACCTGTTCCAGTGCTGCACTAACTTGTTGAATATGTTTTTTTCTAATATATAATCTGAGCCTAAATTGTGTCTCCTTTCCAGCTGGCCACCTCTGAAACAGAAATAGCAGCAGCCATTTGTGCCCAAAGAAGTGATATCCCTACTTGCATAGGGCACAGTAAGCAAGTCTTGACTGGAAGTTTAAGTTTTGTCTTCAGTTCAAGGGTTGCTTCCTTTCCGTGTTGTATACAGCACCTGATCTATCCTGCACCCACAACAAAACCACTACCCTTATGCCACCTAGCAGTTCACTGCTCAGAACTGCCTCCCTACTGGGCTCCTGTCTTCCTTCTGTGCACCCCAACAACGTCCCCCCTCTCTCCCATCTCTCTCAGCCTTTCTTCATTCTTCCCTCCCAGAATGGGGCTGAGGTAAGGTACAAAAAGTAGCCTACAGGAAAGATGGAGAGAGATTATTTACAAGGGACAGAGACTATTTACAAGGGACAGGACAAGGGCGAATGGATACAAACTGAAAGAGAGTAGGTTTAGATTAGACATTAGGGACAAAACTTCTTCACTGTGTGTGTGGTGAGGCACTGGCACAGATTGCCCAGAGAAGCTGTGGCTGCCCCGTCCTGAAGTGTTTAAAGCCAGGTTGAATGGAGCTCTGAGCAACCTGGTCTAGAGAAAGGTGTCCCTGTCCATGGCAGGGGGCTTGGAGCTAGATGATCTTGAAGGTCCATTCCAGTCCAGGCCATTCTATGGTTCTGTGATTCTATGTTGCCCACAGGTCTGAACAGTGAACATTCCCTTTCTCCCTGATGTTGAGCAAGGATGAATTAAGATTACTTAATCTTAGTTACATCAGATTACTGTAGGGAGACCAGAGAGCGCTGCCTGACCCCAAAGCAGACTTGGTTGGCTGATTTACCCTAGAAGCACCCAAACAGGGCAGATGAATGAGGGGCTGATGGTACACTGTGAGTCAAAGGTCCTTCAGGCTGACCCAGCTAGCACTTCACCTCTGACCACGCAGTAAGTGGCAGCAGTAATGCTGCACCTTCTGTCAGCACTATGGCAGTGCTCGTGGGCATAAAATTTCTGCAGCAAGCATTACAGGACTCGTGTTGGTGAGAACTGTGCCTCTGTCAGCACCGCAAAGCCAAAAGCCAAGGTCTGAAGAGGGAGACTGCTCCCACCCAGACTAGAGGCTTCAGAGCAACACTCTGTGGTGGGCAAGGCTGCGGTGGGCACGCCAGACTCTAGCCCGCCTGTGCCATGCCAGGCTGCCCCTCTCCGCGGGGCCACCGGCAGAGTGCGAGCTGCAGCCACGCTACTGGGCTGCCCAGCCCTGGCGTGGGGTGTCCGGGGAGGGCGCTGGCACCAGCCTCCGTGCCGGAGGAAGAGAATCTAGGTCACAGATCCTCTCTGAGAACAAGTACATCTGATGCTGCCAAGGGAAACAAACTGGCAGGGGAAAGGGGAACAAACTGGCTTGAAAGCAACAGGAGAATGGGAAGAAGTAACTCAGTGATTGAAACAAGAATATTCCAGGAAAGGTAAGCACCTGGATTCCAGCATCATGCCCACAATATCACAGGCCCTGAGAGGTTTCTAGGTAGAAACATACTTAGGCAAAGATGCTGTGAGGATCCAGGTCTGGACTATCAGGCAGCTGCAGGGCAGGACTGTGGGCACTGTGGGCAGACTGGGGGGAGGGTAGAAGGAGGCCACTGGCAGCGATGGTGGTAGGGAGGGGTCCCAGGGCTGGACAGCCAGGGGATTGCAGGATGGAAGTGGGGAGTGTTGTCAGAGCCGTGCAGGAAACTCAGGGCTTGGTTATTAGTGGGAAGAAAATGGAAGGAAAAAGGGAGCACTTAGACCTCCCTCCCCCCTCCGCACATGTAGCTTACGGTTCTGTGTTGAGAGGAGTATTTCCAGGAAGGAAGAAGAGAAGAAGGAGGAAGATGTTTGGTTTGCTGGGCAGCTTGTCCTTCCCCATGGTGCAGAGCAGGTCGTGGAGAGCCAAGCAGTGCTGCTGTTTTCCTGCACCTTGTAATTCTCCTCCACTCTGTGCTCTGTCAGCCTCTTTATAACTGCTCTCTGCAAACAGCCCAGGGGCTGGAGGAGATAAGGGCTGGGGGCCAGGGCCCATCCGGAAACAGGGAGAGGCGGCAAGGAGGAGCTGGAACAGAGGGACAGTATTTGGCCAGAGACTCTGCAAGTGGGGGAAGGGTATTTATTTGGATAATGCTTAGTTTAGAAACCTTTGAATGATTCATACCCTGTTTTCCTTAACCCATCAGAAATCCACAGTGTTGGGGATAGGAACTGTGTTCAACATGATAATATTCCCTGTGGGCAGCATCCAATCACAGCAATCTGATTTAAATTTCCACAATATTTCCTTCACAGTTCTTCTTCATCAGCACTTTAAAATATATTATTTTGAGTTGGAATGACTGACACAAAAGATGAAATTTATAAGTTAATACAGGCCATCATGAATATTGATAAATCCCAGTCACAGCATGCCTTATCCTGCAAAGTTTCTTCTGAGCAGTACTGTCCTGACTGCTTTGCCTGGCAAAGATGACACAAAGATTTGATGTGTCCTACACCTCCAAGTTTATGACAATTGTAGAAAACACATTTTCCCTTGAAAATAAAGTAGGATATTGAGCTGTGTGATTTTAATGACCTTAACCCAGTTCTGGTATAGTTTCCACTGATTTCAGTTTCTGTTCTTTAGCTTTGTAGGTGACTGCCAATTGTCCAAAAACAGAGTGGCTTGCTGGTGACTGCAACTGCAGAAAGAAAAGTTTTCTGTGGTTGGGTGTAAATACTCTTAAGTACTATCACAGCAGAATTTTATGTGGGAATCCTTGTCTGCTCCAGAAGTCTTAAGCAATTTTGGAACCTCTGCCACCAAAGGTAAATAGTCCCAAGAAAGACACTTGTTTCTCTAATATGATCCTGTTTGGTCTCATCAAGGACTGTAGCACAACACTCAACCCTCAAGGCCAAAGCCAAGCAATAAAGTGAACTTCAACCTTTGGCTTTGTAGAACATGTGTGAAAAGAAAAAGCTGTGGAAACATTTCTTGAAAACACTGGTATTGTGCCTATGGTGGTCCATGCACTTTCACCTAAGAACTCCTGTTGGAAACGAGCAGCTCTAGCAAAGGAATGTCTCTCCTTAGAACCTACATGAACTTTGTATGGTGACAGGTGAGAAAAAACCCCACTGTAAAACCCAAGACTTATATTAACAGCTCCAGTTAACAAAATTGTATTAGCTGTTCAGCTAAAGGCTGAAAAAATACTACAGGAGAAAAAAAATCAGTATTGTTATTTTAAAGGAAATCCAAATTATGATATTAGTTTTCCCAGCCTGTGAATCTAAATCAAATGAACCCAAAGCAATTTATTTCATATGACAAAAAAGTATGACAGGAAAAAGTACTCAGATAAATCAACATAAAAAAGGGTTTGTCATTGTAGGAGACAAAATACTTCACAGGCTACAGTGAAGGGAAGGTCATTATCAAACAACCTCAGACAATGTGAACACTTTATAAGTTGCAACAAGCAGGAACCGGAAGATACACAATGAAATGAAATGAAATGAAATGGAAATTAAATGAAATGAAATACCATAAAACGGTTTCATCAGCTAAACTTCAAATGACACTGAAAATGTCAGAATGAATAAAGATCATTCACTTTAGTTGCTTGTTGAATAATTTAACCTGAGAGAAGGGCCTGGTGGCAGATGAACTGCCTTTCCCAGACGTGGACAGCTGGGCTGTCAAATATAACTCATATTTCTGTGGTGTCATATGAACAAATGAGTAAATTCAGGCATGGCAAAGACATCAATGAATTATTCTCATTTTAATGCACTTTGTAGATTAAATTGCAAACCACATTGGTAGCTGAATTTTATAAATGGTCCTGTGACCACATTTTGAGTGATGTGAGGTGGCCATCTGTAGGGTAAGCCCTATACAAAGTAGAGGTTTTCTGTCTTTCTTAGCTATATTATAACAAACATCCCTTCTATGTATAAACTTGGTCTTGCCTTAAAAGAAATTTATACAGTATGTTGCAAAAAAGGCTATAAACAAGGTTGTTTACCTTCAGGCATGAGAAATCTACAGTGTGTCTGTTTGATACTTACAGTACACAGCACACACAGAGTAGGATAAATTGCTGAAATCCCATTATTAAATCCATCTAAGGTAACTAGTGAATGATATCTAATAATTTTAAAATCTGTAAACAGGAAACTGTTTGCATGTTAGCAGATATTTTTGGATATTACAGAGAACTGGAGATAATCCCTGATGTAGTAAAAAATGACAAGCCATTTTAATTTATACTTTTGTACTACTCAGAATATTGCCAAGGATGGGGGGAGGAAAAGCCAAAAGAGTTACAAATGTGTCTGAGAACAGCACTCAGGACAATCAACTTTTTGAGTCTTATGGCTCTTCAGATAAAAATTTACCGTATAAAGAAACATATTAAATGCATATAGATTTTCTGTTTGGCTGTTAAATTATTGTCTGGGCTCCCTCTGTCCTCAGATGAGGTACAGGTATCTCATGGAGGTCCTTCTGCTGGCCCTGAGGTTATGCTCAAGTCAGGTTCAATGGTGTTGGAGCCAGACTTTCCTCAGAGGTGCACAGTGGCAGGAGCAAAGGCCAAGCTTCGTACAGAGAAACAATGAGCAGATGGAAGGAAAAAGTGTTTCTCCCAAGGGCCATGTAACAATAGAACAGGTACCAAGAGGGGCCATGACACATCCATCTCCAGACACCATCCACACTTCATAGCACAAGGCCATGAGTGGAAGTGCCAGTGTAGAAAAAACCCATACTCGTAGTGTGTGGGCATTTCAGAGATTTGTCCCATTTAGAATTAATGTTCACTTAGCTATGAAACAGTAAAACTCCGAATCACTGCCTCCCTCTGGAAGGCTGCTCAAAGAAGGCAGCAGAAGGCTGTGCCAATGCCACCTCCCTGTGGCATGGCCCATGCTGCACCCAGCTGGTGTGACACCCACCTGCTGCAGAGGTGTGCAGGGGCTCTCGCTCCTCAGCCCTGTCTCCCAGAGCCTGCTGTCCCAGCTGCGGTGACAAAAGGGAAGGACTTTGTGCTTAGCTCAGTGCCTGACTTGCTGGGTAACATAAAGCAAGGCCATCAAGCTCTCTCTGTGCTACAGCTAAGCCAGATGTTTGGTACCCAATACATGAGTCTTTTCCCAGTGCAGAGAAGAGCTGGGGCTCAGCTAGTGTGTTTGTCCAGGTTTTTGAGATGGAAGATGCTGCACGAAAGCCAAACAAGAAAGTCCTAATGGAGTATGAGGCAAGGAAATCAGATTTTGTCACATGTAATCCTTTCCCCTGCACCTCTCATTTGTTCTGTTTCAACTTGTTAGGCGGGGCAGAGCTGACATTTCAGGCCAGGGGAAGGTGTATGAGCCATGACAGTGTAACACAGCTGGAGAACACACCATTTATCAGGAACCTTTTGAACACAATGTCCTGCTACAAAGCCTGTCCCGGGAAGAGGATAAGACCTTGCCTAAGCAGCCATGGGCAACAAAGAGAGAGCCAGCTGTGCATCCCATAGCCAATGTGCAGAACTTCCCAGATGTGCTTTACCTTGGCACAGACCCTGGGGACACACCTTGCCGTGACAGCAAGGACAGCAAGGAAAACCAGTGGGACCTAGAGCTTATCACTGCTAGAGAAGTAGAAAACATCTGGCACAGTTATGCAATTGCTTCCAGTAATAACTCAGCCTTAACCTCCCTGTGGGTAGTGAGTCAAAGGGTAGGAGACTGAAAAAATGTGTGAGGTTAGCACTTTAGCAGCATGCACAGGGTCCTGTCAATACCCAGTGGTGATTTTTATTCCCTTCACCTCTGACTGCCTTGTTCATATGTATCCCCTCTTCTCTCTCAAACAGGAATTTTAAAATCTGCTAGGTTATAAAAACAGTGTGACAATATGGGGTCCAGAAGCCCCGCTGAAGCCATGCTCATTAGGCAGATCCTGGTTTGCCCAGCAGGAACAGTGATGTGGTGGAATGGAGATCAGTGTGCTGAGCTGCAAGAGTATTAGAAAGGGGAAGAGTGAGACGTTCCCTTGAAGGAGGCTATTAGGTCCTCTATTCAATGTAATGCCTTGCTTTTAGGGTTTTCTTGACCCTGAATAGGTGACCCTTACAAGGTTGAGCAGAAAGAAGCTTTCTCTTGATGTGAGCTACAGGATTAGCTTACACTATGTTGCTTTTTCACTTGAAAAATTCTCAAGGCAAGTTTTCATTGTTGCTCTGAATAATAAAAAATTCAAATGTAGGAGTGATGTTCCTCAGGAAGTCCTTCTCTGATGCTAGACATTTCACAGCCAATAGAACCAGAGGTGTGACCGTGCTTCTGTGTCACCTGACTGATGAATCAGATGGTTGGGGTCACTTGAATGAAGCCCTACCTCCCTAACTCTCCACCAGGTACAAATGAACTCAACGAAGAAATAATCAGAGAACAAAGCTGAGTTGTTTCCTCAGAGCAATTTGACATTGTCATTTGTTCACTGAAGTTTCCTCTGACACGTTTCTGGTCTTCTCTGATCATTGAATTAGTTGGCCATTACTCACACTTCATATTTTAGACAGGTGCTGAGAAGAAGGCCTGAACTTCTAAGTCAGACAGGTGATAACCCTGGCTAAGCATTTGAAGGGGCTAAGCAAGAGAATGCCTCTACACTAGAATTCATCTTTCTCGAGAGACCCATTTTTTTCTCTGGACTTTGCATCCTGCTGCCTGCACTGTGGATGAGACTCATCTTCTACTGTAAAAAAATTTATGTTCACTTTTCAAAGCAGGTATGGTCCTTGTAAGTCCTCTTCTTAACTAGGCCATAACATCAGCCCTTTGCAGATCCTGGAGTGTGGACTCCACATGAGCAGCAAAGCAATTCCCATGGTACAAATAAACTCTACAAAGAATTATTTAACACAAAAGGGAAGTAAGCTTGACAGAGCATTTTAGTCAAAGACACTATGACGTGATTATACTTTGTTAACTCTTTTTTATTAATAAGAATTGCATTTCAGAACAGCTTTTAATGCACTTCTAGCAGAGCCCTGCATGGACCCATAGGAGATCCAAAAGCTTCAGAGCAGGTACAAGGACACTGGCAGACACCCACAGTGAAGTTGGGAGTTTCCCATTTACTGTAGTGTTGCTGACTCAGTCCAAGGTCCTGCACAAAAATTTCAGCTTTTTTAAACTGGGATGTGCAATACCAAGCACAGTAAACCAGTGCATATGCCTTTGAGTTGGCAGCAGTGTGGTACCTCGTAGCAGCTCTTGGGCCAGTGAGCCCGATTTTATCACATTTGGACAACACAGTTTGCTTAATCTGTATGTCTAAAAAATTACACTAATTCTACCTTTTGGACCTGGAACACTCCCTGGATCCTAGTCTAGTGGGTGTCCCGTGCTTGTTCAGTCCACAATTAAAATAATTGCTTCAGTTTCAGGTGTGTGGCACAAAACCTAGAACTGAAACACGACACCAAGGTTCCAGACATCTTGGAGGTGTTGGAATGTGTTTTAAGAATATTGCTGCTCCCTGTGGGAGTGGAAGCCAGGGAGACATGATCTAGATAAAAATCTGGAGCAAGAGTGTGAGCATGGGATATATATTAGATCTGACTGCAACCAGAAATTATCTGTTTGTGTCAAAGGATAAAGTTGGATAACAAACATTATGTTTTCAGCATGCAAAGGAAGATATTGCAGTGGGAAATGAGCATTTCATGTTTTAATAGTCAGGTTTCGCCTAGCGGGAAGGTAAGGCTCCAAAAGAATGATAAAAATGCACTTTTTTCCCCCCCAGGACCTTGTTTCTTCCCAGGAAACTATGTTTGGCAGAACAGAATAACATATTTGGCCAGACCTGAGGAGATTTTTATGAGTTCCATGTGAGATGCTGAAGCCTTAACTTAATTGGCCTTACATTCCTCAGAAAGATACATACCCTGTATCCACATCCACTCAGTCTGCTCGCCTTTTCAACCTTGTTACTGTAACTATTGATTTCTCTTGCTTTAGTGCAGCCTGATGCTCATGTAAATCAAGTCAGTTGCTACAATTGGGCTGTGTCAGGAATGCAAAATTCTTGTTCTTTTTTTCCTCCTTTTCCTCCTACTGCCAGCGACGTTTTAATTCTGGAACTTTGTGTGGAGATCAGCACTGTAGCCTGAGTTATTTCATACCCCACAAACTCCTTGTCCGTGGAACTTAAGAGAACAGCTTCTTAAAACATCAGCATCATGCATATCCTGCATGGCTCGCCCTGTGAAGTTCAAACTGCTTAGTGCATTTTGCAAAAAAAAAAAAAATTATTTGGGCAGAGTGACATTCTGTGTTCTGTGTTGACCTGATGATTAATTTTCACCGGGGGAAAAAAACCCGCAAGCCCGCACGCAGCTTTTAGCAAATCTCCCGGCGGAATGCATCCTGTCGAAACATCCTAGCCCTCGGCACTTGAGCAGTTTGCACTTAAATTCCTGCTCGGGCCCTTCCGCGGCGGGTCCCGTTGTGCCCGCGGCTCCCCGCCCGGTGCCCGCCTCGCTCCATGCCCGCTCCCGGGATGCGGGCGGCGCGGAGCCAGGGCGCCGGCGGGCGGGGACCCGCGGCTCTGGGAGCCCGGCGAGAGCTGCCGGCGCCGCTGCTGCTGCCGGGAAAGACGAGCAGCATCCCTATTTCTTTCCCGAGCCCTCCCGATGCTGCTCTGCTGGTGTGTTTGTGTTTGCAGAAACCACCACGACTCCAAGCGTAAGGGATGACCGGAGGGGCAGGAAAACGGGGAGGCTTGCTGCCGGTGGCTGGTAACACGATCCATCGTGGTGTGGTTTGGACAAACTCTGGCCAGGCGTGTGGACTGGAGGGCCTGGCAGGGTGAGATCCAGGGTGTGGGACCGGGCACTCACCGGGCCGGGACTGCAAGCTGCCCCTTTCCTCAGCCTGTCCTCTGCTAAGCATGATACGGAGTCGCTCTGTTGTGTCCACACGCAAACCCCTACTCTTATGCCACAGGGGCAAAGACAGTGTCCCCGCAGGCTGGGGAAAGGTGAGGGGCTGTGCAGCAGCCATGAGCAGTGGGTGCCATCTCTGGGTGTGGGAGGCACTGAACACGATGTGTATTACAGTAGAGGGCAGTGGTTACCAGCTGTAGCTGAGGGAGGAGGCAGAGTGCTGCAGGCAGGACCAGCATGTTCCTCTCCCTCCCCCAGCCAGCAGTCATGACACGTGGACTATCATTAAAATGCCTGTTCCGTGACGCTGAAAAAAAGCCAATGCCCAGTGTAACAGGCAGGTTTATTGGTGGAAAGGTATACACGATTATGCTACAGAACTGGAGAGATGTGATGTGAAAGGCAACAGAGAATCAGACACCAGCTCCATCAATGTCACAGAGTCCCACTGTGATTCCTAAGGTGATATGGCCCTTTCCAGGACTTCATGACAGAAGAAAATAGGGTGCTTGGCCACTTGTTCAATATTTATGATGTTCCTGAAGGTGAAAATCCAAAAGAAAATAACCTCAATGAGATCAAACCAATAGCTGCAGGTTGCAAAACACAGGAATTTTTTTTCAAGATACAGGGTAGTCAGTTCTTTCTGTGCAAAACAGACAAAAACTGGACCAAGGCCTTGCAGAAAGCTGTGCCTGGAATCCTAAGAAACTGCTCATCAGATACCAGCCAGCAGAACTGCTGTGCTGAGCAGGATGCAGACCTGGACCTCCTCTACAGCCAGGCAGCATCATACTTCTGACTAGTTAATAAACCACCTCTGTGATTCATGTCACCTCATGTTCTCCTCAGATAATGTATTAACTGTCCAAGAAAAAAGTTTCTGTTAGTCCATATGGAAAACTTTGCTTGGGCCTGGGAAGCATAGGCTCCAGAGGGAAGACTTTCAAGGATGGCCATAGGTAAATGGTTCTTTGCTATGTATCCATGCTTTTGAGGAAGCTTTGAAGGTATTTCCCAGTCTTTCCATTATTCTGCACTTTGGCTTTCATTCTAAAAGCTAAGCTCTTCCCAACAGGCAGTGACGTGGTCCCCACTTGGATTCCACTGGTGTCATGGGACAGGATCTGGCCACTGTCTCTGCCTGCTCTCTGAGAAGCCTCATGGAGACTTCATTTTTTCAAGAGTGGTTACTGTTCTACTCACTCTACTCCTGCTGCTTTATACTTCACTTTCTTATCTGCTTGGTTTTTTCTGGCTTTCACTTACCTTTTTGAATCCTTAGTCCACTTCTGCAACAACCTCTTTGCAAGGTGATGTGTACTGAGCAACAGCATACTCTTCTGGAGAGGAATAGAAATGTTCCTGTTACCTTGAAGGTGGATATAACCTATGCATGCTTAAACTGGAGATCCTTGAAATGTCCTTTATTCTAGTGCGTGTATTTTCATAACTCTCTACTCATGCCTATTGGTCAACTTGGTTGGGCATGAGACCAAGTTTATTAAAGTGAAATGAGTCTCTCCTCTGGCCTTAGATTCAGATACTGATGGAGTTCAGAAGAGTGCTGGTTGCAGCAGGGCTGGTTCTGGGTTCTGGGTCTCCCTTAAGCCACACAGTGTCTCTGCTGTCCCTGTCCCTTCCCCACTCTTCACACTGGTTGAAATCAAAGACCTACCTGTTTCATAGTAATCATAGATCTGCACAGGAGCTGGCTTGGGGTGGGTCACTACAAAGTCCTGCTCAACTGAGAAAGTGATTTCTTTCCTTTCCTTCTGTGAGATCTGGAATGGAAGGTCAGAGATCGCATCAGTCTTTTTATTTGTACAACACCATCTGGAGCAGGTGAGGGTGGTAACTGACAGGTTGCATATTCCAAATCCCACTGATGGCACACATACAGATATGGGACAGCCATTATCTCAACATGCCTGGAGAGTCCAAAGGGAAACTGAACTGAAAAGCTAATAGGTTTTTTATCCTGCTTGTATCACATGATTCTGTAATTCTGTAATTATTACATATCCTATTGCCAGAGGTGGAAAATTATCCAAAGGGACTGGGTTTAATTTTCCAGGGTCTCCCAATTGTCAGGACAATAAAGTTTTGTATTTCAATCCCTCCCATTTCAGAAATGAATATTATGTGCCACCAGCAAACTGGGAATCAATTTACAGTGTGCATCACTGGGGTATTGGCTTCTACTAGTTCTACAGGGCCTGAGCAAATTAATACTAAGAAAACTCTGACTCAGGGATTAGATTATATGTACAAGAGAGGCAATGAAAATCTTTCCAGAGGAGAATGAAAGCAGTGTTCCCTGTCCTGTTGGATGGACTAAGGTTTATGAGAAGCCTGCCAAAGAGACATACACACAAGGGAACCTCTTTTCTGGTGTTCACCTGCTTTTGACTGAAAGGAGAAAGATTTTTGATTAATTCCAATGTGCTTTTTTTTAATTAACTTTTTTGTTTTTCTAGTTGCTGGTAGGACAGGTGTCAGTTTGAAGCCATTTGGAAGGTTGGGATGTTACATGCAGTTTGGGAAGTAAGCAGCTTAGTGATTACAGTAAAAAACTGATGAGGAAGAGAACATGATAAATGCACCTTATAGGGTATATCCATATTATGGTTATACCTATTACATGCTGTTTCCATCCTTTGTGGAAATCAAATTGTTAGTGACCAGAACTTACATTTTGCAGATAAAGGAGGACGTGATTTTTCTTGTTTTCTACTTGCATCACTGCATGACTGTCAATGAGCTTTGAAACAAGAAAATGGAGATAAATATGTTTGCAAAACATTAAAAAACAAGTGCTGCCTCAGACCCTACCACTGCATGTCAGTGGTATTCATTCTTCTCCTATTCAAATATCAAGGGCTGGAAGCTAACTTTTAGAGTCCAAATGTTGCTGAATACATTGAAAGGATGGATAAAAACCTACCACTTGACTTAGCTGAGGGTATGAGCGTTTTCCAAATGCACTGATCACTGCAATTCCCTTGGGGAATACTGCCTGACTCTGGTGTGATCTACATCTCAGAGCTAGTCTGAGAGGTTTCTCACCCTTTCCCTACCTGGGCAGTGCCAGCTCCCAGTTGCAGCTGCCAGCTGCTCTGGCTTGAGTTGAAACCCTTCCTAGTTTTAAATATAGGAAGGTCAGTGTGTTTGAAGCTCCCTGGAGGGCATTCCCTCCACCCAGTGAGGAACAGTGCAGCCGTGCAAACACCTCGCACAGCCTGGGGCTGAATGATTCTTAACCACGCCTCTGGTTTTCTCCTCTGTCCCTGTGGGGAGTAATTTAGTCTTGCTCCTCTAAGTTTACCTTATCCAGGGAAGACTTAACAGGAACAAAGCCAGAGAGCATCTTCACATCAATAATGAGCATGTTGGAGCTGCTTCGTTTCCCCGTGTAACTGAAACAACAGAGGGCCCTGTCAGTGGTCCTTTGGGATACTGTGTCTCACAGGCTGACATCATCAGCATGTCGATCAGCTTGTGGTTCTTGACTTCAGAAGCTGAAGTGAAAACACACAGCAGTGTTCTCTGTGTGCCTTGTCATCTGTGCAGCTGGTTTGCTGAGGGCACATTACCTGCTTATGAGGACAATATCAAATTTTGCTGGTCTATCCCGTGGGCAGGAAGCATTTGGTGTCTGTACTGAAAGCAGAAATCCAAAGTACCCCTCTGGAAGGTGAATGTTGTATCTCAGTGCTGTCTGGAAGAGGAAAAAAAACCAAAAAAAACCCCCTTTTGTTCAAGCATGCTAAGGATTTTTCTTTGCATTCAAAAAAAACAAATGTCACACTTAGTGAACTTTTCTGGCAATGTTGCACTTGGTTTTATGTGGAAGATCCTTGCTTGCATCAGTGATAAACACATCAGACTTCTACTCCTTAACAATGAAGGTGCTTGTACTCAGAGTCACCTCCCAGAAAGAAACCAGACGTTGATCAGAAAGGACTCTTTTTTCCATGCCAGATTTCCCCAGGAGTCAGAATGTGGGATGGGGAAGAGTGTTTAAAGGGTCTAGGGAAATCAAGTAATTAGGAAAAATAAAGAGAAATCAGCTAGAAAATCATCAAAACAATGGCTATCTGGTCTGCAAAATGTGAGACACAATGAAGAAGGGAGAAGACATTTACTTGCACAAATACGCATCCACTGCCATTCATTGTCAGGCTGTATTTCCCAGGGACCTCTGGAAGGGGAGTCTGTTGCAGCAGGAGCCTGTTCTCATTGTTGACAATAAATACGTTTTCAAAAGGCTTTTTGGAAGTGATCTTGACTCTGTTTTGTGAAGCAGAGTTGTAGGTGGCCTCACCATAAGCAGCAAGGGCTTGAAGAGCAATGACTGTGTCCTGAAAAAAAAGGAAAATAATAAAAGACAATTGGCTGCATAGTGTGACCAGTGCAGAGGAGATCAAAGTCACTGTTGCAACATCAACTGCAGTTGCTTCATCCTGAATTTGTATAAAACTCCAGAGTTCCCATGCATGCTTTAGGGTAGAAGAATCCTAATACAAAGGTCTCAGAACATAAAATCTGAGCACCAGAGTACACTTCTAGATTTTTTTGTGGTGATAAAGCCTGTGTTTTCTGAGGAGGTACACAGAACTCATGGGTCATCTAACAGATGGGACTTGCTGTTTTCGAGGCTCATCCCTGACACAAATATCTGTATTTGTTGCTAGTCAAATTACTCTTGTATTGCTTTAACCTTTCTATAGTTGAGAAGAGGGGGGAAAAAAGTATTTTGGTCTCCTAACAGAAAGGTTTGGTTTCTCTCAGAGACAGCAAATAGAAAAGATAAACAGGACTAGGTAGTCAGAGCTCTGCTGGAACACTGAAACAGTGCCCCAATTCCTAGGACTGGCTGTGGAGTGGAAGGTAGTTTTGGCACCTGGGTAGAAGAGAAACCTCCATAGGGATTCTGCTGCCTGATGAGCCACTGCACAATCCCTGAGGCCTTTGTGAGATCGTCTTTATTCCGGTTGGGTTTGTAGAGCAATGCCAGCAACACGTAACTGGTGATCTCAACTTCAGCTGAAGGGGCATGGTCAAGGAAGGAGGGAGATTTGTCTGATGGAGACCTCTCCTCCTGCTCCCAGTGCTGTGAGCCATCTGGATAAACAAAGAGAGGAAGGAACTCATATTGATTACAGGTGTCACTGCCCTGTGCTGCCTCGGTGTCCCACTGCATCCAGGCCTCTTCCTCAACAGGGCTCTCTGCAGATCAATGAATGCACTGCAGATTAACTCCACAGATTATTTGTGCAGTTTGGTTCATGTGCCCATACTCTCAATATTGTCAAGGTTAGACCATCAGTAAGATCTGTTCCATCTTCCCACATCCCAATTCCCCAAGTGACTGAAACTCACCAACTTCCTTTGCTGATTTCTGTAACTCTGCAAGGAATGATTCACATTTTTCTGCCTTGCCAGCTAAGCAGAAAGCATAGGCCATGAGTGCCTGAATGTAAACATCACTGATTCTCTTCTCAGATGCAGTCTCCAGACAAAAAAAAGCATTTCGGATTACAGGGTACTTAAAAACAAAAAAACATATGGCTCTATTCAGGACAGTAGTCTTCACCTGCTCAAAAATTCATTTTCCTTAAACCTGTTCCTCATCCTGTCACAATCACAGCAATGAGAGTGGGATTTCAGCTTGTATAATGACTTCAGGAGAGAGAATACAGAATTCTTCAAAAAGGGATTTCACAGGAAGCATCAAACAAATCAAATAGCTTTCAGTGGTGTTCTTAGAGAAGCTGGTCTATAAACAGAAGACTCTTCTGTTTCATTCACAGATAATTCCTTCTACTTACCTTCATAATAATTTGCTCTGCATTTCTGTAGTCAAGAGTTTGTTGTCTTGAACAAATCTAACTTAGTAGTTTCTATCCTCACTGACTTTGGTGTAACTTTAATTCTGTGATGTTGTACTAGGTTTACACCCACAAAAAATCTACACTTTGACTCCATGTCCTCAGAAAGGATATGACAAAGTGGAGGCTAACTCACCTATTGAAGTCTAACATCTCTGTAGTCGCCTTTGTACTACCAACTATTTGAAAAGGACAGATCAGCTTTTGCTCTGATGGACCTTTGTTTTTCCAACATAGCTTTTAGTTCCATTTGTAGATTTTATAGATTAACCTGCAACAACTTTCTTGACTGGGCTGTCTTTGAGGCTAAGCTGTAGTGTGTGTGTTACTACCTGTCATGTGTGGGTTTCTATTTGTCAAGTCTTTTTGTTGGAAGACAAGGGGTGTCACTACATATTTTGTGTCTGTCAAATGAGAAGATCTAACCCCACTGAGGTTTGTACGGTTTCTACTCAAAGACTGGTGGTTTAGAGGTATAGGGATGGGGACCTCCTCTATCACAGCAACCAGTTCAGATGCAGAGCATGGTCACCTACTCTGGGAGCTCTCTCCCTCTCTTTCTCTCTCTTTACTACCCAGACAATTAAGCAGATGCTGGACCCAAGTCAACAACTGGGGACCAGTTCCATCTGAATACCAGGACCTTACCAAACTGGAGTGTCCAGCTTCCAGGATGGCAATGGTGATGTAGGCAGAGAGCGACAGCTCTTCATCTACTCCTCCCTGAAGACAACATGGAGAGAGGAATAATCAGCGAACGCCACAGATGAGAAGCCTTTAAATATGAATTGCCATATCTCAGCTGAGAGAGTGTGGCTGGTTCTGGAGGCAATCCAAAAGGAAGGAGAGCATTCTCATAGCTCTTGAAGAGCTCACAAATCCAGAGAAGCCCTTTGCTATTAAATCCAAAAACACTACTCCTTCAAGCTTACAGTCCTGTAACCCTATCTCAGGTGCACATAACATGTAAAGTAGGTGTAGGAAAGCTGACTGAGCTGAAAATAGTCATTATTAGATGTGGAGAGTTAGCCCTTGGAAGAAGACAGGCATTTGGAGTGAAATATAGTTTTTGGCAGTAATAGGAGAGCATATTCTTAATGAAAAAGTGTAAATTTGGCCAAGTAGTAATTCTCTGCTACCTTCAAGGCATTGTTGAAGAGTGTCCCAACACTCTGGAAACAGCCCTCTATCTTCTGTTTGCTTGCCAGCCACATCAGGGTTTGAGACTGGACACTGTCATCAATATAGATTAAGTGGCCAGCTTGTGCAAATGATCTGTACACAAAGGCAGTGAGCCTGCAAGGGAAAGATGAAGCTGTGAGATGAGCACTGGAAGAAACAGAAGAAGCCAGTCCTCCTATTTGTGCTGTTGAGGACCATGAAGAGTTAAAGCCAGCATGTTGGTGGGTTGCTTTCTCTTTGTGTGCTCCTCCAAGAGAGAGAAGTTACAGGATGAGCAGCTAAATGGGACATGGGAAGGAGGTCCAGCACAACTCTGAGGCTGATCCTGTCTACAGAGCACCACAGTGCAATGGGTTTCATGGGAGACAGCAGGAGCGTGAATCAGAAAGTCAGCTGGGTCTTTAGGGATCAACATCTCTTTGTACACCCTGCCTGACAGCGGATGGAAGGCATTTCTTTAGTACTTACCAACCCCCAGTCCTAGACAGCTCTGTGCATCTGATTCAGCCAGTAAACTGCCACTTATCTGCATCATGATATTGAATGCAAATTCTCCTCTGAGCCACTTCTGCTCCCAATCACTCACCAGGTGTTCCCTTCTTTATCTCTGGTGCCAAAGATGCTGTAGGACCCATCAGGATGTTTGTATGACAGCTGCTTCTGGTAGCCTGCAAGAACATGAAAAAGGAAGTGTTCTTGGATGTAAAAGCAAAACCCTATTTTGTTTGCTTACATATTTGTCTGAAACCACAGCGGGTGAGAATGGAAAGGCCATGTATATCTACCAAGCAGGAGGGGAGCCCTGAGGGATCCTGTGAATGGAAGTATGGAACATCATGTCCTGCAGAAACACTGAGTCACAGGGTAGGCAGAGCTCTGTCAGCTCTGTGCTCCAACTAGACTAACAGAATCAGCATACATACTGTGCCTGAATGGAAAAAGAGAAGGGGACTGAAAGACTAAACCGCAAAGGAAACGTGGCGCTTGAATGCCAGAAAAAGGCATAAGATAAGAAGATAAAGAAAAGTAAAAAATATCTTGATCAGGGCAAATCCTTGGGTCACTGGGCTGTGCTACAAATGTGATGCCATCAGCCAGGGTAGCCATGCTGCTGCTGGTGCTTCTGCTCACTGGCCCTCAACAGGAATTTCAGCACACATTGTAAGGGAACCACAAAGCTCTCACCGCTCACTAAGTATCCAGTGGCCTTGGATTTGACCTCTTCACTCAGCTGCCCTGTCTTGTTCAGGTAGTCCAGGACGTAGATGTTGGGTGCAAAGAGGGCCATGTTCTGCTCCCCACAGCCAAAGGGCATCTGGAGGAGCTGGTGCAGGTTCTGCATGGCAGTGCCCATGATGTCACCTGGGGAGCAGGAGATGGGAGGGGGGATTAGCACAACTCATGGCCACTGAAATCACCAGTAATTTCAATTCCACAGGCAGAGTCATAAAAGCCTAGCTGGGGTTGGGAGCCACCCGAACAAGCATGAAGCTCTCAGTGCTGAGTTCTGTTGTGCTTTGTAGCCAACAAAGAGTCCCTTCCCTGCCTCTCCTTACTTAGTCCAAATTGCCCTTACCAGAAACACTTATTTTAGTGCCACTTCAAGCAGATGCTTCTTGTTGGAAATGAAAGGAGCTTGCAGGAAACTTCTGTTTCCAGAGGATGGAAGGGAATAGCCAGAGCTGCTACATTGCAACATTTATTGCAGAATTAACAACTAATGCTGCAAAGAGACATTGATAGATGTGTGATAGACCACCTCTAAATTTTTATTTCTAGGAAAGGTAGCACAGACCCAGAAAGGGATTTCTGGAATGAGCTTCTGAAAGTCACCAACATTACAAAGCAAGGATTTTATGGCTAGTGACTCACGTAACCAAGTCCATGTCCTGAAAAGACTGAAAAAACTCTAATGGCATCTCTGATTTGCAGGTGGGTGTGTAGAAAAAAGTCATACTGGCATGAGTCTGGCTGAGGTCATAACTCAGAACTGTGCTGCAGTTTCATGCAAAGAATTTCAAATGCACTAAATTTAAGCAGAGTAGTGAAGAGTGATGCAGTGATATCTAAACTCCATCTTGACGATGCAGAACATTGATGGACAAGAAGAGAATCAGACTCTTTTCTCAAAAGTTTCCCACACAAGGAGTGGAAACTCACATTCTGAATCCTGAAAGAGCCTTCTTTTTATATTTTCTACATTTTCTTTATTTTTATATTTTATTAATTATATATTTACCAACAACAGAAAATGAGGCTCTGGCTGATCCTTCCAAAACGTTTGTAGGTAGCTCTAGAGCTATATCTTGAATAACTACATCATCTGTGGAGAAAAATATTTGTCATTTGTATAGGAATATTAATTGTAACAGTGAAATGCTCCTGGTACAAACTGCACGGTACAAAATTGCACACAAGAGACAGCAATAAAGTGAAACTCACAGCATTCACCAAGAACAGACACAGCAAGAGAGAAGAGAGAATGGACACAGCAAAATCAAAATTGTGAAAAACAGATCAAGTGGTGCAGTCACTGTCATTGCTCAATAGAAAACAGTAAAACAGGGAAAGATTAGTGCTCACAGGCTGCAGTATCTGTGAACCTGGGGATTTCTTCAGTGACAGAGTGGGAAGAGGTGTTTGGTGGGGGTCAGAACTGCTTTTTTGCCTCTTTTAGGCCAGCCAGGAAACCTTAGGAACTGTTTGCTGTCAGCACTGAGATGGTGTGGAAAGGAATATTATATTTACCCTTCCCACTAGAGGTGGAAAGCTGTAAGCTGCAGGTATCCAAGGAATAGAGGACAACAGTCACCATGAGTGAATGAAACACAGGACATACTTTGCACAGAAAGGTCATCTCCCTTTGAGAGCTTCACAGCAGTCTTCCTTCAGCATCTGAGCACATCTGACCACGGCACAGACTCTGCCTCGGTGATGTGCACCAGACCACACAGTAATTTGGTAGCAGGGAATTGAACTATTACACTATTACACTCATACTAGCTGTCATATGGACAACTCTGGTAAAAAGGGAAAACATCAACAAGCACTGCAGGAAGGAATGCAAACTCCAACCTTCCTTTCAGTTCTTCTCGAGACAGCAGTATATAAGACCCTTACCTTCTGTACAGATTAAGGAGTTTTGAGTCTTTTCCCTTCTGATTCCTTCAGGCTGCATGGAGATGGAAAGAGGAGACACAGGCAGTGGATGAGACAAAAGCATGCAGAAGAAATTCAGTGACAAAAAGGCCACACCCTTGCCCAGTCTGCTGCATGATAAAACAGGTGGATTGAAACAACAGTTTACAAGCTCATGTACAGTTTGGCTACTCCTAAAAGGGAGATCCCATCAGATGGAGTCCCTCATTTCCAGTTTCTCCTCTGCACGAGGGAGACATGCACCCACTGATCCTCATGGAAGAGGACATCAGATGGGAGTGGACTTGGACTTGGGTTGAACAGCCAGACACTGTCCCACACAGGTAGAGCCATACCAGGAGTTCTTTAGGGAACCTGAAAAACTTTTACTTGCTTTTGGTACTTCTGCTGTGTTTTAGTTTCTGCAGGAAAAGGAGTACAGGACAAACAGGAAGAGCTGTCAGCAGTACCTCAACCAGCAGTGTTCTGATCTGGGTGTCCCTGTAGTCAATACTGATGTTCCCAGGGGCTTTGTCTCCACAAGCTTCATCATCCTTGGTCTCTGCAGTAACGCTGAACACTACATTACCTTAAATAGCAGCAGAAAAGGAAAAAAATTGACCTCTATCATAGAGGATGATTGAGAAAGTAAGAAAACTTTGATGAATAAGATAAAGTAGTTCAACATAATGAATGGTCAGTCACTGTAGGTGAGACATACGGGAAGAGAACTGATCTCTAAAAGTGGGAATGATAAACACACTGAAGTTGTGGAGAAGCTCTTTAACCCAACTGAAAAGACCAGTAGTAGACCAAACTCCCTAGGTTGGAAAAGGATTAAGTTTTTTCAGGTGAGATCTAAATGAGTATCAATCTCAGAACAGAAAACCAAGTAGATTCAAAGCACATACCAGTTTCTTCGGGGAAAATATTCCAGACATAGGTCTTTCTTTGCTTGGCACATACACATCCATCATCCTCTGGGGAGATGAGTTTGGCTTGATAATCAAGGGAATCCGACAGTGAAACATTAATCTGAGAACAGAAAGAGCAGTGTAATGGGGTGAAGGTTTTGTACCATATGCAAATGGTGCTTTATTATTAGAGAGGGGTGAAAGACTATCTCTTTATGTCCAGAGTAAACAGTGTAAAGCAGATTTAATGCCTGAGATGATAGCGTTTGATTAATCATCCATCAGATGTGACCTGAACATTTTTCCCTCGTTTCTCACAACATTCTCGTTGAGATGTTAAACCATCCTATGCACACCTGATTCCTAAGGAAAAGACCCCACTTAAGCCATTGATAGCTTGCACAGCTGTGGATGGCGAATGATACTCTGCAAAGCACTTCTTTCTTTTCTCTATGGATCTTGAGAGAGTTGCTTTATAGACCCATTCTAGTTATAGTTCACAGAGATCTCCCTTTTCTCTGTAGTGGTTTAAGAGGACAAATCCAGTCATGATACCTGTTGTCAGCTACAATGAGCAGTACCTCAATCAAGAGCAGATCCAACCACCTGCACCAATCATTTTGCTGCAGCTTCTTTGGAGATGGGGTAAGGTCTAACCATCTGGGCAGAAGTACACACCTTAATGCACTGGTCGAGGTAGTTGAAGACAGTGGCTCTAAGCAGGAAATCTTCTCCTCGGATGATAGAGTATGGCAAGGTCAAATCAACAAAGAAAGGCTGCAAGGCTGTCAGGGTGGCAGGCACAGATGTGCCAAATCCAGCCAGCTCTTCCACACAGAAAGCACTGGCTTTCCATTTGGTGATGGTGTCAGGGATGGTGTATGAGATGCTGGCTTTTCCAGTAGAGCTGATGGGAATGGAGAAAGGATGAAAGTTTTAGAAAGGGTAAATTTCATATAACTTGCTTCTCAGTAGAGGCAACATGTTTTGAAAACCAGAACTACCCTTATTCTATCTGCAGACATCCCATCCCACATGGAATTTATCACTAAAATCTGAGAAAAGTCCATTTGAGAGTTCTTCTGCCCATCATTTCCTTGGGTTTGGAAAGACAAATCAGAGTTCTTGTACTGCAAATCCGTATTTTAAATAGAGGTGTCCTTCATCTGAGAAAGGGAATATGGCTCATGGTACACACATTGTGGGGACAGGTGTCTTTAGGGACATCTTTGATATTTTGTTCATGGAAAAGAGAAGGGCAGATGGGCAGCTGGTGATTGAAAAACTGGGTCTTATGGGCCAAAAACGAAGAAGAGTTGGCAAAGGATTGCCACCTTGCAGGACATCAGGGGGCATATTTACCAATTCCTTAAGCAAGGCAAGGGGATTAAAGAAGCAGTACTCACTTAATTTGAACTATATCCCAAATCCAAGCTTCAGGGAAGAATTCCCGAATAGTCTCAAGGATGAGTCTCCTCTCTCGTTCCTCCCTACCAGCTTCAGCTGGTAAGAGATAATGAGAATTTAGTAAAACCTGGTTCACAGAACGGAGACTCCCAGAAAGGACAGGTTTGAATGTACATGGGCCAGTATGAAGGACAATGAGTGTTTTACCATTTCCTTCTAACTGAGACTATATGCAATGCCACACAAATATTATTTTATGTTACTAATGTATCCCTGGTTAGGTATAACCTGCTGTCAAAGGAAAAAGAAATCATTATTTGAAGAGTTTTGGTCTCCAAATATGAGCATGAGACCTAGGGCTAGAACTCAGGTCACTTGGCTCTTAACTCAGTTTGCTGTCCCACAGTCACACAGTCTTTCCCAACTAGCTCTGGTCAGAAGGGAATCATAATAACTAACAGTGTTAGTTTTGTGTGACACTGCCAATTGCCAACAATTCCCAGTGTGAAACTGGACATGAATCAGAAGTGTAGACCTGAAAGACTCTTTGGGGCATTGGCCATTAGCTTAAGCTATCTCATTCTGTGCCAGGCCAGTACTCAATATCAAAACCAATGTGGTTAATGAGTACTGTCCATGTTCCTATCACATGAATACCACTTCCTTTAAGGAGAAAGGTAAAATCTCCTTCCTGTCCCCTGTGTTACCTGATGATTTGACATGGTGTGCAGAAGCCATGTGTCCTTCATTCAATACATATGGTTGACGTCTTACAGTCTCACTAGTGCATACAACTGGTTGTCGAACCTTTGAGTTGGTAAAAAATTTAATTCCCATATCCTGTAAAAAGCACATTTCAGTGTTAGCCATAACCATACTGTAACTGAGGTTTGTTCCATTCTTCCCTCTTTCCCATTACTGTGTTTCCACCACAGAGGTGCCCAGAGACATGTATGCAGAGACTTTTGGGAGCTTTGTGCGTGTTGGAAAATCACAGTAGGCACCAGAATCAATTGAACATAGAGGTCCAAGAGGAGAGTTTGTCATGTATAGGTTTTACTAACAGGATCATTAGCAGAATCTAGCACTACAGTAGCAGAAACTTACTTCAGCATATTTAAGTAATGTACAGGACATTTACCCTGAGGATTTGATACACATCTGGGCCTAATCCAGACATTACAGGTGTGTAATACAAGCCTTTGTGAAAGATGTGGTCAGATGAGACACAGGGCTCTTGGGAGTCGTCTTCTAGATTGAACCCCTGGAAGATGTAGCCTTGAAAGTCTTGTAGGGGATGCAGGCTGTATATCTGTGAGGGGTAAGGAAACACAGAAAATGTGTCTGTGTGAAGATCAACCTTAATTTCACTGTCAAATACTGCAAATTGCCAGAGCTGAGATGTCAGCCTGTTTGACAGGCTCTGTTTGCTCTGTTTCCTGGACTGAGAAATGGCTGAATGGCTGGGATTAGAGGGCAGTGGTCAGTGGCACGAAGTCTAGTTGGAGGCCAGTAATTAGTGGTGGACAGCAGGGTGCACCAATACTGGGTCCAGTCTTGAACCAGTCTTGAACCTTCACTGATTGCCTGGATATTGGGGCAGAGTGTACCCTCAGCAAGTTTGCTGATGGCACAAAACTGGGAGGAGCGGCAGATATGCTGGAGGACTGTGCTGCCAGAGACCAGTCACAGGTTAAACTGAATTCCACATGAAAGAGGACTTCCAATCCACAGGAAACAAATCTCTTTATTGCCTACTAGAGATGGTTTATGACCAGCACAGGCCTAAAGCTGTAGAGCTCTAACACAGTCTAACAATCTCAAGTGGAAAGACACTGTAATGGAGGAGGAAGAAGCCATGGAAGGAGACAAGGCATTTGGCAGCTTACCATTTCCGTGGTCAGCTCTGTCTCAGGCTTCAGGAGCAGCACACTCTGATCCACTGCCCTCACAGCACAGAAGGAGTTGGCAGCAGCCTCAATGACCAAACTGACATTGGAAGCTGGGTTCATTTGCTTTTCAGAGAATTCCAGGTGGACCTGAAATTCATTGAACAGATGTTGGCATGGGTAATCCATGCTGCTGGGGCTGAACTCTCTGTGTGAGTGGAAGGCAAGAAGGAGAGGGCAAGGATTTTCTGTTAAAGCACAGAAAATCTGCCTGGTCTCCACCAGGCCTCTTTTATAGCAGGGACCTAGGCAATAAGCACTCTTAGATTCCTGTGATAGCTTAAGTGAAGCCCACCTCAAGTAATTTAAAACAAATTGTGATTCTTTTGCTGTTATTATCGAATCAAATCAAACCTTATTATGACTTGTCTACATGCAATAATCACTACAGTGAGCAAATAATGTTTTTCCTAGGTCCATGGCCCATGTTAGCAAATATATAAACCAGATTCTGTTTTGGACCCATTCAGAACAAAATCAATTTCACATTTGTGTTAGATAAGAGGAAAAGAAATAGGAGGGGTAACTAGAAATGGGTAACTAGAAGTGGGTAACTAGAAACATTTTGTTTCATGTCACTTGGTTTGCTTTGTCCTATAATTTCATGCATTTTAGCTTTTAGGAGCTAAAGATTAGAAAAATCTTAATGATGAAATTTGATTTTTAAATTATAAATGAAAATGTACCATTAAAAAAAAAAAAAAGGAAGAAAAACTTAAACCCCAGATTGATTTTTTTTTCTTTCTTTTCTGTGCGTATTTAGTTCTCGTAAACCTTAAATGCATTTTTCAACAAAAAAGTGTGAAAAATTAGATTCAATAGTCTAGGGCTAAGTCTAAAATGTGTTCAGTATCCTGAAGGACAGAAAGTGCAGAAACTAGATGGAACACTAGTAGAGTTTAAGAGAGGCAAGAATTATTTAGGATTTATGTGGATTTCCTGAAATGTTTTTGACATTAAAGGAAGATCTATCTTTTGACAATAAGGCCAGGCGGTAGAGGAAAGATGTAAGGCCAAAGAGAAAAAAGAAAAATGAAAGGACTGATGCAGAGAGAAGTGGAAGGAAACAAGAAACACAACTGGAGATCTGTTGTTGAATGTATACACAAAGAATTTGTATTCACCTGACAGCAGGTAAGACTTGCTATATCTTAGTGCCTCTCACCTTGTTTTTGAAACACTTCTCAACTGGCAATTGAACACTGTCTGCCACCAGCTCCTTGTCAGGGTGTAAGGTGTACACCAGCAACCGAAGGGCTGGAGCCATTTCCTCACTGACCACAAGTGGAATGGTGAAAGTGCCATTTTGGCCTGTTAGAAGAAATAAAGGCACCAATAAGGAAGGAATATCAAAGATTTACTGTAGTAAAGTAGTAGTAGTACTACTGTACTACTAGTACAGTACTAGTACTACTACTACTAGTACTACTACTGTAGTAGTAGCCAAACTCAACAGGCATGGAATTGTACCAGTCGGTGGAGCAATCTAGATTTAGATGATAAACTGAAACATTTTACAGGAGGTGATGTGCCAAGGTTTAATCCAGGTGGTCTCAGATTTATTGTAGATTTGAACATGCGGCCATATTCAGATTAGCTCCTAAGGCAGACACTCTGCATTCCCTACATCATCCTCTGGGAAGATCTTTAGAGAATGCTATTTGACTGATATCAATTGAACTTATTGCTGGACTAAACCTGACCTTATAGTGATCTTAGTGGTCGTGCTACTATCATGCACACAGGCATGGACAAAGAGAGATACAGCCCTCTCAACAGCTTCTAGATTCAACCATCTGGGTGTTTGTTTGTTTGTTTTAATGCAAAAATATGGATTGGCAACTTAACTTACCAGCTTGGATATTAACTTTAATTTCCCCTGTAAGGACAATCTTGCCTTTTGCCATGCCCTGTGCAGAGAAGATCAAGACATGTATGGGTTGGTAGAAGTTGGAGGGAGAAAGCAGCAATCGGGTTTGTTGTGCATTGATAGGACTATCCACAATGAGATGATCTCGAAAGCTTAAGCATAAGCCTTAGGGCACACTGAATGCTCCCACTGCTGCTGCTGGGAACAATGCTGCTGGTCACAAAGCAGAAGCAAAAGGAAGGGAAGAGAGAGGCAGAGAATACCATGAAGAGCTCTCACTGCTGTAATTCCTGTAGATGGATTGCCAGATAGCTGCCCAGTAAAGCCCTTTCAGCAAACCAACCCACAACCTCCTACTCACCACATAGTAGAAGTTCATGGCATTGATGCTCCTGTATCCTTCTGTGTTTAAGACATAGTGCACAGTGATCATCCTCTTCTGCCCACATTTCAGATCTTTCCATAAAGGCCCAATCCTCACAAAACTGCTAGTCCAAGAGTAGAAGCGCTGGACGGAGAGAGACGCTTCTGGGTAGTAAGGCTCTATCCAGCCTTCGTAGTGGCAGTGGTCACTGGTTTTATAAATTGCCTGATCAGGAGAGGGAGTGGGGAAGAAAAGGAAAACAAACATGTATTGCTAGGGAAATCATCATCACATTCTGACATCAGAATGATTAGTTCACATAATGCATATAGATAAGAACTGCATCTAAAGCCAAACTGGTAAGGGAAAAGCAGCCTTGCAACAAGCCATTGCATTGCAACAACTCAGATGTTTTCCTCACTCCTCTTATGGTCATTTTTGAGAGCTCTAAACTGTAAAATAAGATGGAGAAAGTACATTTTTATTACCAGAACTCAAATATAATTCCATCTCTTCTTTTGGTCCAGTTTGAGACCAGTCATCTCTCTCTGTGTCTCTATTCAGCCTTGTTTTATACTCACTTTCAGACTGATCTCAGGATCAAACATTTCAGATGTGTCAATGCTAAACTCAGCAACACCCTTATGATCCGTGGTGAAGTTGTCTGTGTTCTTGTTATTGACAAATAGCTGAATAACCTCATTGGAAACAGGAGAGTTGTCTTTGTCTACCAGCTTGATCTGTAAAAGGGAACGTGAAACATGTTGAGCATATTGTCTTTCTGTATGTAGATACTGATATTTTGCACTCCTTTGCTCTCCAAACAGCAAAATTGTTTTTTCATCTTCTTTCAAAGCAATACTTGACAACTGAAATGTCTCTCTTCACTTTCTGGCAAGTATTTGACTTATCTAATGAGGTTTGGAGCAGAAGCTTCCTCAGCATATGCCACACCATTGATAATGTTGTTTTGTGGAGCAAGAACTTGTCATGTCTCATCTCTTTCCTGATCAGTGCCTTCTGACTATACATATTCAGTTTAAAAATATTTTTTCTTTTCTCCCTTCCTTTTTTTCTTCCTTAGTTTTGAGAGTCTGTTGATGCTATTTTCAGTGTCTGAAAGCCTTTTATCCACATCTTTTTTTTTTGAACATTTTTCTGATTGTCTAGAGGGTCTCTGCTGTTTATGTGTTAAACAAACAAATAGGAAAATAACAGGCCCCGCTAAGTAAATTTTATGTTGCTAGAAATGAGCATTCATTTTGATTTTTAAAAAGAAGAGAACAGAGTGAGAATGGGAACCAAATAAGAAAGTTATATAGACTTTCCAGAGGGGAAAAATCTCCACACTTGAAAGACAATCTTATCTCCTTTCAGTGCTACTGGTCCCCCTTATCCTTTCCTCATTGACAAAAGCTGAACTGAAGGAGAGAGATTTATCCCTACCCTTTAAACCACTGACAGAGTTATGTGGGTATTATCATGAAACAAAATAATGGAAAACCTTTTTGAGAGAGAAACTGTTGTTATCTCCTAGATTTTTTGTGTGTGTCTTAAATTCCTTTCCCTCTTTCTTCCCTCATCCACCAGTGTTTTTATTCATGTCTGGCTGGCATGTGGTGGTCAGTTCTGAGGGGAGAGGCAGTGATTAATAGCAAGCTTAAAATGCAAGTTAGAAAAATGCTAGTTAATGAATTGTTCTGATTTAAAGTGTTTCTGGCAGAATCAAACTCAGAATAAACAAATAGCCTTCAGTATTCAGAATTACCAATAGGGCACTGTATGTAACAGAAGAAGCTAGGGGAGAACACCCCCCCCCCCCCTCCCCCCCCCAAACAGTCCCCTAGATGTTGCCATCGTTGTTGTTATGTGATTGCCTGTCTATCATCTTCAATACAAGCCCTCTAAGCTCTTGCTTACCTGTCCAAAGTAAGGAATTCCTCTTCTGTAGTGGTGATCCATGTTCTCAAACTGTATGGTGCTCATCACCTGAGTTATGGAAATAACCTGAGCAGCTGTAAATTGCAGGCCTGGAAGACATGCCCAGAGTCAAGACAAGATACACTTTGTCCTGCACAGAGCATCATCAGAGTTTGCCTGGAGATGGTCACTGTGCTTGTAAAAAGGGACCTTCCTCAGGGAGACATTCTTGTACTCAGCAAGTAGAGGCTGAGTATCTCCTACTCTCCTCCTTGCCCACACCACTGCTGCTGTTTCTGACTGTCCAGAAAGGATTACCTGTTCCTTTCTCTGTCACAGTGGCTTTCACGTCAAGGTTCCTCATGTAACCAGTGCGATGTAGCTCAAAGATGTTGGAGCTGAAAACACGGGAGAAGCAACCGTCTGTCTCCAGCTGGAAAGGGAAGAAAAAGCCTGTTCTCAAGGCTCATAGTTTGCAAAGGGTGTTAACAATACACAGGACTCTTTAGTGAGTGAAATCTTTTCCCAGTACTTTTAACATGATTTACACATGTTTATAGGAAACAGAGTCATGAAGATGAAACATGCAGGAAGCCAAGAAGAGAAATGAGGTGCCCTGAGCTCCTAGCTAGTGATACAAGCAAAGAGATGAATAGAGTGAAGAGAAGGATCAAAGAGAGAAAAAAAATGTGATGGGAAAAGGGGGAGACACAAGAACAGAGGAGAGAGGACAAGCATGAAGAGGAATATAAATTATGTATCATACATTTGTGGTAACGGATTGACAAACTGGGCTCTTCTTGCACCTCCCATATGAATCAAAATCCCTGCACACACTGAGCTGGACTTTGCCTTCAACAGGCTGGCCATAGGTGTACCTAGGGGAAGAGGAAATATGAACTGATGAGGTCTGTGAGCTAACAGTTGAAAAATAATCTTAAACTAATGTGTGCAGGAATAGATCCAAGACAAGCACTGAGCCAGAGCATAAAGTAGTTTCACAGGCTTTTTACTAACTCTCCAGCTGTAACAAACAAAAAATAAAACTCAGAAATCAAAATTAGTTCTTTTTCGCACCTAAACCCATGAAACAAAGACACAACTTAAATGAGAAAAAAAATACCTTCATAATGAACAGACATGGCTACTGACCAAATTAAGACTGTTGTCTCCAATCTTCAGCTTTGACTGGAGTTCTAGACTCACTGAAATCAAAGCAAAGCTCCTCGTATCTGCAAGGGGATCAGGATTTCAACTCTGGAATTCAAATTACAAGATCTTGGTGTTGCTGTAAGCAAGCTCCTTCTGAAGGACCAAGCTTGGAGGAAGAGTTAGACAGCTGGAACCATAAGATCCCTGCTAGAATTTAATGGTGCTCTGCTTTATGAAGGTCTCCCTCTGAAGTGGGTTTTTGGGAGTGGACACATCGTACTTTGCCAGGGAGCCTCTCAAAAGATTTATCCAACATGTGGAACTGAATACTCATACAATAAAATGAGATGAGCACACGAATAAATGAAAGCTCCAATGACCACATCAACCCTGACCAACCTCTTCTGGGGCCCTGCATATTTTGGTTTCTTCTCCAAGCCCTGGCTTTTTCCCCAGTTCTTGGGAAGTTCTTCCTCTTCAGCATATTTCCTAACAACTCTGCACTTGGTACTTACAATCCACAGACTTTCACTGTGAACTCTGAATCCAGGACTGTAAGGCTTTCTGGTACAGTGACTGTGACATCAAATTTTGGCAACACTAGGACAAAGAATGGAAAGAAAAAACCCAATACTGGCATACAGTAAATTTGCAGACCTTCTTAAGATGAAAGCAAAAATGAGGATATATCTCATTGTTAGTCACAGAAGGAATGGGATCTCAGAACTGGAGTGGCAAAATGATTAAGAACTGGCCTGATCTGCAACAGCTTACTGAAATATTTCTGCAACATTTTGAAGAGAAGACAGGACTTCTGAAGTGAATCCTGTGATGTCTAGACTCCTTGCAGATCTTTGTCCAAGAAAGTTCATGGACATAGCTGGGAAAAATTTAGTTTGTCTCACTGAAATTTGCGAATTACTTGATTTCTTATGGAGATTATTTTGCTGGCTGAGTATGTGAAAAATGTTAAATTTTTCTTCTTCGGTTTGTGGGGGTTTTTTTTGTTTTTGTTTTTGTTTTGTTGGTTGTTTTACTGTTCTCTTTCTTTTTTTATCTTTCCAGTTCTTAATGGCAACTAATTGGAGCTGCCAGAAAGCTGTTTGAAGTTTTAGCAGTCAAAAGGGTTGCTTGATATGGGCTCATCTCTAATAATGTTTTCTACACTGAGTAAAAAAAATACCATATTCCACCACAAGGAAGGAGTGACTTGTTTTATCTCCTGACTTCTTTGCTATGATAATTTTGTAGTTCCCCAGGATAGGCTCTTCAGTGAGTGGGAATTCTAGCTGAATAATGTTCATCTCTGACTTCACATTTTGCCACTGAAAGATCCTGTTGCCTCTTGGATCCTGAAGAAAAAAAGAATACAGACTCACAGGCTTTTTGCCTTGGAAATCTTTTGCTTTTAGCACACAAAACCAGCAACAAAGTAGAAAACAGAGCAGATTGCTTTAACTCATTGGAGAAGCTGCTTAATGCAAACACATTGAGTTAAATCACTCCTTTGTACTCGGATTATTCATGTTATTATTGATGTTGCTAGATTCTCATCTATTGTTCTCAGATTTAGGCATCCTCTGCCAGCCTACTTATTAGTCTCAATCATCAGGGGAAGTTGCATAATACTGCTCTTCCTGCTCTTTAGTATATGTCGCTCTAGATTTGCACCACGAGGGGAGAGAAAGAAAATCTTCTTTGTGCTTTCCCTTCAGACAAGTTTATCCCATGCAAATCTTGGCCTTTAGCAACCCCAGACTTTTTTTCAGCTGCCAGGAAAAGGAAGGAAGCATTAACTGGGGTGGCATTTTCCTCTCAGTATATGTTATGCTAGTTAGACTAAAGAAAACACATTCACACCATTTCCTTGACTCTTTACAGCAATGACTGGAAGCAAAACATGTGGAGAGCTCAAAATATGTATGTTTTCACTGCAAAGAAAATAAAGTCTCCTCACTTCACAGTGTAAAATGAAAACTTGTAAGTTTGTATGCTTGTAAAAAACTTGTATGCTGTCTAGACATGAACTGCAATTGTGTTAAAAATCACCAGAAAATGCCATGAAAGTACTAAGATCACTGGTAGTTGTATTCACAACCTATATTTGTTCATTGTTTTTAGCAGCACTAGAGTTACAGAAAGATATATCCCAAAATAAGTTGAGCAAACTGGGGGAAGGGGAGGGGAGTCAAAGGCAGATATAAGAACACTACAACTTTTGACTGCTGGAATGATTATAGGTGTGCTTTCCATGTCAGTCAGGCTCAAAGAGCATCCCTGTGTTTTGTGGAGTTTCTGTTAATTTTTGCTGGTGTACTCAGCAGCAGAATTTGCCTGTGTATGGACACATACAAACCCACATAAGGACGTGTGCCCTGAGTAATGCAGTACAAAGACAAAACTTTCTTACCTGAATTGAAATCAGTGGGTACTGAAATAGGAAAAAACAAAGTGGAAGAAGAGATTAGAAAGCTGATCAAACAAAAATTATTTTTTCTCAAGACGGTGAGAAATGTATAACCAATATTCAGTATAATACCATTAATAAGAGGTGCTCATCTCTTACTTTGATCAGCTTAACAGCAATTTTACTTCAATAAGAAGCTTTCATAAAGGAGAGAGATGAAATGAGAATGGTGGGACAGTTTCTGATCATAGTGTTTTTAGTGCAATCTCAGAGCATATGAGTGAGCAGAGTTATAGAGGTGCACACAAACCATGATTTGGGCTTCGTTTTAGCACCAGCTCTTTTGTTACTGCAGTGCTGTCTCCTGCATTACAAGCACAGGAGAGGAGGTCAGTGGAGACCCTTCCATTGATTGGCTTATGGACTATGAGCATGAAGAGAGACTGCTGGCAGTGGAAAGAATACCTCTGAGGAGATAAACAATTGTGATAACAACTTCCTCTTTCATTTCCCCCATTTCTAAAATGGGCAAAGTGCCAGGTGGATGATTTACTGATGCCTGCAAGCAACAATTGCTGAACGGCAATAGCAGGAGACTGAACCATGGGCTTTCTGGTCAGAGCAAAGATAATGTCTGTGGCAATGAAGTGGAGGGGTTTTTTAAGCCTCTTTCCCAGTGACAGCAGAAGTTGTTGTGTCAGGAATTCAAACTGCTTCACGCTTGCCTTCTTCCCTGTGCCTCTAATGACAGGGTGGATTACAGCACGTGCTTATGAAATCAGGTAAATTCTTTGGCATTTAGTCTCTGCAACATCTCGTTTTATCCACAGCAATCCTTTATGTAAAATTTGAGAAGAAGTTGTCTCCCAGAAGTTTTAAATCCAGGGGAATATTACTGGTCACTCACCTTCTCCTGAACAGGTTTAAAATTGAAATCCAGGGCAACAACACGAAACCTCACTGGAAAGGCAAGGAACAGGGTGTTAGCATTGACCATAGTTTGTTTGTCTGAGCATGATTTTTGCATTCATTAGTACTCCCAGTTTCACAGGATATTCCAACAGTCCCACTTGCACAGGATGCACATAATGAAGTGCATCTGAAGGTAGAAGAATCCTACACAGACTTTGATTAAGGGACTTTTCCCTAGCATGAAGTTCTTGTACTCTCTCATAAAAGTTTCCTTTAATGTTACTAGTGAAAATTTTACTTTCATAAAAGTTTAACCTCACAGAAAGGGGATGACTGAACAAATAAAACTGCATTACCTTTTAATAATTTAGTTTAGTCTGCTGCTTTTTCCAGCTCAAAACCAAGCCATTTGACCAATAAAGAACCCATGTTGGACACCTTGGTGGCACCAAATTCCAACTGGTAAGCTTTCCTTCATACTATGTATCTATGTAGATAGAACTCAATTAAAGTAAAACTAATCTAGTCTTATGGCTGCATTATGTGACTAATCTCTGGGAAGAAGTTTTCTTCTAGTATTTCCTAAAGTGTGTGCTAGAAGCCTTAACGCCTAGAAGTGAATTGAAGAATGGATCTAGATAAATGTAGCCCTGCTTAATGGCCAGGTGAGAAGCATGGGTAAGGGAATAGCATAAGTGCAAGAATGCAACATGAAAATCCAAAGTCCAAACACTTCAGGAGCCAGAAGGTAAATAGTATGATTTTGTCTTTAACCACTTATAATTAATTTCGAAATAATGGATTTCACTCTTGGTGTTTAGACTATTTTGATGCTGACCAGCACCACAGAGGGAAGACTCTGGAAGCATGGTTTTATGCCAGGTAGTGATCTATTCACCTCTTCCCACTATCCTGGCCTGTCATCAGTAATGAAACAGCAGCAGTGATAGCTTCTGCCACCTGGGAGGAAGGGACAAAGAAAATAATAGAGATCATGGGATGACGGTCTCCTGACATCCTGAAGATGATTCCCTAAGCTACACAGCAAACAACTGTAATAGTTTTAACAGAAACTCTGAAGAAACTGCCTAGAGTGTAGCTCAGCCTGAAAAACACCAGGCAGAGAAGTTCTGTCTGAAGAAATTGCCTCCTAAGGCCCATGTTATAGACAAAGAGAACATTCACCGGTCTGTCCTGGTCTGTAGATGGGTTTGTCTGTCTGCACGAAGACAATGCTGTCTGTGTTCCAGATCATCACTGACCGCTGCTCCTCTAGGCTGATGGTGGTGCCCTTGGCAGAGAAGGAGATGAAAGCCAGTGGTGCAGAGTGGACAGGAGGAATCTGTGAAAAAAACAGGAAAACATGGAGAGGTTGTTAGTCCTGAAGTAATTTGCCCCAGAACCTGCTGGATAGCAATATCTGTGGCCTGGGCTCCTATGAAGAGACACAATCTTGCTTCTACCAACTTCATCATCTTACTACTGTTGTCCATAAAAAATGTCTCCTTGTCCATTACTGTGTTACTCTCCTATGCTTCCTTTTGCCTTTAACAAGTCTTATTTCTTTCCCTGCTTGTTCCTCTCCTGCGCTCTCTGCTTTAATTTTCTTGTCCCCGTTTGCATTTCTATTCCATGGGGACATAAATGAAAATTAACTTACCTTGAAATTGAAGCATTGTAGACCACTGTTTGCTGTCACGGTTTTCTTAAAAATAGTGGTACTAACAGAGCTGTATTCTAGGATTACTCTGACGGATATTGTCTCATTGAGGTTAAGGAACTGCAGGCAAACCTGACCTGGAGAGTCATTTTGGAGGACAGCAGGCACCATCAGGACATACTGTCTGTGAGATCCAAACATCAAAGTGATCACACTCATATATAAAGGAGAAACAGCCTCCACAGGATAAAGCAAACACATAACACTGTTACTACTCAGTACCCAGCAATTACTTTACATTAAATATGACACACTGCCAGTGCTCCTCACTCTGTCCTGCAGCTCTGAACTAGCCCAGCCCTGGTATTGCCCCCAACTCTGGTATTGCCCCCAACTCTTGCCCTTTTGCCCTTTATTTGAGCCCTGGGCCCACCTGGCTTTAGCAAAACATCCTGCTGTCACTACTGCTATTGCCTTTTCTGGACACATGTCAACTTCTATGGAAGTTCTGCAATAGGTAGGAGGTCTGATCATATTATATGAGAACGATTCACTTGCCATCCCCATTCCACTTCAGCTCTCCAGATATAAAAGATGAGCCCTGGCAGTATTTAATATTTAGAGCAAAATGAATAACACTGATTAGCACTGTCTTTAAAGCCTTTCCATAAATACTAGTAGTAGCAATAGGGTAGTTCTTACGGCTCAGGTTCCTTTGCAGCAGTTACATGCCAGAGAAGAATAGCCAAAAGAAACTTCAGCCACATTTTTCTCACTGGGAAACAGAAGAAAGAGATAAGTTCTCTTCCTGTGAAACAATTCCTTGCCTACTAGTTTAACAGCTCTGCAGCATTGCTCACCCAGTGCTCCAGAGGAGAGGAAGTTGGCTCTTCAACTCCTGCCTGGCTCCTTCCTTTGATGTTAGTGCCTTTATAACTGCAGCAAGGGGTGGAGATCCCAGTCTATCCCATCCCTTGCAAGAACCGCCCCTAACACTACTGCAATCAAAATCAACCCACCGTCTCCAGACTGTAACACTTCACTGCAGTTCTCTGAATGTCTGCACAAAATATCTTTAGTGGTCTTGTTTTCAAGGGAAGGGGCTTCGGTTTTTACACTGAAACTTGTCCCAGCATGGAAAAGCACAAAGTGACCTAAACCAAAATAAGTCTGTCAAACCAGATTAACAGTTGAAAGTTTTCCCCATTGTTCTTGGAATTTACCATCTGGATTGACAGTCTGGGTGAAGTAGACTAATTTTCTATACTTTGTCACCAGATTCTGACTAAAATAATAGATTGACCTCTCTTTTCCCTTGCTTTATAGGTATTTTGAAAATTGATGAAATGGAAAAATAGAGAAGCTAGAAACAGAAAGAGATCTAAAAAGTCTTAGTTACTTCTACCTTAGCCATTGAGCACTTAACAGCATTGCTGAAGTTTGATTCATTTCAGCTTGGAATTAGCTAGTTGCTGGGTCAATGGAAATTTGTTAGTTCCCCAGGTTTCCAGTTTTCACACCTGTGTGGAAGCTAATTGAGTTTTTTATTAGGGAGAAGGAAGGTCTTTTGTTCTTTTGTTCTCTAAAGAGAAAACAAAGCACTCAGGTGGGCTGCTCCCCACAAGAAAAACAATGCTGGAAAGCAGTTATTTGATAATTGTACTTAATTTTTTTTCCTATTAATATGGGTACAGTGTCTGTCTGGGATGAGGTTATGAAGTCAGCTTTCTCCGCAGTAGCCTGCTGTGCTTTGCATTTGAGGCTAGAACAGTGTTCATAACTCACCAGTGTTTTGGCAATTGTTGAAGAGAGCGTGCAGAGTGTCAAGGCTTTCTACTTCCCCCACCTCCCAGCCAAAAGCCAGCAGGCTTGGGGTGGGCAAGGGACTGGGAGGGACTACAGCCAGGACAGATGACCCAAACTGGCCAAAGGGGTATCGTGTACCTACCGTATGACACCATGCTTGGCACTAACAGGTGGGGGAAAGGAGGAGGAGGGACAACATCTGTGGCAACAGCATTTGTCTTCCAAAGCAACCACTACAAATGCTGAGGCCTTACTTCTCAGGGAGTGGTTGGACATCTGCCTGCCAGTGGGAAGAAGTGAATAAGTCCCTCTTTTAGCTTCTCTTTCACGTGCACCTTCTGCTTTCCTTTTTAAACTGTTTTCATTTCAACCCACTAGTGTATTTGACTTCTTTCCTGGAAAATGGGAGTGAGTGAAAGGTTGGGTGGCTGTTTGGCTGCTCCCTGGGGTCAACACACCACTGTACATTATCAACATGGCTAAATACTGCAGACCTGGAGCCAGAGAGCTATGGGTCCAAAGGGAGAGTACCTGTATGGGAGCACGATTTTCTCTAATATCCTGATATATTTTGTGACTGTTCCTACTAGTTTCTTGCTAGTGTGTGAAATTTTCTTCAGTAGAAACACAGGACATGTAGGATGGCTGTGAAATGTTTTTCACTTATGCCTTCAAATTTTTCACAGAAGTCTCAAACCATATGGAAATGGAACAGGGCAGAAGTAAGAGGTGTTTCCTCAGAGGTCTCTCTGTGGCATGGTGTGGGTGCTTAGAACACAAACAGTCTGAGGTTCTGTTCTGAAAGCCTGCTTCACTGTCATTTCTGTTGAAGAGGATCTCTACAGACTGTACAGTTTAGGAGCTTCACTAAGTATCAGGCTTTATTTCCTCTGCCATGGAATACCCATACCAGGAGCTGCCAAGAATAGAAATTCACTGATGAAGGCTTGAACTTGAGCTGACATTGTGAGAAAAAGACATGGTCAGAATTGCATGTTCTTAATTTTTGTGACTTTCTCCGGTAGTTACAAATTTATTGCAACATAACAAAGCATTAATTCCAAACAAGTGGATTTGACAATCATTACCATGCAGAAGCTTTCTGAGGCTGCTTTTGAAAGTTTGATCAGAGGGTCAGGTAGGTTAGGTGACATTCAAAGGTTGTAAAAGTAGAGAAGGGTAGTTGTGTATAGCTTACTGTTATAATGAGCAGGGGTTTTGCCCCAAATATAAGCTGGATTGTGACTTTGGGGCACTTTTGTATCTCCAAGAACTGACACTAGTCACAATGTCTTCTGTGCACATACACCTTCTGAGCAGTAACCAGATCAAGGACAAAGATTACCCATGCATCCCATATCCAGATAATTCACTGCACCAGTTTAAACCCTCCACTCACCACAACGAAGAAGGTGCATGTGGTAAGGAAATGCACAAACAAAAAATGCAATCATCTCTAATAGGGAAGTTATTGCATCAATATGTTTGCAACCAAACAAGTCTCCTGGGTGAAAAAAAGCCTTTGTACACAACAAAGGAAACTAGAGGTCATCCCATCTTCTTGGCTGTAACATATAACAATTTGTCTTTCACAGGAAAATCAAACAACGTTCTACTGGATACAACAAAAATGTTGTTTTCAGGGTTATGAAACCATTGACTTTTTTAAAATGATTTTTTATCATTACTATTTGCTGACTGCATGTCTTTGCTTTTCAGATCCTACACAGTCTTTTTAACTCAACTGCATGTGTGCAAGGAGCTTGTGAAGATTGCTCTATGGGGAAGTTAGACAGATGATACTTCAACACCAGGTCACAGGACTGTATTTCATAGAATCAGAGGATGGTTTGAGTTGAAAGGGACCTTAAATACCATCCAGTTCCAGCCCCTCTGCTGTGGGCAGGGACACCTTCCCCTGGACCACATAGCTCAGAGCCCCAGCCAGCCTGACCTTGAACACTCCCAGGGATGTGGCATCCACAACTTCTCTGGGCAACCTGTGCCAGTGCCTCACCAACCCCACAGTAAGGAATTTCTTCCTCATATCTAACCTAGACCTACTCTCTTTCAGTTTGAATCCATTCCCCCTTGTCCTGTCACTACCTGGGCTTGTAAGTTGTATCTCTCCATATTTCTTGTGGCTTCAGATACTGGAAGAGGTTCTTGGTTTTGGGTAATGTTGGAGAAATGTCTGTATACAGACGGATTATCTTGCATTCTTGACTCAAAGGGAGCTTTTTGCCAGCCTAACTTTGAGTGTTACCTGAGCCATAACTTCAGACCTCAGTTCCTGGTGCTTAGCTGTAGCACACAGAGAGAGATCTGTGTGTTTGTAGCTGGAGAGTAATGAGAGGAAGCCTTGGCAATAGTAGAATGAGCTGTTTGATTTAGTTAAATTTGGTTTACTTACCTTTATTAAAACATGTCCCACCAGCTAAGTACAGATAGTTTTCTGCCACTGAGAGGGTCCTGCTGCAGGCATAGTTAGCAAAAATTGTGCCTTTATCGTTGTGGTTTGGTTTATTTGAGGCACTAGATAAATTCTACCAGTAAAAGATTATCTTTACAAATAAAATCTGTCCTGCTGTGAAAAGCTACAGTAATACTACTAAGCTGCAATTATTTTTTTCATATAGAGCTGCTCAGTTACAGTAATTTCTCTGTCTTTCTGTATGATTTCTTGACCTCAATTTCACTCACTATTACTCAAAAGAGCTCTATCTCTTTCCTGTGGGAATCATCAAATGGCTCTGGGAAAATTACAACAGTCTCTGGAGCTCCAGGTTTTTTCCCTGTTTTTGAAGCATTTGTGGCTGCTCACATTTCATTTAGTTCTAGTACTCCTTCTCACTCGTGCAGTCTAAAGCCAGCTTGGATGTGTCTGCAAGGTCTGTAACCATATATTTGTGGTGTAGGCACTGTCACCTTTCTTGTGAATGGCTTAACTGCTGCATTCAGAAGAGGATCAACACAAAGAAACTTGGCTATTAAAGCTACAAAAACTAGTTGAAAAGCACTGAATCAATCTGTGATTTTGGCTATGACTGCTTCCTATAAAACCTTCTTTAAGAAGATTAGATTGTAACAATTTGTTTAGACATTGTAAAGGTTGAAATGCTTGGTTTGGCCCAGGTGTTTGGGGAACAATGCTGAAACATGGTAACTACAGATAAAGCCCTGCTCGGTCAATAGGGTCTCTAGTCAAGCATGCAAGATTTCTTTCATTGTTCTAAGACGTGAGCCTTGGCAAAACCCTCTAGCAGCTCTGCAAGCTAAAAGGATAGTGAGGTCATAGAAGAAAATAAGTATATCCCTAGTGGAATAGTCGCAGCTTGCAGTGATTTTGATGAGTGATGGAATTTTTTTCAACAACATGTGGTGGGGGGGGGGGACCACAGTTTATTTCAGTGGTCTATGATGCCTGAAAAAAGCAGCCATATAAAAGATGGAGGTAGTTGAAGGTCAGCCAGTTACAAGGATTCTGTTATGCCAATGACTCTGTTGAGTGAGGATGGGTCATCCATAACCTGTTTTCAAAACTGAGACCTTTCTCCATGTAAGTGTAGAGGCTGAGGTCTGAGCAGGCATAACTGTGTGAGCTGAACTACTGAGACTGCCTTTGCTGTGCAGCTTTGGTGACAGACACCAGAGAAAGGTGAGTGAAGCTGGAATCTGAGTACTGTCACTGCCCCTGCACAAGCCTCAGAGTGGATGCTAGTGGCTATACAAATTAAATTATCTTTCCTAGTTATACACAGATTGCCTGGCAGCTTTCAGGCTAAGCTACGAATGCAGTGCTACAGTTAGGCTAATAAGAGAGTCTGCATTTCTTTTGGGAAGGCTTTGCAGTTTTATTGTCCTGGCATGGAAAGGAACCAGAGTTTTTCAGCCCTTCTTTCTTTGTGGTCTTTATAGGCAGCATCAAGGGTTCAGTTCAAATGTGAAGAGGTTACCAATAAAATATCTGAATAATTCCTCAAAAAATCTCAGGTGCTTAGTAATTCATTCTTCACACTTGCAAATATAAATCAGGTTTTTATGACCAAGGGGAAAAGAAAATACTTTACAATGAGTATCAAGAGGGGAACATTTGACGTGTAATTCATAAAATGTAAGTAGTTAAGCCTTCCCCTGTGGTGGGACAACTAGTCTGGCTACATGCTACCCCCCTAAATCTCTCATGCCAGCAATCAGCTCATGACTGGTTCTGAGAAATCATCCTGTGTACCAAGAGCTGACACAAGCTGCACATGATGTTGTCATGTATTGGCTCTCCTGGCTACCAGAAAGGTGTCTAAGACCAGCCATCTCTAGCATGCTGAGGGATGCCCAACTCATTCTCTGACCTTTTCATCTCTGACCAAACCCCTAACCCTTTGTTTCTATTTCACACCTGTGCACAACTATCCTCTCTTTACAGCTTCAACTTCTGCACTCTGAAGGTAGAAGCATTTACTTTCATTTCAGGTGAAAACTCATGACAGACACATGTGGAAAGAAGTAGCTCTCTGAGGCTTTCGTATTGCCATGGCTTTTCTCTGCTTTATGGAAAGCCTGTTTTTAAATTTCATTCTGCAGAAATTACTCATAAATGTATTGTAATGACAGATTTGTAAGTGTTTGAGGCTCTATTAGTCCTTATTTTCTGCTCCTTCCCTGGCTGGTTGCCCTTCTTCTCTGGATTGATTTAAGAAGGGTCATACAGTTCTGCTTTCCCTTGGGATTTCAGCCATCAGCCTACAGATCCTACAAGGGCTTTACTGATGTAATCATACCCCTAAAGTCCTTTCCTGGAGCTGCAGCCACTGTTGACATAAGAGACTTGAACTCTGAACTGCAGGCTGGTCTGTGGGAGAACTGTGAAGGAGCAGTGTTTGTACATGTGTCTTTGGATGCAGCTTTGTGGGCCAAAGGAAATTTCTTGGTCATATTTTCTGGGAAATGCTGTATGTCTAATCCAACTGCTCTGAGAAAGGAAGTGTGGATCTCACTCTAAGGCTGTAAAATGATGTTATCAGAACCAAAAGTTCATAGGAGATGAATGCAAGATGTAAGACTTACATCTTTTAGAGCAGGGGTTACCTCTTCTGATTTCTTTGAAGTCTGTCTTCAATGTAGGCATGATATTGCTAGGACTTGAATGTGAAAGAGAGCTTGGGGTTAGGAATCTCTCACAACTGACTGATAACACTAAACGTTGGAGCCTCAGTCCTTGTGAGTACTTTGATCTTTTTGCCATTGACCAACATCTACCTTCTAAATCCATTTGTTGTTGTTGCAAAGGCTTTTTCTTTCCACGAGGACATACCAGAAATGGAACTTGTTCCAGACACATTATGGAAGGCATGCAAATGCTATTCAGAGCCTGCAGCTTTCTCTCCCTTTATCTGTTATTATTATCTACTTGGCAGCAAAACAATACTCTTGTGTTACCCGGTATATTAATTGCACTACTTTAAGGATGCCCCCCAGGGAGAGCCTGTTTGTGCCTTCAACCCCTGACCTTATGCCTGAAAAGTTTTTTTGACCCATTCCCTTCACATAAAGGCTATTTCTGCTTTGTCTGCAGTGAAAATATATTCTGCAGCTATACACTGAACTGCTGAGCACTGTACAGAACAAGCTGGAGGATCTGTCCTTGATGAAGACTTGTCAGTCTTTATTATCTTTTATTAGCTTCCTAAACAGTTGAAGTTTCCAAGTTGTCTCAGGGCAAATAAGCTGGCCTCAGGCAAACAGGGAGTCAGAGAAAGTCCTGATTGTCCTCTTTTGAAGAGCTAGGTGGTTTTTATTGTTATTGACCCATAAATGACCAGCACTAGGCAAAACTGTCTGCTGGAGAGCACTGTGTGGAAATGAGGGAGTGACTGGAGCATCACATCCATGTCTAGTGTCACTCATAGCTGCTTGTAGCACAGGTGCTTTGCTATTACACAAAGCAGTGGCAGAGTCCTGGCAGTTTACACCTCTGTAAAAATCCCCCAGACCCTGTCCTGGCACATTCCCTTGGACTACAGCAGATGGGCCCCATAGGAGCTGCTGGAAGAAGTGTAAGGAGGTAGATGATCTTTTTTGCACACTGAAAGTAAAAGGGAAGATTGATTCATGATAATTTTAGAGCTCTAGAGCATCTTTCTAACTATAGCAATCAGAGTAAGGAAACTGAGTGTAAATGTATCGCATTTGGCATTTTTGGAGATGGGATATAGCCCTTACCATTTTCTGATTGATTCACATGGTCCTACAAGCTCAGTATCTGAAGCTCCTTTCAATTGTCACATCTTTTCATCTGACTTGCATTGAGGTTAAGCAAACTGAGTTTGTGAAGCAGCAGGTTCACATGATGCAAGTTCCACGAGAAAAAATAATTGATTCAATAGTTGCACTGCAGTTAAAAGAGTTAAAGAGGTAAAAGAAGGCTGTAAAACACAGATTTTGCTAGGTACTGCTGGCATTGTTTTATCCACTCCCTCTCAGCCTAGTGCTTTGGGAATTTGTAGTAAAATTTAAATGCTGTGCTTCTGAAAGAATCTGCATTTCATATCAGTTTCCATCTGACCAGGCTTGCAGTTGGCCATTCACTGGAATGGCATTAAACAAAGGCTTTTGTTTAGCAGCAGGCTGAGTTTACACAGCTGAGGAAGGTGGATTGAAGTAGCCTGACTGACCCCTCTTGAAGCTCACACAATCTTTTTTTGCTGACAGGGATGGGAGAGCAAGGGGGAGTTTAGGGTCAGAGAAAAGCAACTTGTCCCCTTAACATCTGCAGAGTCATAACTTATTTCTCAGCATGTGTCTGTCTGTAGCAAAAGTCACCCCAGGCCTCATGCAAACATGAAAAAATTGTTTTCAGTGTGACTTTTTGGGTCAAGGGTTGTGCCCAGCGGTTGCTTCTGATGGGAAGAGAAATGCTGGGGGTAGAAGCTCTGTGTCTTGAGCAGAATTGAAAGAGTTAAAACCCACTCACCTCACAATATATTTTTTCTCAAAATATCATTATTTTTTTCACAAGGTAGAAATTCCACCAGAATCAGCAGGGAAGAAGCTACTCTTGTTTGTTGGTAAACCAAGCTTAAATGCAATTAAAATAAAAAAAAAAGCAGAGAACGCCATTCTCATATTTCTGTCCTTCTTAAGGAAAGTACCCATAAATGTAAGTGGCATATGTGCTCATAAATGTTGTTTTATGCATTAAAGTGCCCCTTCAGGCTCACCTGCACGCACAGTGCTACCACATGAAAAGCTGCTCTGTGCCTGATGCTTTCAAATGCCAGAATGCTGAGAGAATCAGTGCATGGGGCCAGGTTCTCAAGGGTGTTAAGGCACTTAGCTCACATCTGCCAGAATCTAAATTCACAAAGAGCCTTAGGTTCCTATGTACAGTTCTTCATCTCTTTAGTGCAACTCTCTAGCTGCTTCCCAAGGTTTCCTAGGTCCTGGTGTTGCTGAATTGCTGAAGTCTGCTTTTTTTGCCTGAGCCTCAGTGCCACTCTCAAGCTGAACACCCTTCTGCTGGTTAGCTTCTGTCATCGTAAGCTCCTTGTGGATATCTTTGTTTTTCACTCCCTCCAAACCATTTTATTTTTCTCCCTCCAAGGGCTCCATTGGACCCACCATTCCTCCCTAACCCCTTTTCCAAGTTTCTGTGTTGCAACTGTCTAATTTTTCCCAGCAATTGCCTTTGGATGGAAAGCTTCCATCACATGGGTCAGGGCCCCCATCATGGCTGTGCCACAAAAAGTCCTTGATGTCAGGAAGTCGTTGATTGACCTGTCCAAGCTTTGAATATTTTAGCTTATAAAATACCTTGCATCACCCAGTTCTAGATAAACCAAGGAGTGGAGACTGGGACAAATACCATTGCTAATCAGAATGTTTTATTACAAACAGCAGTAAAACATGAGATGCTAATCTGAAGAAAATCTTTCTAAATAGAGGCAAAACCTGCAAAAAAGTTGTCTTCCTGTGAGTAGAATTCTGCCATCTGTAAATGATTCAGTTCAATTGCTGAAAAAGGTGAGGATCAAAGTAATTTCTTCAGCATTTTCCTTCTGGGTAATGGAAAGACTAAAACAAGTAAAACCTACAGAAGCAGAAGGAGCACATTATTCTGTGAGATTGGGATTTCTTAAGAGGAATCTATGGCCAAGAACACACATTTCAAGTGTTTACCTTTACACAGATCTCCCACTGGAATATGTCATAAGTTTCAAAACAAGATGGATGGTCAGAGTCAACAATTGCACAGTTGTCTCCCTTGTCAGGAAAAGCACTTTATCTGCAGTTTCTAATCCACATTGACCCAAAGTTCTTTTTGAAGTGTGGGCCAGAATGGGTCATTCTGATCTATGGCAATATGGGGTTTGCTTATTCCTCATTATTCTACATGTTTTTCATTGTGCTCCCAGAAACAACCAAGTCTCTTATCCTTTTTGCTCTACAATTGCTCGCCTGGTACTCTCTGAATCATTACCTCTTCTGGCACACATCTGGTTTCATTTGGAAGGTGGGGAGCAGGGTGTGTTGTACTCTGAAAGGGCATATTCGTCTGGAAAGAAGAAAGGAAGAAGACATTTGTATGAGAGTAAGAAATCATTCTGACCCCTGTCTATCTGCACCTGTCACTAACACACTACAAAACAGAAGACATTTGATAAATTTTGTGGTAGACTCCCAATTGTCAAGGCCCCCAGTTGCAAGGGTGCATAGTCAGAGACCAGTGCACTCCTCTGGCTATGTTTGTCAGGACACATCATTGCTGTCACCATGTAAGATGTGGATCAGGTGGCAGAAAACACACTCCAGGGTCAATTCTCTGACTGCTGCTGCTGCTAATCTGTGAGGATGTTCAAGAAAGGTGGTCAGGCACTTAATTTTATAGTTTTGTTTACTTAAACTCCTCTTTTGTTAAGTGGGACTGTCATTCCTACTTAAGCATTTAAATTCCACTAAGGAAGGTCTTTTTGCTGCAGTCTACTATGGCAATATTAAGTAAAAAAATTAGATAATGCAGTTCAGGGAAGTCAGGAACACTGCTGCCTTTGAGTTATTGATTTTAACCATCATGACCAAACTGTGGAAAGAAAGTAGAACCACACTTCTTTTTGTATGTGCTTTGTAAGAAAGAAACTCCTCATGTATCACTTTCTTAACTGCTTAATGTTGAAATGAAGCAAGAAATGAAAACACTGGAGGACAGGAACTGCCTGTGCTCTGCAAAACCTTTGCAGTCTAGTAATCAAAACCAGCAGAATTGCTAAGTGGGTCTCCCCTTGTCTCTCCTTTGATATCACAGGTTTTATTGACTGCTGGGATCACCTACCTGTTTCATAATAATCATATATATGTACAGGCACAGGTTTGATGTCTGAGACAGGCAGACTTTGCTCCACACCAAAGGAGAAGCTGATTTCCTTCTGGGACACCTGGAAATGACACAACAAGAAAATGCATCAGAATTTTCATAACTATGCCTGAGGCTAAGGTTGAGCAAATTAATTTCTGAATCAGACAGTGTGAAAATGTGTCATTCTACTGGTCCCTCCAGTTTGTAAACTTGATGTCAAATCAGATAATTGTTTAAAAGCTGTTGTTAAATACATTTTATTGCTAAAACTATGTGCTCTTTTCTTTCTTCCTCTTCCTATTTCCATTGCCAATTATCCCAACCTAATTCCCTGCTAGTGTGGTTTTCAGCACATCGGCATTCATCCTGTAATTGAAAATTACTGTATGGAAAATAGTTTGTTTCCTTGCCTTTTCCCAGCTAAAATCACCTTCAGTACCCCTAAGAATCTCCTCCATACTTTCCTCTCTCTAATTACTTTGATCTCAATAGCCCCATTCTCCCCTGTGATTCTGATCCTCATTCCATACTCTTGCAGCCACATATACTGAACTACTTTCCTCCTTGCTCATCTTCCTCTGATTTTCAAGCTTCCTCTGGAGTGAGAAGACTACAGATCGACCGATCCATCCATCTATCTATCTATCTATCTATCTATCTATCTATCTATCTATCTCTCTCTCTCTATCTATCTATAACAATTTAATTTTGGATTGAGTGAAGTACATCTTTAAGGCATGTGTATATGTGTATTGTTAATATGCCATTAATAAGATTTTTCTTTTATCTGGGAGCATGTTTTAAACTTCCAGTTTAATAAAACCGAAAGGAAACCTTCCAGACTTACCTTCTGAAGGTAGAAGAGTATGTGGTTGTTCTTGATGTCTACACGATCCACAACAGAATTCTCATACCGAAGCTTTAAACAAGGCAAAATACAGCAATGTTAGCCCGGGAGACTTGTCAAGGAGACTTAGAGATTCCACAGCCAAACGCATTTAAAGCGGCTGTCGCGCTCCTTTTATGCCACCCCGCCATCTAGTCGCCAAAAAAAGAAATGCAAGTTGGGTGTTTTCATAACCTGATGCATCCAGCTAGTCACAGTGGTGAACAATTTTACCACTCGGCTTTGATACTTGTGACTTTTATCATCAACCTAAACATGCTCTCATTTCAAAGAGAATTTACAATTAATTTCTGCAGCTCAAGCTCATTTGCTAGTCCATTGTATGTTTCAAATAACGAAAGTTTAAAAACATGTAGAAAAGAATGTGAACAAAATTATTTTACTATCAAAACATACAAACCTAAAATATTCCAAACTTTGAAAACCAGCTATTTTTCCCCCAAGTGTTTATGAAGAGGAGTAGGATGCCAAACAGAATAGCATCTCAATAGAAAAATCTTCCGAAGAGAATTTATTAATTTCATACAGTTCTAGCCAAAAAACAAACTCAGGCCTGAATGCTGAATGATTATAAGTGCACAAAGCTATGAGCAGACTCTACAAAGAACTTCATTCTTCTTTTATCTACTTGAAAATTCAGCTCATGGCTTGAAGCTAACTCATCTATAGTGAATCTAAATTGCATTAGGAACAGAAATGAGGTGCTTATCAGTGCTGTCCCAAGCATTCTCATCATCATAACCAAGTTTCTGGATAATAAAGGAGGAAGATCAATACCCGCTTTCTTTTGTTGTTTATGAAACTGTACTGGAGAGGAAGAAATAACCTTTGTCAAAGGGATAATAATGCAAAATGCCAATTAAAGCAATTAAACGATGGCGGAAGTATTTCTCACATGGATTCTGTTAGGCTGTGTGACTACAGACTCATACACACAAACACTAAGGAGCACAGGGAAACCCCAGCAACCTGAGCTGAACCACTAGAGCACTCTGACCTGGTTCCCATTGGAGCTCCCACAGGACAGCGGCCAGTCCATTGTCAGCAAGTGAGACCCACCAGGTGAGTCAACAGCAGAATATTCCCAGATCAGCTTGCAGACTGAAGGGGAATGCTGCCTACAGACCATGGGGCTGACTATGAGATGCTGGGACTCAAGAAACAGGTGTTTAGGGGAAGAACCAGGAGTAAAAAAGAGAGGGATAAAATCCAATTGGATGGAAAAAGGGTGGAAAATTAGATAAAAGAGGCCAGTTGCACATTAACAGGTTGGTGGTTAGCACATTTGTCTGCCCTGCACCTGGTCACCACAGCCTCTCCTGCCTTCTTATTAATCTCTGCTCCTGACAGTTTTCCAGGGTGAAAGGCTCTCTATTCTGTGTGAACGTGTGTGTGGGGAGTGACAGTCACTGAAGAGAGGATCAGAGATCACAGGGGCCATGTGCCTGGGGTGCCAGCATCCTGAGACACCAGACTTCAGGGTTCTTGTTGGGGTATGTATGTCAGTGTGTGGTCACTAGTGATAAACTGGCCTAGCAGCCAGCTACTGAGTCAGGCATAAACCTGACCTGGGTATTGAAGACACCAGAGGATCCAAGACAGCTACCAAAGAGACCAGTATGTCCGAGCCATTTTCTGGAGAAATCATATGGTCTTGGAGGCGGACACTGGTCTGGCTATTGGTCTGGAGCAGCCGGTGGACACTCATTTGCCTATGTCTCTGTATGTGTCTGTGTGACATCACTGTGAGACCAGGGAACCCCAGCCCATCTGCTGCATGTCTAAGACAGCTTAGAGAGGTCCCACCACGCATACATGTGAGTGATGTGGACCTCAGTTCCAGGCACTGAAGTGGGGCTCAGGCCTTGAGCAGGCACATGTCCATATGCCACCAACTCAACAGAAGAAGGGTTCAGGGGCAGCTACTGGGCAGACTGAGTGCCTGAGGTCAGCTACCATAAGGACCCACATTGTGTATTTGCATGTATATATGTGCATGTGTGTATTTATGTATTTATTTATTTACCTTTTCCACAAAGTAGATTTTAAGCTGATCATGCAGAAAAGGGAACAGGATAAGGCCATTTGTGCTATCTGTGTTTGTGGAAGTGCTGTCTTTCCTGTCTACTACTCTGTGTGGCCAGCATGTATATTATGGATATATGGATATATATGTGTAGTGTGCATGTCTGCTTATTGGGAATGCACACTGAACCTTGCTGTTGGTTGGACCTGGGGATACGAATTCTTAGCTCTCCTGGGCTACTGGATTTGGCAACTCCCAACAGATTTGTCTTCAACACATAAACAGCTACAAATTTGAAACACAGAGTATGTGAGACAAGGACTTAGTAGAGCTCCCATGGGCTCAAATTTGCTAATCAGAGACTATTTTTATCAACTGCCTATGTTTTTAGGCTTTCTTATTCACGCTGGTCCCATTTTTTACCTTTTTCAGGGAAGATTCTTCAGGAACAAAACCTGAGAGCATTTTCACATCAATAATAGCCATGTTGGAGACGTTGCGGTTTCCTGTGTAACTAAAATGAGAAAAATTCTGTTAGTCTGTTTTGAAAATGAAAAGGAGAGCAGTGAATGACATTTTTAGCTCTCAATAATCCTGTTTTTTCTTCCTATAGCTTCAGGGAAGCCATTAACTGCATATACTTAGATGCTTTCTCAGATGCTTTATCAAACTGTGAATGCAAGGGGGTATGTCAGTGAAAGGAAGTTACCTGGCAGAGAGAACAAGGTCAAACTTTGGTGGATAGTTGCCTGTGCAAGACACATTTGCCATCCTTATGGACAGAGAAAATCCCGCAACTTTTTTTGGCAAATGGATGTTGTATCTCAGGGTGGTCTAAAAGAGAGAGAAAGTGTGAGATGGTCATAGACTTAAAGGGTTTTATGTCTCCAGCACAGCATGTGGAGAGGAATAAAGCATGGGGAACCCCCTGCTGAGTTCCCAGAGGGTGGTGCTGAGTTCCCAGCTTACTTACCTGCAGATAGACACAGTCAGTGCCTTCCACCTCCACACTGTAACTCCCTGGAATGGTGGGTAAGGAAGTCTGCTGCAGTAAGAAGCGGTTCTCGTCATTCACCTGGAAAATCTTACTGGGGGACTCCATGAAGTGGACTTGGACCGTATTAAGACTTTTTTTGGAGAAGGTGAGATATCCGTACTGGGCTAAAGCTTGGAGAGCAACCACAGTGTCCTGAAAAGAATAACATGATCCAAATTAGATATCCAGGTGTAAGATGGTCGGTGAGATTAGCACAGATCCTATTTCCCTGATGCTTTGTCGGTACTCATAAATGCAGGGGGGCTCTGCAAAGAGCCAAGGAGACAAGACACGAGTTCTTGTAGAACCCCTCCTGGTGGACAAAAAGCTGCCCCTGAGCCACCAGTGTGCTCTGGTGATCAGTAAGGCCATCTGTGGTACATTAGGAAGGGCTTTGGCAGCAGGTTGAGGGAGCTGATCCTGCCCCTCTACTCAGCCCTAGGGAGATGTATCTGGATTGTTGTGTCCAGTCTGGGCTCCTCAGTACACAAGAGACATGGAGCTCCTGGAGCATGTCCAGAGGAGAGTGACAAAAATGATTAAGGGACTGGATCATGTCTTGCAAGGAAAGGCTGACAGAACTGGGCCTGTTCAGCCTTGAGAAGAGACAACTGAGAGGGAATCTCACAAATATCTGAAGGGAGGGTGTCCAGAAGATAGATCCAGGCTCTTCTTGGTGGTGCTGAGCAATAGGACATGAGGCAATGGGCAGAAACTGATGCACAGGAAGTTCCACCTGAATATGAGGAATAACTTCTTCGCTGTGCAGGTGACCGAGCACTGGAACAGATTGCCCATAGAGGTTGTGGAGTGTCCCTCACTGGAGATTTTTGAGAACTGTCTGGACACAATCCTGTACCATGTGCTCTGGGAAGACCCTGCTGGAGCAGGGAGGTTGGACCAGATGACCCGCTGTGGTCCCTTCCAGCCTGACCCATTCTGGATTCTGTAATTCTGGAGCAAAAGATTTTAATTATCCCAGAAGACCTGGGATAATGTTGTATCAGCAGTGACTGCTGTCCATGGCTAACTTCAAGTTCAGGTAAATTCTCATTGCTTAAAACCAAATTGTGTGTGAAGCTATGAAGAGCATGGTGTGCCCTGAAAAGACAACCAATGCAAGCACCAATTATCCAGTATTATTCAAATCCATATGCAGTCAGAAAGATTTGTCATACGTCAAGATTCAGCTTGCAAAATGGACTGCTCCCAGAAGCTTTCTTTTTCCCACACTCAGTTGTTACCTGGCTGGAGGAAAAGCCTCCATATGGGTTCTGTTGTTTGATAAGCCAGTACACAATGCGGGAAACGTAAGATAAGTCTTCTGGAGTGAGTTTGGTTCTGCTGAGCAGAGCCAGGAGCACATAGCTGGTCATTTCAATCTCAGCAGAAGGGGCACGGGAATAGAAGTCAGAGAAACGTTCTGCTGGTGGCTTGTTTTCTCTCTGCCAGTGAAGAGAACCACCTGAAAACAGAAAAGTAGGGTGTAAAAAGCATGGGAAAAAAAGTTTTTTCAGATCTTGGTGTCCCAGACTGGGTACGTTTTACTTCCAGGATGGAAAAGAAAACAGGAAGAGATGGAAAGGGAATTAATAAAAGCAGCCTGTGTAAGTCAAAGAGGGATTGAAGCGAAGGCAGTGTAGTAGAAGGATGCTAAGGCAGTCACAAACAGGACCACATGACATAGCCAAGGGAAGTGGGTTTGTTCAGCATGTAGACGAGAAAGCTAACTGGAAAATTAGGTACAATCTTCCAATACCTTGGACTGAGACATGCAGGGGACTTTCTCTCCACCTAAATTACTTCACAATTTCATAAATCAGACCACAGCTCAAACTTTTGTGAAGCCAGAAGAGACAGACAGAAAAACTCCTAGAGATAAATTCAGCAGCATAGCAGGCACGAAATGGGAAGGGAGAACATGCATGACAAAACTGTCCATCAGAGCAGCTTACATGACACAACAGGCCATTCCATCAGCTGCACTGCCCGCACCATGGCCACGCTGCACTTACCAGCCCTGACACCTGCCCCGTCCAGCTTCTCAAGGAAGAACTGGCGTCTTTCCTCTCTGCCAGCTAAGCCATAGACATAGGCAAGGAGGGCCTGGTTATACAGGTTGTGGACCCCATTGCTAAATGCTGTCTCCAAACAGTTCATGCCACTCCGAATGACAGGATGCTGGTAATGCAAAACACAGTAAGGTGTCAGGTACATGGATTTGTGTCTCCACTTCTCTTTAAATACTTCCATCATCGCTTAAGCTGCAATCTCTGACTCTTCATGCTAGAAATATACATGATCCATGGCATGTTTAAGGGCCTACAGAGTGTATCCTGCAAAAAAATGCCCTTCCAGTCATGCTGCCTCCTTTCTGCATTTATTTAGAGGCAGCATGGCCAGAATAACAGAGCACAGTTTCTTTTCCTGATTCATGCGATAACCTTATGCAAGTGAATCCTTTGTCCCTCAGTTGCTTTAGCAATAAAATGTGGGCCATTTTTACTGAACTATGTAAAGTGTGTTGAGACCTCATGAATAAACAGGCTCTCTCAAATGGACATTGCTCATTTGCTAGCTATAACTATCAAGGCAACTCTTCAGACCTTTTAGCCTTACCGACTATCTCTGTGAACTCTTCTTCATCTCAGATAACACCAGCACACTACTAACCATGTCTTGTCTCTGCAGCTTCACTTAAACAGGTTTTGGAGTTTCTTATGAAGGCATTGGAAACTAAATTCATGTTGCTGAATAACTATATGATTATGCATAATGTTTTCATCCTGGTGGTCTCATGTACCTTAATGATGGCCCATACCCCATGTCTGAGTGATGTGCAAAGAATCAGCACATCCAGCACACATTTGTCAGATTTGGAACACTTGTCCTCCTCCCCATTATACAAAGAACAAAGTCAGCATAAAAACAAGGTCACAGGGATGTGCAGAAAATATATTACAGAGAACAGAACTTGGCTCTCATTTCCCAATGCCTAGTACTACAACCAGCAGATCATAGTTTCCTTCCATTATTAAGATTTCCGTAGGGAAATGGAAACACAGCTTGGAACTAAAAGCACAAAGTGAGTTTGTAGACTGAAGATTTGGATAGCTTGAACTTTGTACTGGGTAAATTCAGAGAAAATTCCAAAGTGGACTCTGTATGGAGTGGCCAAATTCAGTCTGGATTTTGATCTACTTAGACTAACATTGTCTAAAACCAGGTGGATTCCTCAGGGTTTTTTCAAGTGAATTCATAGGCACTGGATATGTAACTGATTTGTAACACTCATTAAATACTCGCAGGGGACTGCAGGGCTCTGAAAACTGCTGTCTACAATCAGCTACTGTCCTACAATCAGTATTCGAGTTCCTCACTGCAAAAGAACACTGATGTGAGGACTGTGACTTGTGCAGTTTGACAAATGGCTGACTGGGCTAACAGAGTACCAAATACCTACTGCAGCAGAGTGTCCAGCCTCCAGCAATGATGCCACAACATAGGCTGTGAGGGAGTATTCAGCTTCTTCTCCACCCTAATGAAAAACAAGCAAAGAAATGGTTAGGACGAATGTCCTAGAAAGAAACAACATATGAATTAATTCATAGTTCATATATCAGTTAGATTTGAGATCAGCAGTAATTTCTGTCTTCCCGTGTGCACAGGAACAAGAAAGATCAAGTTCACTGAGGATAAAGCCAAAATAATTGACTGCATCTTCTTGACTTTTGTATGTGTGTAATAAAGCACACCATAGCCTGTGACTGAGCACACAATGCAGTGGTGGAAAATAAAACCTAAGACTTGTAACTCAGTAAGTTCCGCTTGTTTTCACCTCATCATCAAGAGCACACATAAGAATCATGCCCTGCTTGTATAGGAGAGACATGAGATAGCAGTACTAGAAAGAGTAAGGATGTGGTGAAGAGTAAGCTTATGTCTGGCAGAAATTATCCAAATCAATCCAGATGGCAGGACTGGAAGTTTGTGGCTCTACTTATCTCAGTTACCTTCAAAGCATTGTTGAAATGTGACCCAGCATTTTCAAAGCAGCCATCTGACTTCTGCTTGCTTGCCAGCCAGATTAACGTTTGAGACTGGACGTTGTCATCAATGTAGATGTAGCGTTTGGCTTGCTCCAGTGACTTGTACACAAAGGCAGTGAGCCTGCAGGTGCCCCAGAAACAGAAAGCAGGTATGGTGTGAACAAGACCAAGGAGATTTACCAGTGCATAGGATGTGCATAGAAAATGACGTAAAATGAACTTCATAATGTTTGAGGTTAAAGAAGAAGGTGTTTTCTAAGTTTTAAATAAGTAACATATGTAAAATCCTGATACTAAAAATTGACCTGCTATTTCTCCATTACCATGCTGAAACCCTTCTTTTAGAGCAGCAGTAAAGTATAGGCACAGCTTGATGATTGATGTTACCAATTTCTGGTCTTAATTAATTGAATTATGAAACAAACCAGGTTGGAAGGGATTCTTGGAATCTCCTGTTCAACCACCTGCTTAAACTAAGACCAACTTAGAGCTATGTCAGGCTGCTCAGTATTTTGTCCAGTCGTGAAAATCTCTAGGGATAGAGATATCTACATCCTCTCTGGGCATTTGTCTCAGTGCTCCAGCCTTCTCCTGGGGAAGACTTTTATTCCTTCTACCCACTTGGAGTTGTCTCTGTAGCAACTTGAGTAAGGACAAACTCTTGTCCTTACTCTGTGAAGATCTGATAAGAGTTTGACTCTGTTTTTCCACAATGCTCATCTAGGCAGCAGAGAGGTTTACCCAGGTCTCCCATTAGCTTCCTCTTCTACAGGCTAAACAAACCCAGATCCTTCAGTTTCCCCTTGAACATTATGTACACAGCTCCCAACCATCATACCATCCTTCTGTTGCCCTCTTTCCAGTTATTAATCTCTCCTTTACTGGGGGATTCAAATTAATTGAACTGTATTCACTTAGTCTATTAAAAATAAGAATCACTGAATACTTGGATCATTTTTCAAAGCCTAAAGATCCTGTGCAGGGGAAATAGAAAGTGTTGTCACTTACCATACACTCCCTTCTCTATCTCGTAACCCAAAGGAGCTGTAGGATCCATCCCGGTGTTTGTATGACAGCTGTTTCTGGTAACCTGAAAGCACAATAAAGAAGACATGTTTTCTAATCACAGAAGAGGATTAGTTCTGCTGTTTGTTCAACTGAAGCAGTAAGACTTTTGGATTTAGTATCAAATAATGTATGTCCAGCAAATAATGCCAACCACTATGAATTCCAGCTGCTTTTACTCCTGGAAGAATGACATGCTGCTTTGAGGTGCTCTCATGGCCTGCTCCTGTGCAATAATTGGGGTGCTGGAATTTAGAGAGGAGTGCTTACCATGTAGAGCTGAAGAGTTCAACGCACACAATCACAATATTAGATCACAGAATCCCAGTTTAATCTGAGTTGGAAGGGACCCACAAAGACAATTGAGTCCACCTCTTAACCATGCACAGAATCCCAAAAATCACACCTTATGCCTGACAGCATCGTCCAAACACACTTCTTAAACTCTGACAGGCTTGGTCCTGTGACCATTTCCCCGAGGAAGAAGATGGAAGAATCTGAAAACCTCTTACCTGTGGATAAATATCCAGTACCCCTGACTCTAATCTCTTCAGTCAGCTGCCCAGTCTTATTCAGATAATCCAGGGCATAGATGTTGGGTGTGAACAAGGCCATGTTCTGTTCTCCGCAGCCATAAGGCATATGGAGGAGGTTATCTAAGTTCCGCAGGGCTGTACCCAAAATGTCTCCTGAAGAGTGAAAAATGTAAGAAGTCAGCTCAGTTCAGACATGTTTTTATTACATAGCATTATACATTGCTCTATACCATCTTATTATGAACCCAAGGGCAATGACTAATAAAGAGAAATCATAGTAACCAAAGACACATCGTAGAAGAAAAGTGATGAAATGGCCCCATTTTTCATTTCTTATCAGGATAATGGCCACCTGGGAGAAACTGAGAATTTGAGAGAACAAGATGAGCACCAATACTGGCTGGCATGGCTTCTGAGAAACAGCTATGAATCCTTGGAAGGGTTAGATTCCCCTGCCCTTTACAGCCTGCTTCCTGCTTCTGCATGTACATGTGAAAATGTTGTGTGGGGTACGATGCTGATGGGCCACAGAGGCTGTAATTGCACAGCATCAGCACATCCCACGCAGACCTGGGCATGCAAACCAACTGTGTTTGGAAAACAATCCGAGTTCAGAACCTCAAAAAATTTTCACTGAAGAGAACCCTTGAGTCTTGATAATGACTTTCAGATCAGTAGAGCTGATTGGGACCTGAAACTTTTATTCTGTGTGAGCTTACTGACTTACCAATGTTTTTCATTATGCAAAATGATAAATTTGAAATTATGCAGTCAGCAAAGTCCTGAAGATTTCTTTCAAAAAAATTAAGATAATTTTTTTTCAAAGAAGTCTGCCTTATGTTACTTTTCAGCTGAATTAGCTGTTTTACTCTACAGAGTTGGATATGCTAATGCAGTATAATCTGAAATGCAATATAAATGGAAATTATTGGACTATTTTGTCCTCCCTTGCTATGAGAGAATTTGCAGCAACTTTTGTGTCTCACTGCCATTTTGCAAAGTAGAAAACTTACCTTCTAAAATCAAGAAGAATTACTTCTTCAACTTAACATAAGGTTTGTATGTGTATACATGATGGCAATTGGTGCAGCACAAGAGAAACACAATTTTGCATTTAGTCTAAGTACTAAACTTACCAATGACAGAAAAATAAGCTCTGGCTGATCCCTGCACTACGTTACTTGGCAAGCTGAGAGACACTTGTTCAGAAATCTTTTTGCCTGATGACAAAATATGAAAAACAGAATTGTTAAAATTATGGGGTTTTTTACAGAAGACTCTACTTCATAAGCATAACTACAGTGACTGCTACAGTTTTCAGTCTGGGTAAAGAAAATGCTTCAGAGACTTGCCCAATGAGTCAAAGGTATCTGAAAATCCGGAATTTTAGCCTAGCACCCTGACCCTGAACATCTCTTTCCTCCCCTGGAAGGATCTCTGGTTCTGTAGGACAAGATCTACAACACAGTGAAGCAGTTCTACTTTACTCCCTGGAATGACTGAAGGAATGAATGAAGGAATGAGCTGGCCTTACCTTTTGCACAGATGAGGGAACTCTGAGTCAACTCCTTTTTAATACCTTCAGGCTGTTTGATTGCAGTGAAGTGGTCAGGAAGAGAAAGAAAAGTGCAGAACATCACCATTAAACCGTGACAATTTAGCAGTGTTAGTATGTGCTTATCCAGGCTGTGCACCTCTTGTACCCAGTCATATCCTAGCTCCACTAGAATATCTCTTGGTCCATGGATCCCTCTCTTACCCAACATCCCATCCAGAGCAACTTCCTACTTAAAAAGCAGTTAAAAATTAGGTATTTCCAGCCTCTGAGATACTCTGTCCAATTAATCCAACGTAGCTGTTGGTTTATGACACTCAAGATAAACCCTTTTCCTTTTATATCTTCCCTCCACCCTCCTCCCTAGTATTCGAGTCACAAGCTAAAGGTGCTTAAAAGTAAGGTATGGAATCTCCTCCCTCCTGGCAACATGGGCTGTCAGGACATGTGTGCTCATGGTCCCATGAAGGGGACAGTGGGAGGAGGACAGTGGATGCCGTGATCACTGTGATTTTCACTCTTATTTTGATATGGAGAAGCCCACTGTACACAGGTACTGTAGTGCCTCCTCATTGTACTGCCCTCCCTCCCTCCTAACTGCTTCTAACCCACAGCTACAGGAATTCCAGTTTCCATCAGGCAGAAAGCACCTGCAGATTTCCTACCATACCTCAACAAGTAGGGTTTGAAACAAGGTGTCCCTGTAAATGGTCTTCTCTTCTGAAGATGTGCCATTTCCAGTACCTCTGGTGTTCAGTTTGGCCTCAGCAGTAATCACGAATTTCACCTCACCTGGAAAGCCACCCACCAGCCCAAGAAAAGGAAGTTATCCTCAATGTCTACAATTACTCCTGGTTTTGACTGCCTCTTCTAGGCTGATGAACTGCTGAGAAATGTATTTTCTCTAAAGACAGCTCAGTGAAACCAAATTTCATGAAGACTCCACATCTCTTCATTAGTGGAAAGGAGTGCTTGCCTGGGGCCCTTATATCAGGAATGAAAAAAGGGTGATCCTGACCAAAAAATGGACATTCACTACCAGTTTCCCCATCTCTCTAGCCTTGTACTGAGTTTTCTCTGGCCTAGGGCAGTGTTGCAATAGTTTAATCATAGCTCTTCTGCCTTTATTCGTATTTCAACTTTTGGAGCACTTACACATGCAGGTAATTACAATTGGTTTTAAAAAAAGTGTGGGCTTGAAGGCAGTGTGGATTAACACAGCTAGAAAACTGGGAAGGAGCAATGTCCTTATTGCCCACTGAGAATCCAGTCCAAAATTATTAGCACATTTTATTCTTACTAAATACCTTTGGTTAGATACAAAAATGTCAGCTGAAAGATCATAGGCACATGAAATCCTGATAGTATTTCTTACATCTGGCAAGTGAAGAAGAGTTCTTCCTAAAATGAGTAGGAAGTGGACTAACCAAAAACCAGAAGAGGTGAAACACCAGAACAATTCACCTGTCTTTCAGCACATCTAAGGGAGTTTTAGCAGAAGTCCAATGCTAAGTTTGGAGCAATTAATGGAGTTGTAAGGAAATGCCTGCTTGTGGATTATTGATGCTGCCCTAACGGGTGGGAGTAGAAAGATCAGACAGGGATATATCAAGGTGATAAAAAGACAAACTTACCAAGTTTTTGGGGGCTAACAGCCCAAATATAGGTTTTTCTTTCATTGGCACACACTGTTGCTGTGTTGCCCCCAGACGAAAGGATCTCTGCCTCATAGTCACTTGACTGTGCCAGTATGGCACTGATCTGAGACAAAGAAAGAAGGAGCAAGATTACAAATGGAGGAGAATGACCTTAAAGTCAGGCTGCAGAGCAAGGGAGGCTGCTGCATTACTCAGTATTTACTGTGTTTTGCATAGCACAGTACCCATACCCTCTGCTGAGGTTCCTCCTTCAAGAGCAAAAAGATCTCTTGGGAAACAAGCAAACCACATAGGAAATAAAAGGGAACTTGATATACCTGGACACACTGGTTGAGGTAGTTGAAGACATTGGCTATTAAATTAAATTTTTCCCCTCGAGTGACAGAGTATGGCAGGGTGAGGTCCACAAAGAATGGTTGGAATGCCGTCAGTGAAACAGGTGAGGAGATGCCAAACCCGGCATCATCCTGCACACAGAAAGCGCTGGCTTTCCATTCTGTGATGCTGTCAGGAATGGTGTAAGAGACATCGACCTCTCCTCTGGAACTGAAGAGAATAAGAAACACAGAATGAGAAATGATCTTTGGAATTTTTCAAGACAAATTATAGAATAGGCTCTCGGCTTGAGTTAGAACTTCTAACTTTTTATCTCATTTTCTACAAGATACCTTTCCATATTTAAAAAAAATGTTATAATGCTTGAAGTAAAGATAAAGGTGCTGGTTAACTACATGTTAAAAAGCACTCAAATACTCAACTTTTTGAATTTAGAGATACCAATTGCTGAAAAACCAGAATGTCCAAACACAAAGATTAGAAGTAATAAATTTAGATTAATGTTCTAGAACAGCATCTGGAGGCATAGTTGAAATGGAAATATTCTCATTGCAGATGCTGTGATAGCCTGAAAGAAAAGAAAAATAAACTGAGTTTTTTGCTGCTGAATTAAAAATTGGATGAAAAATAACAAGCTCCTTCCCTCTCCTTAAAAAAAACCTTTCACTCTTAGCTCCTATTTATTTCTCCCCATCAGAAAGACAGGGAACAGAGCACAGCACATTTTTGACTGCAACAGTCATTGATCAAGATGGGAAAAGTAGATCCATGTCTACAAAGCAAACATATGTTCCATGGTTCCTTCCCAGAGTCCATTTTAGCTAAACGAATCAACTCAAAAATCCACACAGGAAAAAAGAAGTGAAGATAAACAAACATACTTACTCAGTGTTAACCAGCTCCCAAATCCAGGTCTCGGGGAAGAATTTCCGAACAGTGCTGACACCACCACTCCCACCAATAATCACCGACTCACCTACAAGTGGGGATATCGTTAAAGGATAATATTAGAGACATCATGTGAGAAGGATCTGAAGTTCTGTCACACATGCTTCACATCACCAATGAAACTAAATATCCCGTTTGAGCATTTTTTAAATTTTTTTCCCTGCCATATAATAGGGGAATTTGCAAGAGATATGGGGATGTGCAAAGAAACAATTCTTATCGATTCTCTTTTCCCATGGGAAAATACTGGAAAAATCAGCTATTTTACAAGACATTTTACTTTGTTTCATACAGAAAGGTCTCATCATTCAGTTAGAAAAATGTGTTCCCCATCCTCTACAACAAGCTCTGCTTGATTTGTAAACGGGCAACAGTAGCCAGTATTGTCATCAAAGATTATAAATGCTTTACAATGACTTAGAATCATATAATTACAGAATCACTGAAAAAAAATCTAGGTTGGGAACAACCCCTGTAGTTCTCTAGTCCAGTCTTGAAGTAGGATTAACTTCAAAGTCAGATCAGGTTGCTTCTCGTGCAGCTCAGTTTTGAAAACCAGCAGTGATGGAAATTCCAAAACCTCCTGGAGAATCCTTTCTAGTGTACCACAATTCTCACAAGGAAGAACTTCCTCCTGATGTTGAATAACACTTTCCCTTGTTGCAACTTATAACTGCTACTTTCGCTCTTTTGCTGAGCAATCTGACTTGATAGAGAGATAATCGTAACTCTTGCTGATCTATAAAGGTTTAGGAGACTTTGTGCTAAGTGTGCTAAGTGCTGTTTGAACTCTTGACTCTTAAATATTTAATTGAATTATGATTTGATGAAAGGTTCTGACCTGAAAACCCAATATCAGTTTATGAAAGAAGCAGCATCACAGTATTCCCTGTCTTTTCTATTTGCACCTGCACCTGAGAGAAAATTGATTTTGCTGCAAGGACTGCCAGAAAGATTACAGGATGCCAGCTGGGACATACAGACCTATTCCCCCCAACCCCCCAATATACTTGCTGTTATTTTATACAGGCAACAGTTTTGAAGACCCCATAGACTGAGACTGGAGATACAGAGTGAACCTTCTTTTACCTGAGACCTTGAGATCGGCGTTGTAGTAGTGAGAAGGGTAATCTTCTGTATCTGATCTGTCTTCATTGCACAGAACTGGTTTCCGTAGCACAGAGTTGGTGAACACTTTCAGACCCATTTCCTAAATGTGAAAGAACCTATAAAGTCACTCAGGGCATTTACTAACTGCCATGCCAATGGTTATCATTCCTCATTTCTCCCTTCCTTCATCACATTCCATCACATCCCACTCTTTCAGCCCTGAATGTCTCAACTCTACCTGGCCAACCTCTGTGTATTCTTACGGAACAGTGACACCTTGTGTTCTGCAAAGAATAGTGATGATGAGTCTGATGTTGGCCTTATGTCTTAGGGCACAGGGCCAGTGGGCAGTGGAGTCCACTATATTAGGAATTGAGTGACCTGCATCACAGGCACAGATCATTACAAGAAATGCCTGAAGTCATGAGCCAAGGCCGTGGTCCTGCCTAGGAAACATCTACTGCACCATGGGCAGCACTCCAGTGATTTTCTAGCAGTGATTTTCAGACCTCCTGAGTAAGTGATGAGGACAAGAAGGCAGAAAGTGGGTGATCAGATGCTTTAGGCAGTTTCAGGCATTAGCTGCCTTCTTTCAGCAGTAAGAACCACCACTTGGGAAAGCTGAATGCTAATGTGCCTGAATTTTTCTGGAAGCCCTCCCACTTAGTCTCCCACAGAGATCACATACCCTGAAAATCCTGTAGACATCTCCATCACGACTGACATTCACAGGTTCAAAGTACAAGCCATCAGAAAAGATGGTTTTGGATGGGGTACACGCCTGTGGCCTGTCATCTTCCAGGTTGAGCCCATTGTGGTAATAGCCATATAAATCACCCCCACCAAGCTGATAGTACACCTGGAGGTGAGAATGACTAGTGTAAGCACGAGGAGGGTCTCAGGCAGTTGCAAAATCACATATATTCAAAGCTTATGGTGGACCCTGAGCAATCCTGTAGACTTTGGTGGGCTTGCCTAGTGATGCCTGCCTAGAGATGAATAAGCAATTTGGACTGGACTGGACTGTATCCTCCTCCTTCTGAGCTGCAATGGCTTTGTGGAGTGAACTTGAGCAGAAAGCATGGAGATGTACTCCTGAGTTATCCCGAGAGGAGACCGGAGTTTTACAAGACACTAGCTGTCATCTACAGCTTTTGTTCTGGGCTCAAGGCCTACCTGTGCCATAAAAATGCATTTTTGATGTAATCACTCCACAGAGAGGAAATATGCTGTCAAAGATTTACATTAGGCATATTCTTGGGATACGTATTACACTGCCATGCTTCCCAAAAGCAGTGTTGTGCTATCAATTTCTGTCTTTGAAGAATACAATTGCCTTAGACCTTCCTTTAACCACAGATGTCTGTTTCCAAAGGAAAAAATAAAAATACAGTCAGCAGCAGCATCACCAGTGGGAACTGTGTGTTCCTAGCTGAAAAGAACACAGGACTGGGGATGTGACTTACGCTCTCGGCAGATAACTCCTGCCCAGACTGAAGAAGGACGCTCTGAATTGCTCGCAGGGCACAGTAGGAGTTGGCGGCAGCGTCCAGGTGGAGTCCAACTTTAGAGCCCGGGAGACCCTGCTTCTCAGAGAACTTGAGCTGGACCTGGTGGTTAACAAATCCAAGATGGAACTCAGGTGAATCAGATTGGCACACAGACCTAAATCTCACCTTTCCCGGACACTCAGTCTATTCCTTGTGGGACAAAGCCCCTACCGCTAGATGGCCCTTCTGGATCCGTTTGTAAAAATTCGCGTAATCCCCTAGCCACCCTTCTCCCCCTGCTGTGTGCAGTTTTGTCTGAGTCTGACCATATGTACCAATTCCAGGGACAGTTTCTCACGATCCCAGTCACATCTGCACCTTTTCCATTCCTAAATGCCACCCGTATTGTGGGGCTCTTGATGAGGTAATTTCCTGACTTTTGCAGCAAACCCTGACGTGTCCCTCAATAAGAAAGCAAAGGTTTTCACCTTATTTTTGAAGCATATATCACTGTGTATTCTGGAGCTGTCAGCCACTATCTCTCCATGAGGATGCACCGTGTAGACCAGCAGTCTGGCGCTGGGGGCGAGCTTCTCAGTGACAGTCAGTGTGATGGAGAATGTACCTCTGGAAGCTGTGGAAGGAACATGGATCAGGGAAGGACAAGCCAGCAAAAGAGATAAGACAAACCTCAGCTTTGGTGGAAGGACCACATATTTATTCATAACCTATTAGCACCTTAGAAACCCAGGGAGTTGGATATTGGAAGATTCATCTCTCAGTGGCAGAGGAACAGCTCCCATCAGCAAGACAACAGACACAAAATGGAGGATGCTGAGACCAGAGTGCTTTGCAGAGAGCAGTCTAAGCTGGGAAGAAGTTGAACATGGAAATCTGTGCACAATTGTTATGAGAAGAGCACAAAGTTGCCTTTGGGTCCCAAAACTAGAAGCTCCTACCTAAACCAGAGGAAATAGAGCAATATCCTGAGTTAAAAGAGAGCTCTCTTAATACTAAGAAATAGGGAATTCTTCTCTACATGGATGAAAAGTGCAAGCATATGGACGGGCAATTAAGCTTAAGACTAAAGATGGTAAATATGAAACAAGTCCTATATGTGGATAGAGGCTTACTTAAGCTACCTCCTGAAGTCTGCAAATAGACCAGGTTCTGCAAGAAAAGTTATTTTTAACAACAAAAGGATGAAGATCAGGATCACTGTCATTTGTGGGTATTTGGAGACTTCTGAAGGAGCAATGAATTTCAAGAGTTGACTGCTAAATATCCCTGTCAAATGGGACACCTATTTTTCCAAACTTTAAAAAGTGTTATTGTTCTAATTGGTGATGACTAGGATGTCACACAGTAACTGTGAGACTATAAATACTCCTTGGTGTAATAAAATAATACAATAAAACAGATGAAGAGTGCATTTCATGTGTTTGATCTCAACAAAGTATCTTTCTATTAACAAGATAAAATTGATTTTAATATGGGGGGTTAGCTAGATGCTGCAGCAAAAGAAAATGAATCTGTGAGTAGTAACAGGTCATGGGATTTACGAACTAGTACCTGATTTAGCCACAATTCTCTGCTTTCATCACTTCTTGCAAAACTTACTATGCTCTGGTGCTCAGAAGGATGCTCTGAAGTACAAGTAGTAAGATGGTCTGGAACTTACCACCAGACATGCTGACTTGCTTCTGGCCACTGAGAGTAATTTTTCCTTGTGTCATCACCTGGGCATAGAAAAATCTCATGAAAGTGAGTCAAAAGCACCTTCTCCCTTCCACCATGAAATCATTGATTTTGAGTATTGTTCTGAGAAGCCTCGAAGGCCATCAGGTTGAGCCATGATCTGTAACCACTGTCTGATTGTGAGTTTTCTCCCTTATAGGGTGTCCAAGAGAAGGTGAACAAAAGATGTTTTAGGAATGACAGCACTTACTACATAGTAGAAGTTTGTGTGTGTGGCATTGCTGTAGCCCTCTCTGTTCAGGACATAGTGAACATTGATCATTTGCTGCTGGCCACAGATGAGATTCTCTGTCACTGGCTCAATTTTCAGAAAGCTATTGGTCCGTGAGTAGAAACGCTGGACTAGGAATGAGGCTTTGGGCTCATTATGAATCCCCCAGATAAAGTCTTCACATTCTTCTGGTGCCTGTTGGACCTATGAAACAGAAAACCATAGATGGGAAACCAACAGTGTGGAAAAAAAGAAAATGCAAAGCAGGTGAGAGGCAAAGGCATCTTTCCTGTAAAATATTCTGTTAAGGAGCTCATTTTGTGAGGCTGTAAAAGCCACAAGAAAGAACTGGTGTGAAAAATTTGTGCTTCACCAATGCAGAATGAGCAGCCTTCTGGATATGTTAAAGCATCCAGATGCCTGTGGCATGTTGCAATAGTGGGGTTATTCCAGTTTCTTTCAGGCTTGGGACCAGTTGCATACACTGCTGGGACTTACTGTGAATTGGAATGTCATTGTTCTGAACTACACACTTTTTCTGAGCTCTTCCCATCCCACCAGAACAAAGGCATGACAGTACAAGAAGACCACATGATGGTAACAGGCATGAGTTTGTGCCAGCAGAAATGCAGGGAAGCAGGCAGCAGCAGTGAAAGGTGCTGGCATGCACCAAGGCTAGATGGGGAAGGCAGTGCAGTCTCTGAGGAAGGTCATCTAACACACAGAATAACGAGAAGGAAGATGAATGCAGAAGGAGCTTCTGGGGGGAGGGAAAGGCAGAGAGGGACTAAAGATCACTACAACCCAAAACCACAGCTGGGGTGCAGTCTGCCTCTTCTCTGGTACTGCTGTTTTCTCATGAGTTTCACAGTTTGCAAGTATTCCTTCTAAATCCTCTCTCCCATGAAGTATTCATTCATTAATTAGACTGTAGCCTGTGTTTACTTACTGTCAGCTTAAAACTGGGATCAAAGAAGTTGGATGTGTCAATTGAAAAAGCAGCAGTGCCATTTTTGTCGGTGGTGTATCTGGCCAGATGATCTCCATTGAGCTCCAGCAGGACAGAGCTGTTGGCAACAGGCTCACCATCTGCATTTGTCACAGTGATCTGAACACAACAAATACCCAAGGGATTTAGAAAAAAAACAAAGAACAACAACAAAAAAGGAAAGCTCTGTTTACTAGAGGATGCTCACTTAAACACTGAGGACAATTGCAGGGAGTAGAAATTGAGAATGAAATGTATTGAAGAGGCAAATGTTCCACAACATTTTGAGGGAGCAGGAGTTCTGTGACAGGAAAATGCCCATCAGTGGGGAATTCCCATCTGTGCAGAACAAACTATGTACCACAAAGGGAGGAGGAATGTTTATTGTAGAACATTGATTAGCACACCTAAAACAACCAGATGACTGCGTGGCCACAGGCAATCTGTGGAGCTCAGTAGCACCTCTCAGCTCCTACGCATCTGTGCACACCCACAGTCTCCACTTCGTGTCAGGATGATGCTGTACAGGTCATTGTCCTTTTTGTGCCTGTGTTTACCCAGCATGTGTAGGTTGCTAAGAAGTGGGAATGTGCTCCAATATCTATACTGCTTTAAGTGAACATCCCTGGGATTGTGTGATGCAATGCAGGGTGAATTCTACCTTTAGTTTAGGCACAACAGTTCCTGAAGTATTTTGTTGAAGACTCCTCTTCCCCACTCATATGACCTTCCACTTAGTCACTTTTTAGACGTCCTCTTACTATAGCAGAAAAGAGACCCTGACACTCCAGGTGTAATACAATTTTTTTTTTCTCTAGGAGTATCAAGAGAACTACACAGTCATTGTTATGCAGCATTATCATGGGAAGCTGACAGCTGCTCAGTCAGGGAACAGCCAGAAATGGGGCAATGCGAAGGTCATCATGCTGTACCTCAGGGAGTTTGGGTCTAAATGTACCCTCTCATGTACCTACCTCACCATGGTAAGGAATTCCCCTCTTGTAATAGGAATCCATATTCCTGAACAGCACTTGGTCATTTTCTTGGTTGACTGAAACGTAGTCATAGGCCTTCATCTGGATACCTGTGAGACACACCCAGTACAAAGGAGAGGAAACAGAAGTCAGACATGGGCAGAAAGCTGTTCCTTTTGATAAGCTGTATGGAGTGGCGATGCTCTGGAAGGAGAGCTACGCAATGAAAACCATGATTGCTGCTTGTTTGCCACACAGATGGTGGAAGTTCCATGCATTAGCTTTAACCAGCTACTCCCAACCTCCACTTGTGTTACCTGTTCCATTTTCAGTGACGATGCTTTCTATGCTGAGGCTGGCATACATAGTGGCATAGCTGCGGTAAAGCTGGAATTTTTTTATGGAGATGACAGTGTTGAAGCAGCCGTCCTTTCCCAGCTGAAAAAGCAGCACAAAGGGGAAAGCCCATTTTTCTCAGTGTTTGGAAAATTGCTCCTAAATCTGTATTAGTGTGTCCCTGAAGAGCTCCCCACCTACCTTACATTTATCACTCCCCAGCTCCCATCCCAGATGACTGTTTCAATATCATTTACTCTAGCACCTGGAAGCTTCTCTCCTTATCCTCTCTAGTCTTCGCTATGCTCATGCTCTTCTTAAACCCATTTTATGTGATGCCTGTGCTTTGTAACCACAGCACATTGAGTCTGAACTAGTGAACGAATTAATCATTCATTTAACATTAAGTGTCCTCAAAGACTCCCAGTAGAGGTCTGCTGATTAGATTTGGCAAGAATGCAGCCCCAGTGTTATAGAAATGATTGCATATTTACAATTTCATAGGTTTCCCTTCTTCCTACTGATTCTTTCTGAGGAAAAAATCAAAGTCGTTCAGTGAGGTCATTGGTAAAAGCTACGTTCATGGTCTTTCAGCGGTACCTGTGAGATAGTGAGAAAAACCACACCGCTGAGATTGCCTCTCTGGTGTTCCCTTGGAAATTAATGAGGCCACCAAATACTGTGCTGCATGTAAAGCTGGCAGGGAAGAACAGACTTGTTATGTATCATACCAGTCCAGTGACAGCTTCACAGTTTTTTTTCCGGTTTTGTTCACACCGTGGACTGTAAAAGCGCTGCCAACACACATTGATTTGGGCATTCCCTTGTACTGGCTGGCCGTAAGTGTACCTAGGAGAGGAAGAAACACAAGAATTCAATCATGTGGATTTAACATGAAACCTGCAAAAGTTGCAGAACAATGCAGACTCTAAATCCCTCTGGAGTGCCCAGAGCGCAGACGGAAGAGCAGCTGGGAATTACAGTCCTTTAGTGCTAGGAGAATTCCCTTCTACTATTTTTAGGCTGTTTCTGCCATCTTGTTAAAAACCCCCTGATTTATCATTGTCTTGGTGCAATCATTCTTCTGAACTGGAAAGTGGTGCTGGACTCAGGATATCATTCCCTTCTGCTTTTTCTCATTAGTACCTTACACAAAGCAGAACATATTGCAGAAAGACCCTGTTCACTCTTTTAGCTCCTGGCACCCTGCACTTTGGCAGCATCACAGCAAGCAATTTGAATGATAGACTCTCCATTTCTGTAATAATAAAACACAACAGCTAACAAGTATGAAGTGCTTGATTTGGACACACACAAACACTCCCTGTTTTAATTCTGCTATGTAGCAGGAGAAGAGTTATCCTATTTTATATCATGAAAGTCACAGCTAAAGGAAATGCTCTAAGCATTCAGAGCATTCTGAAGCAGCAGCAGGATCTCTGCTTCCCAGCACAGCACACCATCCAATGCCTATCCCATTTGTTGTGCACAATTGTGTTGTCTTCTGATACTTACGAAGCACAAACGTTCGCCCGCACTTCTTCATCAAAGAAAGAAATCCTCTTTGGCCCAGAGATTGTCACTTCAAATTTTGGCAGCACTGAGAACGTAGTGTGAATATGAATGATCAGCAATTGCATGCCATACACATGAGTGTGTGTGAGACAGTAAAAAAACAGTTGGCAAAGACATTTTGGCAAAAATTGGCAAAACAGTTTGGCAAAGACATCTCTCTCACAAGGGAGAGGAAATGAATCAAAGAAGAATCTAACTAAGAACTGTCTGTAGTATATTACAATAGAAAAAATACCCTTCAGTGGTAAGATGAGTAACTTCTTTAAAAATAAATAATAATCATACTAATAAGTATAACAGTCACAGCAAAACCCATGATAAATCACTTTAATCTCTTTTCTTAAAGAAAAATGAGTAATGCCAATGTGCCAAACTAGTTAAGTCCTGGAGAACAAAAGTTATTACACAATTCAGTTGCAGTGAAGGAGAAAGGCAGCAGGTTAAGCGAAATAGTAAAATGAAATAGATCGCTGACACTGCTTCTTTTCAACTTATCTTTTATCCCAGGTCACCAGCAATAATGACAATATAGCTGGGAAAGGCCTGTCTCTCGTACACCAGTCCACCCAGCTCTCTCCACGTCTTTCTCTTCCAGGCATGAAGTGGAGAATTCAAAGAACTTAAACTCTGCACTAGGAGCTCTTATCTGACTTAGGCTGAGCCTCACTGCTACCACAGGGTATTTTATGAGCCTTTGCTTACCATATTCCTCCACTCTGAAGTACTGGTACTCTTTTTCACCTGACTTTGTCTCCACAGTGATTTGGTAGGACCCCAGAATAGGCTCTGGGATTAATGGAAAGGAGAGCTGGGCGATTCCATGCTTCGATGTTACCTCCAGCCACTGGAAGATACTGTTTTGCTCTGGATCCTGGAGAGTGGAAGAAAGAGATGTAGCAAAACCTTTACCACACTGTTTCTTGCCTCCTTTCAAGTGCTGTCTCCTGATATATTGGCTAAATGCCTCACAGGCTGAGTGCTTTGGAGCTGATGATGTGCTCTGACTTTCCATATCCACCTGTGGATTAAGCAAACCTAAGTTTATGTTTAACTGGGAGTTAGCTACACTGACAGATGGCCTCAGATCATTCAGAAACAGTTCCTGACTGAGACACAGGTTGCGTATCTGTAACTCTTCTAGCATAAATCTTTCTGACTCAACTTTCTCTGTAAAACAGGAATATTATGCTGGCCTCTCTCAGAAAGTGCTTGGAGATGTAGTGATTTGAAATGTGGTACAAGATGATTCATTGTTAGCCTGTCCCTGTGAGAGCATGGCATTTCAGAAAGTCACTATTCTTATGAGCTATGAATGAGAATGAGGCTATTTCACCAGTTATTTCCTGTAGTCCTCCCAAAGTGAGACTGGACAGAACGCTCCTGTTTGAACTCTAATGAACGACAGAGCAGCAACCCCACGCCATTTCTGACTAACTTCTCCAGATCTGCTGATTTCTTCTTCTCTATTGCTTGATAGTGGATATTGCCACTGTTCAACCTCAAATCCATTGGCTTTAAATGGTGTGCTCTGGATGAGTCTCCCTCAGCTGTTGACTCTATGGGGAAGGATGAAGCATAGTCTTTCCAAAGGAACTTGTGCTTTAATTTCATGTTGTATCTCTTACCTTAATGATGATTCTGGGATACTGCAGGAGGAGAAAAGGGAGAGAAAAAAAATTATCAAAACATCAATTAACTGACTGTGGAGGTTGATAAATACTAGAACATAAGGAAATCTGTGACCATCTTTTTCTGGATAGAGAAGACTGGGCCAAAGAAACAATTTGAAACTCGTCTCTGTAATTAAAGAGAAAATTTTAAGAGGATAACCTGTTTGTGAATTTATCTTTCCTGCAAAAATATCCAGTCTTCTTCTGCATATCTGGGACAGGAAAAGTGACTACAAAACCTGTGTGCTGTGAGAGGTTTCCAGAAGTGCTTTCAGAGCTTTTGCTTTCCATAAAGGCAGGGAAAAGATGGAGTGTGAAGCTAAGGAGTAACAGCAGTTCTCAAAAAATATCAGGAGGCTTATCCCAGGCCCTTCTTATTCAATATCTAAGTGAGAGAGTCTCAGTGAAGAGGTACCTCAAGAGGGTACTTGAAAAGTTTTGAGTGTGACTCACCGTCTCCTGAACAGGTCTGAACTGGGTGTCCAAAGTGACCACACGAAACATCACTGAAAAAGAAACAGGACAAAAAAGGATTACAGAATCATCAAGGTTGGAAGAGACCTCCAGAACTGTCTAGTGTAGCCATCAACCTGGAACCACCATAACCACCCCAAGTGTCACATGCAGATGCCTCTATCATTTATTTTATTAGCAGTGATAAATAATTTTCAGTACACAGCTTTGCCCAGGCTTTTTGGGAAAACTAAAGAGTGCCCAGAGAACATGAAAGGAATTGATTATCTTAACCAGTGAAAAAAAGAAAGCCACAATAAATGTCAGTTGAAATATCTTCAATTCTGACCCACTTGGACTAAAACAACCTCTGTAGTAAATGCAGTTTACTGCCTTCAATCCTTCTTGAAGGACTCCATTCTTTGGAGCATTTCCTAAAAAACCCTGTTTATACAAACCATTTCAATGAAAAATTCATAGAGAAGGAAGAATTTGTCTTTCTTCTAAGTGTAAACTGTGCTGTGTAGAAGTATAATTATGCTAAAGAGATAGCTAACTCCACCACAGCTAGTACTGTCATTTAAATATTGTGATGGAATCAGCACTTTGAAATAGTTCAACAGTTAAGGAGAAAGACTTGTTGACAGGAAATAAGGTGCTTGCTTCATTTTTGTATTAATTTTAATAGCTCCAAATTCAACCTATTATTTTCTGTATTTTTACGGATACTTTTCATGTGACTGTCCTCAAGAAAACCTGACAGAACTCGAGATCCTGAAAATGCAATTAACTCAGTACAAACACATAAACTCTACTACTTAGTTGTGTTTTTGTGAATTGGTTCTATTTTTCACTAACTTTGATAGTCCCAAACTCGGATGAGATTTTTTTATTGCGCAAGAGTAAGTTCCTGTCATCCTAGACCCACCCTTGCACTCAATTTCTCACTTGTCTAGCTGACTCAAACTCATCATCCACCTGTTTGCCCTGGTTTGTAGAGGGGTTTGTCCGTCTGGATGAAGACAGCACCATCCACGTTCTGAATTGCCACTGATCTTCTCTCAGCTAAGTCGACTGTGGCGCCTTTAGCAGAGAAGGAAATGAATGCCAGAGGATCAGAAGCAGCAGGAGGAACCTGGAGAGGAACAAAACCCCGGAGGAAAAGTGGTAAATGAGACATGTTGAGGTTCCCTGAGGCCCAGGGTTTTTGAGTAAGACACTGTCAGTTGAGTCACAAATAGCTTATACAAAGTCATGAGAAGTCCCACCTTTGTCAGCTGGGTAATTTCTGGGAATTTCTGCTGTGGAAGTCCCATAATCTGTCACCAGACAATAAGATTTGAAGCTCTGCTCTGTCCTGCACATTTCACTGCTTACATGCAGGTTGCCACAGTCATATTCCCTTAATTCTGAAGTGTTTTCTCCTGCTGCATTCTGGAAGACCTCACCTTGGGACTCTCTGTCTTGTCTGTACAGATCTTACAGAGTCATAGGAAAGGGAATAACCCGTCTGGGTTCTCTTGCTTGATACTTAAACAGTCCCCTAAGGAGCATGCAACTGTGATGACAATCTAAAGCTTTTTTTTATTCACTCTGTGAGTGGTGATGGAAAGTCTTTCTCTAGCTCCCTTCTACCACCCATATGTCTTTTTTTCCTATTTTGTCAGCCTTTCCAACAGTTTATCTTATTTTAAACAATTTGTCTTCTTTCCGTCACTGACAAGGGGAGTTGCAATCAGAAGTATTTACAGCTACTACACCTTCTTAAGTAGTTTCAAAAGAGAAAATACCTTGAACTCGCTGCACTTGAAGAAGTCAGTCTCTGTCACGGGCTCCTCAAAGAGAGTCTTTTGGACACTCCCATATTCCAGGACAACGCTCATGGAGAGTGGCTCGCTGAGGCTGTGTAACTGCACACAAGCAGCCTGTGGAGCGCCGCTCCGCACAACCGACGGGACCAGGAGCACATACTGGCTGAAAGGGGGCAAGACCAGATCAGACAGTTCAGTCATGCAGCAAAGTCAGAGCAAACAGGAGAGGAAAAAACAACAGAAGTGCCATAGAAGTGAAGGAAGACATGATCCAAATGTTGCTCAAACCAGTGGAAGGATTTCAGTTTCTTTCAATGAATTTAAAATAATACGCTAAGAAAGTACGAATGTCAACATTTTAATCCCTCACAGTTCTTTCTGAGCTGAAATACTGGCATCATTCTATGCAGTGTCTTATCCAGCATGATACTACACCTCTCCATTCCAAGTATTTACACAGCTCCACTTACTGAAGTGGCTAAAGCATTGTTGCTTTTGTCCTCCTATGACCTAGGCCTGTACTTAAACCTCTGCAGCCTCCCATAAGGAGAAGCAATATTTAGCTTCTTCTTGGGATCAATGACAAAAATACTAGTTAATGGTTGCAACAATTTTTAAATTTCTTTTTCTCTGGATGTCTCTCATATAAGAAGTGATATAAGTCTATCCACCTAATGCACAAGAAATTATCTTGCTTTTCCATTTTGCAGAAAATTCCAGGGAATGTTCAGTCTAATCTGCACACTCAATTCTGTTTCCATGCCTCTGGTTCCATGCTTCTCCCAATGTGGTTTCCTTTGTTTCTTTCTTCCACTGAACTTTTTTATTGATACTTTGGCTCTCTATAATTAAGGCAGCCTTCCTCTCTCAGATTCTTCCTCTGAAAAACTTTCCTTCATATTTGCTATGTTTGTCTAAAATTCTGTTGCTGTCCACCAGTTTGCTACCCAAACAAGTCTTCCCAAATAATGTATGACAGAAATAATTACTTGGTTTTGTAGCATAACAGGAATCACACAGTCTTTTCTTTCTAATCTGATCCTTTCCCTTTTTTTTTCTTCCCACAGTTTTGCCAGCTCATATTACCCTTATTTTTACTTTTGCTCGCCCAGTTCAGGCTGCATGAAATTCAAAGACCAAAATTAAGATTATTAAAATGAACAGTGTACAGGAGGAAGCTAACCTGCCTTTCACAGTGTTTTCCTTTAGGATTTTTGAGAAGGGAAGCTCTAATGTTGCTGTATTTTTTAAAACTGTGGCTGAAACCTACTGTTTGTATAAAGACATGGACATGGACAATGCTAATATGAATACTAATTTTACTGGGTTTGCCATTCAGCATGGTCCCTGGTCCCAGCCACTATCTGGCCTCTAGCACCTCCCCATACACCGTGCTCCTTCTGTGCTGCTGATGCATATCAATCCTAATTAGTGTTACTTGTTAGTCTAGTCCTGAGTCTCCTTCCCACTTTACCCATGCACATCCCACTTCAGCTACTCAAATTCCAGGTTTCTGTCATTTACACTAGATTTCACAGCAGTTTTATGATGGAGAGCACCATTCCAAACCATCCTTCAATATCATCTACTTCCAAGTTTACACATTTAAAGATCTAGGTCTCAAATATCCTGTTTACTGTATAAGAAACAAGAAGAAATAAGATGGTGGGAAATACAATAAAATATATTATCATAAAGACACAGAATGTGTGACCACTTACGTTTCAGAAGACACTATGGGAAACCAGTTCAAGGAGAGAATACCGAGAAGAATCCTTGACCACATGTCTGTGCATGAAGAAACAGAGACTGATATCAAGCTGACAGCCTGTCCCGGGTTTTTAAGTTGGCCTGAAATGGTGCTCCTCCTCCACGCCTTCAATCACACTCTAACAAAAGATATCTACATAAAATTTGCATATGTTTAATTTCCTCTCTACTGTCTGTTCTCACACTCTTTGAACGCCCAAACAACAGCTTTGGAAAGCTCTCATATTTCACATAGCTCTGTGAGGTATTGCAAGCCAAACCGGTTCCTGCCTGTCTGATTGTTTCATTGAAGGTTACCTCTTTGATTATCATGTCATTGCCTGAAGATTCCCTGACGTTTCAACCTGTTAGTATTTGCCACTGTTGAAGTGTTTCCTTATTCTGCATGTCACTCAACAGAAAAAACCATAACACAGTGCTATTGCATGTCTGCGTGGCAGCCAGGATGGATGAAATACAGTGTCAATACAAATTCAGCTATAGCTGCATTCAGAATGGCACAAAAGGAAACTCCTAATGGTAATCTGGATTTCTTACTGCAGACGCTGACATTCAGCAAGAAATGATATTGGCCAGTAATCTAGCATTTTTTGCCAGTGGTCAGGACAAGTATATCTCTAGGAAAAGGAATCTGATAGCATTACTCCATTTGTTCACTTATCTGTCTGTCAGACTGCTTTTTCCCCCCCTCATCCCTGCTCCCCCCATTAAATGACTTGTACATCTGTTGGTGAATTTTAGTAAATCTGAGAAGAAGTTTCAGAATAATTAAGATATAGAATCACAGAATAATTCAGATAAGAAGGAACTTCCTGACATTATGTGGTTGAGTCCCTCATTTTAAGTAGGGCTAACTTCAAAGAAGTCATGTTTTGAGTATCTGGAGGAATGGAGGGTCCACATCATCTCTAGACATCTCCTCCCATGCTTAACCATCCATGCTGTGAACACTTCTTTTCCTTAAATCAGAATTTCCCATATTACAGCCTGTGTCCATTTTTCCGTGCCCTTCCATTGTGCACCTCCAGGAAGAATCTTTCTTCTCTATAATCCCGCTTTACCTTGTGGAAGACTGAAATTATGTCCCCATGCAGCCTTTTTTTCTCCAGGCTGAATTAAAAGAGACTGTTTCCTTCTGTAGGTTTGTCCCAGTCCCTGATCATCCCAGTGACCTTCCACTGGACTCGCTTCAGTCTGTCAATGCCTTCCTTGTACTGGATGCAGAACTTCATTGTGGTCTCACAACCACTGAATAAAGGGGAAGAATCAGTTTCCTTGGTGTGTTGGTTAAACTCTTGGTAATATTACCAAGGAAACAAAATAATCTATAGTACGTGGAAATTGGATTCACACTCTTACATAGGAAATGGAAAAAAGAGCCAATCTGAAACAAAATTAGGTAGCCAAAAAACAGCAGTCTATAACTACAACCCCAGGGAAGAAACAGGCAATTTCCTTTCCAATTTGTCTTCTCAAGCAAACAGATGATGAATAAGAAGAGGAAGCTGAGTATACTCCAGGAGTAATTAGGAACATGAAAAAGAGCTGGGGGCACTAAAAAGGTGTTGAGCAATGCAGAGCGGGCCTGAAGTTATTTAGTGGTGAAGGGTATGAGGAGGAAATGAGGACTACTACAGTAATGTGGTGTAGAAATTGATGTGTGCCCGTTAAAAGCCAGACTCTATCAGTTTCAGCTTTCATGACAAAATACATTATTTCAACCCTGTAGCTAATGATTCAGCCACACTGAGGTTATTCTTTCCATCAGCATAGCTGATGTTTAAAACTACGTTACGTCTAACCAGCATACCAACTCATCTTTCCTAAAATCTTTCTGATGACCAAGTTGGGACACAAAGGAAACTGCCCAACGCTTTTCAAAGGATGCTTTGGAAATGCTGGAGCTATGGGAAGTATTATTCCCACTTTGCTGCTAGTGAGAAATATTACACAAAGCTTCCCGGAATGACGTGACCTTACAGTGACAATGCTGAGTGGCAGGTCTGTGCTATGCAAAGAAGACAGTCACACTGTGAAGGAAGATGCTTGCATTAGTTGAAATGAGGTCAGAAGACAGTTAAGAGTATGTCAAAGATATTTGCAGCTTTGGAGACCCTCAGATCCCATCTCTTACTCTAGACAGGTACTAAGTAACAGGCAAAAAGAATTAAGGAGGGGGGGAGGAAATAGCAAACAACCCCAGGGTGTAAATTGCTCCAGAAACACACCTTTATTTAAGTGCAGTGTGCCTTTGTCAGGAAGGTAAGAGGGCTTTCTTGTTAACAACCAGACATGGAAAACAAAAATGTTGTGATAAGAACACATCACTACCAATACAGGCATAATTCTTAAGATCCCACTGCAAGGAGGAAACTATTCTAGGTGTCTTTGGTAAGAGAGGAAAAAGAAGACATTTTCAGCTGTATAATTAAGAAACTAGGAGCCAGAGAGGATAAATCTAGAAGCACAAAGATCAGGATTTAACATGGAGACATAGTGAACCTCACACTATGCAGCAGTTACAAGAAAGACACACAGAAAGTTCTTTGATACTGGAAATCTCAAACCAGTCTGTGGACATGCTTTGTATTGGCATAAGGAAAGATGTAACTCGATATCATGGTCTGGCTAGAAATTTAATGAAATGAGGAACAGTGTCAACTTCAAGACAAGCAATGCAAATACAGATGTATGCTTGGTTTTCAAAGTAGAATTGTGTCACATGTCTTTTGGACAGCAGAAAACCAACATGTCTTCAGCTCACTCAGTCCAGACTTCAGAAAGTTACTGCTTTAGCTCTCTGTTATTAAGGAATTTTAGATACACATACTTTCCCCCCCTTCCATTCTTTCTCTAGGTGAGCCAAAGTGATGATTGGAGTTGCATTGAAAATGTGTTTTTCATAAGTTAATTTTCTTTCAAATAAAGTTGAATCTGCCAATCCATTTTATCAGCCTAAGTGCACCTGCCTTCTTCTTCTCTTTCCTTTTGGCCACACATACAGGCCAGGGCAACGTGAAGTTTTTCAAAGCTGAACCCACTCACGTTCTGTGAGTATTTCAGTGTTTAGCATGTACACTGCTCTAACAACAGAGCATCCTGTGATGCTGTGACTAGTCACTTCCAGTACCCCAATTAGCTTGCGTAGATCATGTCAAATATCCCTACACTGCCCCAAAATTCCCAGCATATCTGTATGTGCAGGATCTAAGCACTAGATAGAGTCACAAATTAGAAAATAAATTTGTTGAGGAATATCTGTCTGGCAGGCAGAATGCTGCATACTCTGAATGTGGAGCTGAGACATTCAAATTCTTGGTCAATATGGATCTAAGTCATGCCTGTTTTCCTTTTTGTCAGAGAAGCAGCAGGAAGTTCAGTAGAAATATGATCAGCTTTTAGCAGTGGAGCCTTGGATTTTCCAGAAGAGTGAGTAATATATAATTACCTGTTTCTGCTCTATGGCTTCACTTTATATTTGCATAACACTGCATAGCAAGGACTGTAAGTACTTTTTAAGTCATGACTTCACCTGAGATGACGTACAGATAATCCACCACACCCCACACACACTACAATACCTGTTTTATTGTCTGATTTCTTTACGTGAAAGAGGTGGATATGGGATCAGAGCCCCAGCTTCCATTTGACTGAGGCAAACACCCTCACAACGGTCCCAGGCTGTTTACTGGCCTGTGATTTTCTCAGGAAACTATAATCTGATATATGCTTTCCCACAGCACATTTATCAAATGCACTGTGATGAAACATCTTGTTTTAAAAAGCCAACATATCTCTGAATAGTGCTGTGCATGTCTTAAAGTTTACATACTTTGGATAAATTTGCCCACACAGCCTTCTATTTTTCCAAGGCATATCCTTTTCCTGCAAGCTTTTAGGTTTGCAAGTGAAAGTGTTTCTCAGAATGTTTGCTGGCAAGAGGCCATAGTGTGGCTGGTAGAGTATTCTGTATCATTTCATGTTGAATGGATGGAACATTTTTCTGATATTGCTCATTTTCTGTTGGAATAAAGATCGGGTAATGTTAAACATTGTAACACTCTTCTATTGAGAAGAGCAAACCATAAACTATTCAGTACCTGAAAAGTCTTTGTTACAGGTAAACTGTTAGTAAATTAATGCTAAGCTTTCAACACCATCTTTACTGAACATGTTCTAGTTCTCCTTCTGAAAAATTAATATTGCAGCCTCATATGTCATGAAACACTTGAAATACCAACCATTTTTCTTTATCTGTAAAGTAAGGTAATGTATACAGACATCCTTGAAAAATGCCTGCTGTGTCTAAATTATGAAAATAGAAGAGTGTAAACATAGCAAGGCAGGCTAAAAAAAAGAAAGTTTAAAAAGAGCAGCAGAGACAATCAAAACCAGTCATCAGTCTTTCTTCAGAAACAACAGAAATATGAAGTCTGCTAGAGAATCCACAGGGCCATGTAATGAAAAGAATAGATGAGGTCAAGCAGAATGCAGGAACAATGCAAACAATCAGTATTGTTACGTATTGGTTTCGTTAATCTAATTATTTTTAAATATTACTGTATTTAAATGAACAAGATATTAAAAAATCATTTATCATAAAATACCCAACAATCTATGAAGAAGGCAATTTTTATGTAATAATTATGTTGATGACATTCTGAATTAGCTCAAAATCTTGAAAAGAAATGACATCTTGAGGAAACTCTAAGATTCAGTTGTTACAGACCTTTGCCATAAGAAACCACAAACATGTATTTCATTTGATCACAAAGGACAAAAATGTGTGACAGTGAGCCTTTTAAAGAGTAAAAAGAATTTTTACTTCAGTAGAAAAGCTTTCCTGTCTTCACTGTTTTCCTTGTTCCCTTATTCATATTGTTCTGCTCTTTGAGTCAGCTTGGGCAGACTGACTCACCAGGCTCTAAGGCACTCAGACAGTAATGGAGTTAAAATAAAGAAACCTATTTGAGAGCTGTCTTTTTTTAAATGTTGTCATTTCAAATTTTGGATTCTGATACAAAGAAAATGAATCAGTTCATTCCAGATTCAGGTTCTGAATGACCTCCCACTCCTTGTGGTTAAAGGACCTCATCTGGGTTTTACATCTTTCTGTTTTTTAAAGAGAGCCCCTCCCATTTCATGGAATCCTCTGGTTTTACCCTTTCAGAAACATCCAAACTCTATGAGTCAAAGCAAGAGTTTGCAGTCTCAGGAAACTGAGATTGATACCCCAAAAACATAGCTGGTTTTACTTCTCTGAGTCGACCCAGTTCTAGGCCTCTCAGTTCAGGAAGGACATTGAGGTGCTGAAGCATGCCCAGAGAAGGGCAGTGGAACTGGTGAAGGGTCTACAGGGTCAGTCCTATGAGGAGTGGCTGACAGAGGTGGGGTTGTTTAGCCTGGAGCAAAGGAGGCTCACGGGAGACCTCCTCACTCTCTACAGCTGCGTGAGAGAAGGTTGTAGCCAGGTGAGGACTGGTATCTTCTTCCAGGCAACCAGCAATGGGATGAGAAGAAATGAATCGTTAAAAAACCCGGTATTCAGGGACAAAACTCTCTAACTAATTAAAGTTAGAAAGTGGCATGTTTATTACGCCGGCGGGCAGCACGGGAGTCGCCTCCTAGAGACGTGCCAGCCGCTTACACAGTTATTTGCCCTCTATTTATTTCACCAAGTGGTACATATGAATCATGTACATATCTCCAGCACCTCCCATTCCTGCTTCCTATTAAAATGAAGTCACTGGTCCTTTGCACGTGCACAATTCTTTTCTTGATTTAGGTCAGTGGTCTTGATTTGAGTCAGTAGTCTTGAAAGATGAAGTCAGGGATCTCTTCATCACCATGAACTTTCTACCTTCTATTCTGGGCAAGCCTCAGCAAGCCTTCTAGAGACGGTCCATACTTCCTGCCTGTATTTGATCATGCAATCTAGGTGCTAGCTATAATTCTATCAGCTTCTTTTGTCTTTATGACAGTTCATTTACTATAAGCAAAGTTTCAGACAGGTACATAATAGTGAGTAGCACTGTACTTCTTAGCTAAATTTCTAATTCTTCATTAACTTATCTTTTAGTTCAATCAGTACAAATTGTTTCTAACTCCTAACTGAAGTTTAACTCTTCATAATCTTAACTCAGAAATGGCCCCAAGTTGTGCCAGGGGAGATTCAGGCTGGGCACCAGGAGGAATTTCTTCATGGGCTGCTAAACATTGGAATATACTGTCCAGGGAAGTGGTAGAGTCACCATCCCTGAAGGTGTTCCAGAAATGACTTGACGTGGCACTTTATGCCATGATCTAATTGACAAGGTAGTGGCCAGTCAGAGGTCGGACTTGATGATCTCAGAAGTGTTTTCCAACCTTAATGATCCTATGATCCTTGCCAGTAGACATTTCACAAGATCTGCTCAGGCTGAGGCTACAGCTGGTCCACAAGCCAGGAAAGATCTGCTCACTCTAGAGCATCAGCTAGAATTGAGTCAGAGCAAAACCTATGGGCAACTCTTCCCCAGCTGCGGAGTCCAGAGATACAAAAAGACAAGGGGACTACCCCATGCAGGTAATCAGGCATCTTGATCATGAAACTTCAAGTTGTAAACACTACAAAGACCAGATCATTTCATGGATAACCCAAGGCCTAGTTAACATGGTCTTACGTGCTGCCAGTTGTTCAGGAAAATTGGTAGTTCAAAGACAGAAGAGATCTTGGAGAAAGTGTGGTGATCCCTCTTTGTATGTTAAGACCTCATTTTTTCAGTCTTTGGACAATGCATAAGCAATGGCTCCAAGACAGGCGTTGCAACTCCAAGATTTCCATTTAGTACAAAGCATTTTTCAGGGATGTTATTTTATCTAACAAAGGCTTCTGGCTTCCTTCTGGTGATGTGAAACAACCGACACATGCAGTTTCAAGTCACGTGCACCTCCTGTGCTTCCCACTGTAATTCTGCAAGGGGCAGCACTTGATTGAACTAATCTGCAGGCAACAGAATGCTGGAAAAGGCTTTTAAGAGGGACTCTTCAGACAGCACAAGTAAGTCTTTTGTATTCCTCCTCATTTTTCTGAAGAGCCAGTCATTCTTCCAGTGACCAGAGACTGAAGACTCTGCAGATCAAATCACTTTGTGTGCCCATCTCACTTTTTCCAACCAGTAAGATCATGCTGCATTAAGGACCTTGCATTTTCTAGGGGAATCACTTTTGGTGGTACAAAGCGCTGACAGCTGTTGATGCCATTTGGGTTCATGAAAGTGCTCGATGTCTGTAGATCTGTGTGGTGGCCCTGCATTTATGTCTGTCTGTGGGGTTTTTGTGCATGTGCCAACTAGGAATAACAACCTCAGCCTCACTACTAGTTGCACCAGGAATTTCACCTCTGTTGGCTGACAAATTCTGCCCTCCTTGACACTCTTCTGCACTGTGTCCTTTATAAGACATGTTTAAGGACTCAAGTACAAGAAGAGGGCTCTGTCTTCTATCTGATTAGGGAAGACATTTCAGTAGAAGGGATGTTGAAGGCAGAGCTTAAAGGCAATTAACATTATTTGTAGACTACTTCTGTGTAAACTCATTATTCTGGTCTTTTCCTAGGAGGAAAAATGAGAAGAAGCACCAGTGTCCCAGTCTCTCTCTATTTGCTGGTGTAAATCTTAGAAATTTTTAAGCACCCTAGCTACTGAGTTCCTAAAAATAAGGCCACGTGGCAAAAAACCCCAAAACCAACAACTTCCATAAATTAACAAAGAAATGCTTTGATATATAATTTGTGTTCAGTGTTCCTAGAGATCCTCACATGCAACTGCATGAATGAACACAGGGAGCCCTTACACTGAAGACCAAGTCTCTGGAGACAGCATATTACTACCCAGGGGCTTTACTGTTTTGTAGCCAAGAAACAAGTCCAACATGTGCAGCAACAGGTGGAATAAGAGAATAGGTCTAGCTGTGGCCCAAACCTGCATTTTATTGTATGAATCTTTACTTTCAGTAAAAGTGCCTTTAATTGTATAAACAAGACCAATTCCCTTCACTTAGACTAGTAATTGCTCTAATTTTCTGTGTGCCTGAATCTGAAAGGAACAAATGATCTGTCTCTCAAAGCAGTGAATACAGTTCAATCAATGCTAAAAGCAAATGCTTTGAGACACTGATGCTTAAAGAATATTTGAATATCCCAGGAAGTGGACTATTGTCACCTTCCAGTCTACAACCAATCTTCCTGGGTACTGGTGCTGCAGTACAAGGAATGTATTTCTCCACACTCCTGTAAATGCCAGATGTATATTCATTAAAATCCTGGATTACGCTGTTGTTTTGCAGCCTCCAACCCTTGTTCAGGCTCCATAAGAACTAATAAAAATAGCAGTTCCTGCATGAATACAAGAACGAGTCTAGCTACATAGCTCAGGACTCTCCTGCACAGGTGGGAATGAGGTCCTCCAACCACAGACCAAAGCAGAGCTGGTTTGGAGGTGATTCTGCGGCAAAGTCTTCGCCTGGCCTAGTGAACCATGCTAGCAAGGTGTGCAGGAATAGTATCAGCTCAGGATTATAGTCTCGGGATGACTACCCAGTAATTAATGAGCAATCATGCACAGCTCTTGAAATGTCCCCAGCCATCCTGGGGCTGTCAGGAATCAGGAATCGGGAGTGGTGGCCATGGGTGTGGCAAAAACGCACAGACAAGCAAAGAGAAACTGAGTGCATGCAGAACTGCCAAGGCCAAAAGCTGCTGTTAGGCGTCAATTTCCCTTGGCATCCCCATCCGAAGCCACAAACGCAGGATTCTGTCTCTGCTCTAACACCTAACCATGGTGGTGACCACAGCTAGCAAGAAAAAGGCCAGCTGCCAGCTAAGGCTCACATAAAAGTGGTCAGCCCTGAGGGCTATTGCTACTGAGAACTATTTTCAGTCCCACCCAAACCAGAGCTCTGTCTTTAACACCTATGATCACTATCAGCCTGTTGAAAGGCTACAAAGTCAAGATGAAGAACCTAAATGCACCATGACACTCTGCAGCTCTCCCCAAGTACTGATCCAAAATTGAAAATATCTGGCAAGTGCTCCCACAGAAAGATGCCAGAAAGGTCCTACTGGCTTTCACCTTTCCCCCTGTAGCTTTTCAGCAGCAGCACCAACACTGCAGGCTATATGCTTGCCTAGCCAGCTAAGTGTACAGTCACACTCCCAGAGTTTAACAGAGATAGAGCTCCAAAACTGAAAATGCCTGGCGACTGCTCCAACACAAAAGGTGCCAGAACAAAAAGCTGTTCCTGGCCTTATCCTTCCCCATGTAACCTTTCAACAGTGCATCCAGATGGGAATATGAACTTGTCTAGACAGCTAAATGCACCACCACAGTAAAATAAGCTCAGATACTCAGAACACCTGATGACGACTCCAAAACAATAGGTGACAGAGCAGAAAGGTGTTGTTGGCCTTTACCTTCTTGCTGTAGCCTATTCTTTCCCTGTGCATCCTACAAATTGCAGCACTGGCACTGGGGCTATGCACTTGCCTTCCCAATTTAAGTGTACAATCACATTTTTTTCACTGGTTCAAATGGCTCGTGGTACTGGATGTGTTCACCGGGGATCTTAGCCTGTGCTGGTAGTGCAGTTTACCAAAAATTATAGCAGTTTACAGGCTGCAATAGGAGAGTAAAGGCCAGCAAGAGTTTTCTGTCCTGGCACTTTTCTGTTGGAGCAACCCACGAATGTTTACTGTTTTCAAGCTTAGTTGCTGGCTATTAAAAAAACAGGATTGCACTTTTAAGTGAGAAGGAAAGCACATAGCCTCACTGTTTCTGATGTAGTTTACAGCCTGCATGAGGAAAGAAAAAGCATGTAACAGCTTTGTGGCCTGTCACCTTTTCTTTGGGAACAGACTCTGGACATTTTCAATTTTGGAGCTAGAATCTGATGCGAGTAAATAATGTTATGTACATTTAGGTGGGAAGGAGAACACATAGGGCCAGAGTTGGTGGAGCAGTTTATAGGCTGCGATGGGAAAGTGAAGGTCTGCACTGCGTTCTGCCTGGATGTTTTCTGCGGGAGCAATGCGTGATGTGTTCAGTTTTGGAGCTGCCCTTGGGGTCCATGCGGGAACATCACGGTGTTTTGAGTTTGTTAGGTGAGTGCCTTGCCCCATCTGGTGGTTATGTCGAGCGGCGCCGAGGGAAAGAGAAAAGCCAGCAACAGCTTTCCATCCTGCTGCAGTTCGTGGGGCTGCGCTGCAGTTCCTGAACACAATAGCAGCGGAGGCACCAGGGACACCAAGAACGCCTGGCAAAGGCAGGGTTTCCATTCTCACTCAAGCAGCTACTATAGCTGCTAGGACAGTACAGGTAGCTGTACAAGACCTTCCAGTGTCTTCCAGTACCTAAAAGGGACTTTCAAGAAGGCTGAAGAGAGACTTTTCACAAGGGTAAATACTGATGGGACAAGCGGAAGTGGTCTTAAGCTGAAGGAGGGTAGTTTCAGATTACATTACATTCCCCACCTGCCCTAAACCTTCTCACTGAACCTTTTTGGGAAATTCTGCCAAAATCTGGGGTAAATTCAGAGATGAATGAGATAATACTCATTTTCCCATTTCAGTTCCTGTAGTACATAATCATAGAATCAGAATCACAGGATGGTTTGGGTTGAAAGGGACCCTAAAGATGGTCTAGTTCCAACCCCTTGCCTTTGGTAGGCATGCCACCCACTAGACTACATTGCTTGAACCCCCATCCGACCTGGCCTTAAACATTTCCAGGGATAAAACAGACACAGCTTCTCTCAGAGACACATGCCAGTGCCTCACCACCCTCATAGGAAAGAATTTATTGCTGATACCTAATCTAAACCTTCTCTCTGTCAGTCTGAAGCTGATGCCCCTTGTCCTGTCACTCCATGTCCTTGTCAAAAACCCCATGCCAACACTCTTGGAGCCCCCTTAGGTACTCAAAGGGTCTCTAAGGTCTCCCTGGAGCTTTCTCTTCTCCAGGCTGAGCAACCCCAACTCTCTCTCTATAGCAGAGGTGCTCCAGCCCTCTGATCATCTTCATGCCCTCCTCCAGCAGGTCCATGTCCTTCTCATGATGGGGGCACCAGAACTGAACAGATCAGTTTTATGTGATTCTTAGAGTATCACATCTTCTTGTGCAGTTCAGAACAAGGTAAGTCCTTCCCAAGATCTATGATGAGTGTTTTGGAGGAACTTCTCTTTTCAAATCTCCTGTCCTTTGCAAAGATTTTTTTTGTACAGATATAAGATTGATCCTTATCACAGACTGGTGTGCTCCCTGATGGTGTCAAGAGCTATTTTTTTGTTTCCTCTCTCTGACTGCAGCTCTGTGTTTCTAACAAACGAGCTATTATAATTCACACAGGTTTATTCAGCACACTGTCAGACCTGAGTGCTGTCAGGCTTGTTTATTTTTTTATGTCTTTCAGGCCTTTTGTAGGAAGGCACAAAGAGCCTCACTTTCAGCACGTACACCTCTTGTATCAACAAAGTGCTGAGTAACACTGTTGTCCTTCCTCTGGCTGATGGCTTGTTAAATAAAACTCATGTCTTGCTCTTGTTTCTGAAGAATTGGTTTTACCTCCATAGATGAGGAAGACCCAGACAAGCTGACACATTTCTATAATATGTTCAATGCTAAAATATGTTAATTTGCATGGTATTTCTCAAATTTGGGTAAGCAGAGAATCAACAAAAAGTGATTTGTAAAGAAAAAGTTTTCTATATAGCCTTTTAAAATTTTTCCTGCTAGTCAAGTGTTTACTCTGTTTGAGTAAATTCTTCTGAGGAATTTCAGTAATCGCTTCAGCTTTTGAGTGTTGCTCTTTCTTGAAATAGGCAGTGTTGAGATAAAATAAAGATTTATTTTCTCAGCGGGCCTGCAGGGCCTTTCCTGAGGCTTACAGCCAGATTTGTGCAGCTCCTTGATCTAAAGTGGAAACACACTCCTCACCCCTGCACAAGTCCTCCCATCACTTGCAGTGGTGACCTTTGAAAAGTGAGCTTGAAGAAGGACAGTTTGGAGGTTTGGCAGCACATCTCTGCTGACCTTTACCGAAATGCTTCTTGCTGTCGAGCTGTCATCACCGTGCATGTTCCTGCTCTCAGTGTACCTCAACTGCGCTGGGAGATGCTTGTGCTTAAATCTCTCCTCCGCCGCTCGTGTCAAAGTGGAGTTGTGCTCTTGCACATTAAGAACGTGCACAAACCAAGTACCAGAGCTCAGCTGACAAGCTGTAACTTCTTAACCACCCACTTGAATATATATAGCTGTTTGCCTAAGGGCTTTCATTTAGGTTTTGACCCCCTGTGCTTGTGAAAGTATTCATGCACTTATTTAACTTTGTGTACACAAGTGTCTGGTGTCAATTAGCCCACTCAAATGAAGTGTAGAATATATGTAAATGTTTGCAGGAAGAAGCTTAGATCCTGTTTATATCTTTCATATCTGTAAAGGAAAATAATCTATTGCCTCTTAAATCAGTCTCTATGAAAAACTCGTCGCATCATTTTACTATTGTGCAACAATATTGCTGTTGCTGTGGCAAGAGGACACAGTCTGAGGGCTTGAACCAGCCAGTCCTCAGTAGAATTCATTCCACAACATTTAAAACTGGGTCAAAAATGTCCAGAGTGAGGAAGAAGTTTCCTAAGTTCAGACACTGGGGAAAAGTTCAGTGCCATTCAAATTAAAACTTAGCAATGCCAGAATTTTACCGCTGCATTTGGTTTTGAGCTTGCTAGAAAAATATATGTCAAGTTGCAAACATGTTGTGTAAAGATAATATGTCATCATACATAGAAATGAGGTGGAATAGGGGTTAGATTTCTTCTTGAACTGTGTTGAAATGCTCTTCCTAGAAATGTCTGGGATTTGTAACCCAAGAGGTACCATGAACCCGAAACTGTGGTCACTCATTTTCTGATGGGTCTGATGTGGTCCATCCCTGCTCCTTTTGCAGTGGCCCATTTAGCATAATGTTGTGAAGAACAGAGAGAGAAGTATTTTGCTGTATTAATCCCTGATCTGGCATTTTGGCGAGTGGGTCAGGGTTATAATTCCTTTTCCATACACACAGGAAGAAATCTTTGCCTTCTCCAAAGACTAATTCTATGAATTGCTTAGACTTTTATGTGCTGCACTTATTTATCCATTCAACTTCATTGTAACAATATGGTAGAAGGGGATCGTCAATTGATTTTTAAATTCATTCTACCTTAAAATTCAAATAAAGTTGCTTTCATCCCACTAGTTTATTAACTACTGTCTGTCAAAGCCAGATCACAACTATTCTCACTGCTATGAATTTCCATTTTGACGGAGGGCATACATGGAATTCTCTCCTGGGGCAGCTTGAAGAAGCCCTTATGTGATTTATAGTCACATAAGATTCTGAAGAATGTGTAATCTTCAGTTCTACATTATCATCCTGCCCTCACACCTTCCACCTACTCAGTGCTAATCATCTTCTTGCTAAAACATCTGGTCTCTAGACACCCAGAAATTGTACTGAAATATAAACTGTGAGGTTGCTCTTCAACCTCTCACATTATCACTCAATAACAGATATCAGAGAGACTTTACATTGAGTAAATATTGTATGCATTGCAATGGCTTTGGAAATCTTTGTCCTTTGCTAGGAAGTAGGAGATACCCAGCTGCAATATCAAAACTGTAAATATTTGAGACTAAATTGCACAAGATGTGCTTTCTATTTGAACCATAATGTTGGGATTTGCCAGATTAAATATAAAAATATTTGATGGTGATGTTTGTGTCTGAGCTCACTTTTTTTTTGCTACTGGAGAGAAAGAGGCACTTTTAGAGACTGTTTGTAGAGGACTCTGATCCAGCAATTGATCTTTATTCCATACAATATAGAGGTGCAGGCTGGGAAGATCTGGAAGAGGTTACCTGAGCCTCCATTCAGTCTCCTAGGCTGAATCAAGCACTCCTGGACCTTCCTTTGAAAAAGTAGGTCTGAGCTGTTACTAATAAAAGGGAAACACCAGGTGCTGGGTTGACTTCAGTAGAAAAGACATGCACAGATGGCCTCAAAACCAGATGATTATTTGTATCTAACACTTCATTTCAGCTTCTGTAAAGTTATGTACCTGCTTGAAGTTGTTCTACTATTGGCCATGGAGAGAGAAAAGAATCTCTGAAGATCATCCTTTCTGCCCCAAAATATGTAAAATCATTTCTTGGTGATGTGACTCCTCTGGAGGTACCTCTGTCTCTCTGTTGGTTTTAGATCAACACCTCAAATCATCTGCCCATCTTTAAGCAAGAGGGAGTGAGATGCGATTAATTTGAACATTATCAGGGCAGAACTCAAAGCTGGTATCTGAAAAAAGATTTTCATAAGATGATCCTGAAAATGATCAGATTCCAGACTTAATTTGTGACCAGTTAAAAAAAAAAAAAAAAAAAAAAAGAAAGAAAAGAAAGTAGCCTCTACCAAAATAAAGACTTAAAACATGCTCCTGGACAATGTGAGCCCATGTACCTTAGGTGGAAGAGATTATCTATATATAAGAAAAAATGCCTGCCAGCGACAAGCTAAGATCAGATCTCCTTAAATGGCTAATTTGATTCAAAATTGACATAAAAATTCTTGCAAGGTAGAGACCAAATGGGAAGAGCTAAATGACCAGAAGATCACCAGTCTTCTCTCCCACCTGCTATTATTATTTTTCCATCAGAGCCTGATGGATAAAGTGCATCTTAAAAATTCAGCACTCCACTTGTTGCAGTGGGGATACTGCAACACGCATATATCAAACCAGGAGTCCCGTGGAAAGGAAATATATATGGACAGACAGATTCTTGATAGCTGTTTCAGAGAGATGTTTATTTCTCCAGCCGCATGGCCGGAGCTCTGCTCAGGAACTCTCCCAGCCACCGGACCAAGGGTCCTTCTGCCCGCGCAGGGAACACAAACCAACCAATGGGAACGAGGCTGAGCAGGGGTAGGGAAACCCCGTGTCTGTGCCCT